>NC_135966.1:44980688-45280688 GCF_053455715.1 Rhinoraja longicauda
GTATTTCTAGCATTTCCTGTTTTTTCTTTAAATATGTTTGAGGCCTTTATTTTCCCAAATTTATCACTGGGGGAGGGAGGGGGGGAGGGGAGGGGGGAAGGGGGGAGGGAGAGGGGAGGGAGGGGGGTAGGGGGAGGGAGGGGGGTGGGGGAGGGAGGGGGGAGAGAGGGGGGGAGGGGAGGGGGGAGGGAGAGGGGAGGGAGGTGGGTAGGGGGGGAGGGGAGGGGGGAGGGGAGGGGGGAGGGAGGGGGACCTCCCCTTTTCCCAGTACCCCTCTTTCCCCATTGGGCCCGTCCTCGTAGGGTTTCCATTGTAACCGGGAGGAGGGGAGGGAGGGAGGAGGGAGGTGTGGAGGGAGGAGGGGAGGGGGAGGGAGGGGGGAGGGGAGGGGGAAGGGGGGGGAGGGGGAGGGAGAGGGTAGGGGGGGAGAGGGAGGGGGAGAGGAGGGGGGAAGGGGGAGGGAGGGGGACCTCCCCTTTTCCCAGTACCCCTCTTTCCCCGTTGGGCCCGTCCTCGTAGGGTTTCCATTGTAACCGGGAGGGGAGTGGGGGGGAGGGAAGGAGGTGTGGAGGGGGGAGGGAGGGGGGAGGGAGAGGGGAGGGAGGGGGGTAGGGGGAGGGAGGGGGGAAGGGGAGGGAGAGGGGAGGGAGGGGGAGGGGGAGGGAGGGGGAGGGGAGGGGGGAGGGGGAAGGGGGAAGGGGGAGGGGGAAGGGGGAGGGAGGAGGACCTCCCCTTTTCCCAGTACCCCTCTTTCCCCGTTGGGCCCGTCCTCGTAGGGTTTCCATTGTAACCGGGAGGAGGGGAGGGAGGGAAGGGGGAGGGAGGGAGGAGGGAGGTGTGGAGGGAGGAGGGGAGGGAGGGGGGGTGAGGGGAGGGAGAGGGGAGGGAGGCGGGTAGGGGGGGGGAGGGAGGGGGAGGGGAGGGGGGAAGGGGGGAGGGATGGGGACCTCCCCTTTTCCCAGTACCCCTCTTTCCTCGTTGGGCCCGTCCTCGTAGGGTTTCCATTGTAACCGGGAGGAGGGGAGGGAGAAAAGGGGGAGGGAGGGAGGAGGGAAGTGTGGATGGAGGAGTGGAGAGGAAGGGAGGGGGGGGAAGGGGGGGAGGGAGGCGGGTGGAGGGGGGAGGGAGGGGGAGGAGGGAGGGGGAGGGGAGGGGGACCTCCCCTTTTCCCAGTACCCCTCTTTCCCCGTTGGCCCGTCCTCGTAGGGTTTCCATTGTAACCGGGAGGAGGGGAGGGAGGGAAGGGGGAGGGAGGGAGGAGGGAGGTGTGGAGGGAGGAGGGGAGGGGGAGGGGGGGAGGGAGAGGGGTAGGGTAGGGGGGAGGGGGAGGGAGGGGTGGAGGGGAGGGGGGAAGGGGGAGGGAGGGGGACCTCCCCTTTTCCCAGTACCCCTCTTTCCCCGTTGGGCCCGTCCTCGTAGGGTTTCCATTGTAACCGGGAGGGGAGGGAGGGAAGGGGAGGGAGGAGTGGAGGGAGGAGGGGAGGGGGGAGAGGGAGGGGGGAACGGGGAGGGAGGGGGACCTCCCCTTTTCCCAGTACCCCACTTTCCCCGTTGGGCCCGTCCCCGTAGGATTTCCATTGTAACCGGGAGGGGGGAGGGAGGGTGGAAGGAGGGGGGAAGGGGAGAGGGATGGAAGGGTGGAGGGAGGGGGGAGGGATTGGGGGAGGGAGGGATGGAGGGAGGGAAGGAGGGAGGGGGGGGAGTTAGGGGGGAGGGGTGAGGGAGGTGGGGAGGGAGGGGGAGGGAGTTGGGGAGGGAGAGGAGGGGGGGAGGGAGTGGGGATGGAGGTGGGAAGGAGGGGGGATGAAGGGGTTGAGGGGGGAAGGGGGACCTCCCCTTTTCCCAGTACCCCTCTTTCCCCCACCACCAAGCCCCCTCCGCAACGACCCCTGTTGTCCCCCTCCCCAGTCCCCCTTCGTGGATGGGGGACCGAGCTCAGGGGTTACCGAGCTTTTGCAGTTGCAGCTCCTAGACTGTGGAACAGCATCCCTCTCCCCATCAGAACTGCCCCCTCCATCCACTCCTTTAAGTCCAGGCACAAAACCTATTTCTACTCCCTAGCGTTTGAGGCTCATTGAGGAGGTACTGTGAACTGTTTGCGTGCCACTGTATGTTTCATTTTTTCCTTAGTACCTAATTAGATGTACAGCACTTTGGTCAACGTGGGTTGTTTTTAAATGTGCTATACAAATAAAATTGACTTGACTTGACCAAGTGCTTCTCACGGTGATCTGTATTCGCAACAATGTATCCCCCATCTCACAGGGGCATTGTGACATCATAAGCTGAAGACCTTCAATAAATCCGCACCGCAGCGCCCCCTATAATTTAGGGGGGGGGGGGGGGGGAGCGCTTTAAAACCTCTGTAACTTAAAAAACATGCGACCGAATTAAATAAAAAACAATTTTGCAGCAGATAACCGCGTGGTGATTAAGGCGGTGCAAAAATCGTGGCGCTACGGTTCACCGTTTTGACGAAATCAGAGAAACCGCTGTTACGCGCATATATATATATATAACACAAGATCTGAGTTTTAGTAGTATACTAGAACAAGTGTGCCCGTTCAAAGCGGGCCCGTTGGGCCCGTCCCCACACCCCCCATTCTCTCCTCCCCCAGCCCCACTCTTACTCTCCAAGTGTGCCCGCTGGGCCCGTCCTCCTGATCTGTGTATGTCAAGTGACCACTATAACCTTCTTCTTTTTTTTTTTTCCTAATCAGATGTGCAGCACTTTGGTCAACATGGGTTGTTTTTAAATGTGCTATACAAATATAATTGACTTGACTTGACTTGACTTGACTTGCAATAACAAAACAATCAGTGCTTTTCTGGAAACCTTTCGAAACAATGTAGCCGTCACAAGCTGAAAACTAAATCCTTTTCTGGAAACTTTTCGAAACAATGTAGCCGTCACAAGCCACAAGCTGAAAACTAAATCTGCACCGCAGCGCCCCCCTGAAAAAGGGGGGGGGGGGCAGCGCTTTAAAACCTCTGTAACTTAAAAAACACGCGACCAAATTAAATGAAAATATCACGGCCGAGCGAGCGCGAGATTGGCGATTGAGGCGGTGCGAAAACCGTCGTGCTACGGTCCGCCGTTTTGCTGCAATCGCTGTTACGAATATATCAGGCCAAACCACAAAAGAAAATATACACAAGATCTGAGTTTTAGTATTATACTAGAACAAGTGTGCCCGTTCAAAGCGGGCCCGTTGGGCCCGTCCCCACACCCCCCCATTCTCTCCTCCCCCAGCCCCACTCTTACTCTCCAAGTGTGCCCGTTGGGCCCGTCCTCCTGATCTGTGTATGTCAAGTGACCACTATAACCTTCTTTTTTTTTTTTTTCCTAATCAGATGTGCAGCACTTTGGTCAACATGGGTTGTTTTTAAATGTGCTATACAAATATAATTGACTTGACTTGACTTGCAATAACAATTTAGCTTTTCGAAACAATGTAGCCGTCACAAGCTGAAAACTAAATCCTTTTCTGGAAACTTTTCGAAACAAATGTAGCCGTCACAAGCCACAAGCTGAAAACTAAATCTGCACCGCAGCGCCCCCTATAATTTAGGGGGGGGGGGGAGCGCTTTAAAACCTCTGTAACTTAAAAAACATGCGACCGAATTAAATAAAAAACAATTTTGCAGCAGATAACCGCGTGGTGATTAAGGCGGTGCAAAAATCGTGGCGCTACGGTTCACCGTTTTGACGAAATCAGAGAAACCGCTGTTACGCGCATATATATATATATAACACAAGATCTGAGTTTTAGTAGTATACTAGAACAAGTGTGCCCGTTCAAAGCGGGCCCTTTGGGCCCTTCCCCACACCCCCCATTTTCTCCTCCCCCAGCCCCACTCTTACTCTCCCCACACCCTCCCCTTGGGCGGTGAGGTAGTGGTGGAGGGAGGGAGGTGTTGAGGATGGACCCGGGGGGGGGGGGGGGGATAGCGGGGAGATGTTCTCCCGGGTGTGGGAGAGAGGAGAGAAGCAGGGGGGGAGAGGAGAGGTGAGCCGGTGATCGCGGGCTGGCGCCGCTAACGGCGTCCATTTTTTTGTTTCGAGTGAGGAGATTCCGCGCATGCGTGCTGAGCACAGAGTGAGGAGATTCCGCGCATGCGTACTGAGCACTGCCTCACCGCAGCGCCCTCTATCGAAACCTCAATAAGGGGGGGGGCATTGCATTAAAACCTGTGTAACTTAAAAAACATGCGACAGAATTAAATAAAAAAATCATTTTCCAGCATTGGCCCGCGTGGTGATTAAGGCGGTACAAAAATCGTGGCGCTACGGTTCACCGTTTTGCCGTATTCAGCCGACATCAGTGGAATATATATACAACGCTACAAGATCTGAGTTTTAGTAGTATATAGATAGATAGATAGATAGATAGATAGATAGATAGATAGATAGATAGATAGATAGATAGATAGATAGATAGATAGATAGATAGATAGATAGATAGATAGATAGATAGATAGATAGATAGATAGATAGATAGATAGATAGATAGATAGATAGATAGATAGATAGATAGATAGATAGATAGACTAGCACAAGTGTGCCCGTTGGGCCCGTCCTCGTAGGGTTTCCATTGTAACCGGGAGGGGAGTGGGGGGGAGGGAAGGGAGGGAGGAGGGAGGTGTGGAGGGGGAGGGGAGGGGGGGATGGGAGGGGGGAGGGGAGGGGGGAAGGGGGGGAGAGGGGAGGGAGCAGGGGAGGGGGAGGGATGGGGAGGGGAGGGGGGAAGGGGAGGCAGAGGGGAGGGAGGGGGGGAGGGGGAGGGAGGGGAGAGGGAAGGGGGGAGGGAAGGGGGGAGGGAGGGGGACCTCCCCTTTTCCCAGTACCCCTCTTTCCCCGTTGGGCCCGTCCTCGTAGGGTTTCCATTGTAACCGGGAGGAGGGGAGGGAGGGAAGTGGGAGGGAGGGAGGAGGGAGGAGGGGAGGGGGAGGGGAGAGGGGGGAGGGTAGTGGGGAGGGAGGGGGGAGGGGAGGGGGGAAGGGGGAGGGGAGGGGGGAAGGGGGAGGGAGGGGGACCTCCCCTTTTCCCAGTACCCCTCTTTCCCCGTTGGGCCCATCCTTGTAGGGTTTCCATTGTAACCGGGAGGGGAGTGGGGGGAGGGAGGGGGTAGGGGGATGGAGGGGGGAAGGAGGGGGACCTCCCCTTTTCCCAGTACCCCTCTTTCCCCGTTGGGCCCGTCCTCATAGGGTTTCCATTGTAACCGGGAGGCGGGGAGGGAGGGGGGAGGGAGGGAGGAGGGAGGTGTGGAGGGAGGAGGGGAGGGAAGGGGGTGGAGGGGAGGGAAGGGGGGAGGTGGAGGGAGGGGGGAGGGAGGGGGGAAGGGGGGAGGGAGGGGGACCTCCCCTTTTCCCAGTACCCCTCTTCCACCATTGGGCCCGTCCTCGTAGGGTTTCCATTTTAACCGGGAGGCGGGGAGGAAGGGGGGGAGGGAGGGAGCAGGGGAGGGGGATGGAGGGGGGAGGGGAGGGGGGAAGGGGTGGGAGGGGAGGGGGAAGGGGGGAAGGGGGGAAGGGGGGGAGGGGGGAAGGGGGGAGGTGGAGGGAGAGGGGAGGGAGGGGACCTCCCCTTTTCCCAGTACCCCTCTTTCCCCGTTGGGCCCGTCCCTGAGAGGTGAGGGAGGTGGGGAGGGATGGGGAAGGAGTTGGGGTGGAGGGGGGGAGGGAGTGGGAATGGAGGTGGGAAGGAGTGGGGAGGAAGGGGTTGAGGGGGGAAGGGGGACCTCCCCTTTCTTTTTTCGAAACACTTGCCCCGGTGGCCCACGAGCATAGGGGCCCCATGCTGATCTGTGTATGTTAAGTGACTTGCAATAAAAAACACAACTTTAAAAAACAATCAGCTGCTTTTCGCAACAATGTAGAACCCATCTCACACAAGCATTGTGACGTCTCAAGCTGCAGACCTTGGAAAAAAAGGTTAAAAATAAAAAGATAGATAGATAGACTAGACCAAGTGGACCCGTTAGGCCCATTCCTCGTCGAGGGGGGACAGGGAAGCGGAGAGGGTATGATTGAGTGAGGCCTGGACCCAAAGCCTCTCTTGTGTTGTAGCACCCTCAAACCCCCACTCTATCCCCTCTTATCACCCCCTCCTCCCCCTACTAACCCACTCCATCCCCCCTAGCCACCCCCACTTGCCCTCCCCTGCCCCCACCCGGGAACGCGGGGGGATGGAGTGGCTGAGTGTTAGACCAATGAGTAGAGGTTTGGGGGAGTTTCAAAGGGGGTTCAAGGGGGATGAATTGGGTGAATGGAGGGTGGAAGAGAGGGTGGGGGATGGAGGGTGGAAGATAATGGGGCTGGGGGATGGAGGGGGTGAGAAGAGGATACACAAACACACGGACACAGAGTATTAGTAATAGAAGATAGATAGATGATGATCAAATTTATGTTATAGTGATCAAAGTGTGGCCAAGTGGTCTAAGGTGCTGGATTTGGTCTCCAGTCTCTATGGTGGGTTTGTGTCCCACCACTGCCAAAATGTGCAGTGGAACATATCTCTTTCTTGGTCTCCCTGGAGCAGAGGGTTTAGTTTAGTTTAGTTTAGAGATACAGCATGGAAACAGGCCCTTGTGCCCACTGAGTCTACGCAGACCATCGATTAACCTGTTCGCACTAGTTCTATGTCATCCCATTTTCTCATCCACTCCCTACACATTAGGGACAATTTAGAGAAGTCAATTAATTTGCTTGCTGTTTACCTTTGGATCATTCACAAAATATTGCCTGGCAAATGCCAGTAAATGCTGGGCATACAAGTTACAGCATTTATCCAAGAATGTGCCAGCAAGTTTGAAGCTCATGCTTGTGTGCGAAAGTATATCTCCAGGCTATACCCTGCACCAGGTCTTCTTGTTGAATCCAGCAGTGGAACAGGAGTCTATGGAGACTCCCCAGTGCTCACTGTGGCAAATCTGTGCTTGGATCCTACGCCAACTTAGCTTGAATATGGGCTGTGGGCTCATTCATCTAGGGAGCCACTGTAAGAATGAAGAGAAGGTTGGGAAGAATCAATTAGCTTATTTCTAATCAGCACCGGCTGCCCACAAGGATGCGTGTTGAGCCCTCTTCTCTACGCCCTTTACACCCATGACTGCACCCCCACTCATCCTACCAACGCCATCGTCAAGTTTGCGGATGACACGACTGTGGTTGGACTCGTCTCAGGAGATGACGAGACAGCCTACAGAGATGAAGTCCAAAAACTGATAGGATGGTGTGCGGAAAACAATCTGGCTCTGAATCCTTCCAAGACAAAAGAACTCATAATAGACTTCCGAAGACACAATATGGGCTACACACCACTGCATATCAGCGGGGTTTGTGTGGAAAGGGTCCCTGCCTTCAAGTTCCTGGGCACGCATATTGCTGAGGATCTCTCCTGGACCACAAACACCATAGCGGCAGTCAAAAAGGCACAGCAGCGGCTCTACTTTCTGAGGATCCTCAGGAAGAACAACCTGCAAGAGCAGCTGCTAGTGACTTTCTACCGTTGCACCATCGAGAGTGTGCTGACGTACTGTATTTCTATGTGGTACACCAGCAGCTCAGAGGCAAACAAGAAAGCCCTTCAGAGGGTCATCAACTCTGCAAAGAAAATCATTGGTTGCCCACTGCCCTCTCTAGAGGAACTTTACTCCCTCCGCTGCCTCAGCAGAGCAGCCAACATCCTGAGGGATCCTTCCCACCCTGGTCATCAGCTGCTCCAACTGCTGCCCTCTGGTAGACGGTTCAGGTCCATTACATCACGGACTAATAGACTCAAGAACAGTTTCTACCCCAGTGTCATACGTGAGCTGAACACTGCCAGACACTCACATAAAACTGAAGGGAAGGAACGGAACTGATCGGAACACTGTCAGTTACTTGTCAAAAAAAATAAGCCTCAATTTAATACAAGTTTACATTCTACTGCACTTATATTGTTAACATTTGCTAAACTTATTACATGTTACAACTGACCGCACCTTATATTTAATTACATTATTTCTTTTTTTTTTTTTTTTTTTTAAACGGCACTTGCAATATGTTAGCTCTCATTGCTGTGCAATAACTTGCTGTCTTGATTGCACTGTACACTGCCTCGACCGTATTGTAATTGTTTTGTCTATATTGTATTAGAGGTCAGTTTGTTTAATTCAGTAGATTAGGTTTAGCTTGTTATGGATAAAGGTTTATCCTTTGTACTGTCTGCTGTGTGTGATTGCATCATCTGGACTGCTTTAATTTCGCTGTACTTTGTGTAGTGACAATAAAGGTTTTTTACAATTTTTTTTTTTTCTTTGTGTAGGAAGGAACTGCAGATGCTGGTTTAAACCTCCCTCGACTCTGTCCAGGGATCCTGACAGTCCTTTCAGGCCAGGCAGAGGTTCAATTGCACCTACTCCAACATCATCTATTGTATCCGTTGCTCAAGGTGTGGTCTAATGAAGGATGACACAAAATGCTGGAGTAACTCAGCGGGTCAGGCAGCATCTCAGGAGAGAAGGAATGGGTGACGTTTCGGGTTGAGACCCTTCTTCAGACTGATGTCAGGGAGGCGGCGGGACAAAGATAGGATGTAGTAGGAGACAGGAAGGCAGTGGGAGAAATGGGAAGGTGGAGGGGAAAGAGAGGGACAGAGGAACTATCTGAAGTTCGAGAAGTCAATGTTCATATGAATTTGCTGGTCCATTTGGAACAGTTAGAGAGCCGAATAATTCCTGCTGCTGATTATGGTGCCCTGGGAAGGCACAGACTCAGTATAAATGTGTTTTAATCTTCTTCAGACTTTGAATATTAGTTTTATAAAAATATGGGATAAGACACAAAGGCTCAGCTGGTAGAGCTGCTGCCTCACAGAACCAGAGAGCAAGGTTCAATCCTGATTGGAATTGGCAGGTTCTCTGTGTGACTGCGTGGGCTTCCCCTGGTGCTTCAGTTTCCTCTCACATCCAAAGGACAGGCTAGTTGGATAATTAGCAGCAGTAAAGTGCACTGGGGGTGGGTGCAGATAAGTTGCAAAATAATCGACTTTCAGTGTTGATGTGCATGCAAGAGAGATTGATTTGCCGAGCAACAGGAGGGGAAGGGACTGTGGTCTAATCATCATAAGGTCATAAGATCATGTGATAGGAGTGCAATTAGGCCATTCGGTCCATCAAGGCCCATCAAGTCTACTCCACCATTCAATCATTTGTGATCTATCTCTTCCTCCTAACCCCATTCTCTTGCCTTCTCCCCATAACCTCCAACACCTGTACTAATCAAGAATTTATCTATATCTGCCTTAAAAATATCCACTGACTTGGCCCCTACGGTCTTCTGTGGCAAAGAATTCCTTCAGCATCTTAGGAGAGAAGGAATGGGTGACGTTTCGGGTCGAGACCCTTCTTCAGACTGATGTCAGAAGGGGGCGGGCCAAAGATAGGATGTAATCGGAGACAGGAAGACTAATGGGAAAACTGGGAAGAGGAGGGGATAGAGAGGGAAGCAGGGACCACCTGAAGTTAGAGAAGTCAATGTTCATACTGCTGGGTTGCAAACTGCCCAAGTGAAATATGAGGTGCTGTTCCTCCAATTTGCACTGGGCCTCACTCTGACAATGGAGGAGGCCCTGGACAGAAAGGTCAGATTGGGAATGGGAGGGGGAGTTGAAGTGCTGAGCCACCGGGAGATCAGGTTGGTTGAGTCGGACTGAGCGGAGATGTTCAGTGAAACGATCACGTTTAAGATTGTTCCAGTAACTAAAACAATTTTCACTCTTAATTATCACAGATCCATTTGATGTAACCGTATGCAAGCTTTACAGATGGCCTTCAAGTTACTGGGAAACAGGGAGGAACGATGCTCCATTCTTAAAAAACAGTCCACAACTCAAAGTCACATTATCTGCACGTGACAGAAAATGTGACTTGAAAAAGAAATTATTTTTGTGTTTATTTATTTATTTCTTCACATAAAGGTGGAGCAGCGGTAGAGCTACTGGTCTGCGGCGCCAGAGACCCGGGTTCGATCCTGACCATGGGTGCTTGTCTGTAAGGAGTTTGTACGTTCTCCTCGTGACCAATGTGGGTTTTCTCCGAGATCTTCAGTTTCCTCCCACACTCCAAAGTCGTACAGGATTGTGGGTCAATTCGCCTGGTGTAAATGTAAATTGTCCCTTGTGTGTGTAGGATAGTGTTAATGCACGGGGATCGCTGGTCGGTGCGGACTCGGTGGGCTGAAGGGCCTGTTTCGGTGCTGTATCTCTGAACTAAACTAAAATTGGTGGGCAGTGATTAGTGAGTTCTGTAAGGGTAGAATTTTGCAACCCGAACGGCTATAATGCGGGGGTTGACTGCATTGAAAGTGCAAGGTGTTGATGCATGCCTGTGAGAATAAGAAACGGGAAGTGACCAGAACCTAGAGTTAGAGAAAAATATTCATAACATGAGAATTATGACTAATGCAGGTTTGTGGTATTTTAGGTAGAAATTCACTGACATTTATTTTCATTGACTTCATGTAATTCAGAAAAGATGTAATGTTGAGAGTAACATTTTATAAATAGTTTAGTTTAGAGATACAGCGTGGAAACAGGCCCTTCGGCCCACCGGGTCCGCACCAACCAGCAATCCCCGTTTATCAACACTATCCTACACCCACTAGGGACAAATTTACATTTGCCATACCAATTAACCTACGTACCTGTACGTCTTTGGAGTGTGGGAGGAAACCGAAGATCTCGGAGAAAACCCACGCAGGTCATGGGGAGAACATACAAACTCTGGACAGACAGCACCCGTAGTCGGGATCGAACCTGGGACTCCGGCGTTGCATTCGCTGTAAGGCAGCAACTCTACCGCTGCGCCACCTTGCCGCCATAGAGGTTAAATAGAAGTTAATAACTTTGCTTTGTACTTTGAAATAAAAGGAAGCTTCATTTAAGGTAAATGGTGGCTATAATGCTGCATACCACAATGCCACTATACCAAAACTATCTTCAGAAAATAAATATGCTAGTGTGGCGGTCCCTGGGGATCAGGCCACTCCTTGGGTCAGCCCCCTCGTCACTTGACGGACAGGCGTAAGGGGGTAAAAGCCAGCCCGTTGGGAGGCGTGGCTCATCCCTAGGTGGACTACGCTGTGAGCAGGAGCTCACAGCCTAATAAAGACCTTTATCTAAAACTGCCTGGCGTCCTGCCTTTCCGCCAGGCCACTACACTAGCACAAAAAGGTAATCTCCCAGCCTTCTTGACCCTTTGACACACTTACTAATCAAGAACCTAGGTCAAAATTCAAGGTCTGAAGAAGTGGCTCGACCAAAAATGTCACCCATTCCTTCTCTCCAGAGATGCTGCTGCCTGACCCGCTGAGTTACTCTAGCATTTTGTGTCTATCTTCGATGTAAACCAGCATCTGCAGTTCTTTCCTGGACAAGAACCTATCAATCTCCACTTTAAAAATACCCAATGACTTGGCCTCCACCACCATCTGTGCCAATGAATTCCACAGATTAATATGAGTTTTGAGTATTACCAATCAGATTTGTCTCTCCAGAGTGCAAAACTGTACCTTCAAATATCAATGATAGGCTGTGGAAAATGGAAAAAATATATATATCAAAGATGAAGTTTCACTTCTGGAGCTGAGACTGAGGCACATTGTAGGGACTGATGAAACCTGCAACAATAGATTTTTCTTTGAAATTGCACAATAATTTGGTTTGTGCGGTTTTATTTATCTCATCAGTCATCTTTAGCTCAAATGATGAATTAGCTTTTACAAATCTTCTGGTTCTATAAAACTACTACAATGATTGCAGAATTCTTGCTCGGTTGGCTTAATTACAAACAACTGGAGTGCTACGATCTAATTAAGTCAAATTCACGATAAGCAGAATAAAATATGATCACGTAAGATAACTTGATTGTTGTCTTGTCAAAAATGCTGAAAGCAGAATGACTGCCCATTAAGAGCAATTACCAAGACATCAGAATTATTTTCATTCACACTTGTATGCAGCTAGATTGAAAGGTTTGAATGATACAGGGAGAACTGATTAAGAGCAACTGGAGAGATGTAATATGAGGGAGATAAAAACAACAGGAGATATAATTCAAGAGAGACATGTGTGAGAAGGAGGGTCTCGACCCAAACCGTCACCCATTCCTTCTCTCAAGAGACGCAGCCTGTCTCGCTGAGTTACTCCAGCATTTTATGTCTATATATTCAAGAGAGTCACATTGGTGTGGAACAAACAGGAATTAATGCAAAGAGTTCAACTAACAGGACTTCCTTGAGGGTTTGCCAATTGATAAATAATTCAAGTGTTTCTACACACCATCCGAGAGTAAAAAATATGATATCTTTGAGGAAGCAAATGGTTAATCGCAGTCCTGTGTTAATGTTCTCTGGAAACGTGGATGCAGATGTCATTGGCACACCAATTGGTTTGTATCCATCATTGTCCTTGAGGAGGTAAGTTTCCTCCTTGAAGCATGAGGAAAAGATGCACCTAGTTTGGGAGACCCAACACTGATGACAGAATTTTGTGATACATTTCCAACATGCTTACAATTACTTGTAAACCATTGCTGGTTTTTGGGGTATTGTCAAAGAAGCATTGGTGAATTCATTTTGGAGATGGCAAGCTCGATGGGGCTAATGTGCCAATGGCAGATGGGATGTAAATCATGCAAATTGCCTATTATAGAAGATAGACACAGAATGCTGGAGTAACTCAACGGGACAGGCAACATCTCTGGATAGAAGGAATGGGTGACTTTTCGGGTGGAGACTCTTCTTCAGACTGAGAGTTAGGGGAGAGGGAGACACAGAGATATGGAAGGGCAAGGTTTGACAATGAGAGATCAAGGAAAATGAAGAATAGATCATTGTTAGCTGGGTGAAGTTGACAACAAGGCATACAAAGATAAAATTTAACCAGGAGGACAGTCAGACTTATCAGGGAACTAGGATGGGGGAGGGATGGAGAGAGAAGGAAAGTAAGTATTAGTTGGTTAGAGAAGTCTGCTGGGTACCCTGGATGGAGGCGAAGGAGGAGGTTGTAATGTAAGGGTAAACAGACTATGTCAGCTAAAGTGGAAATGTCAGCGAAATTTGCAGCACCACATTTCAAACCTTGCTTAGGAAAACAAGTAGATATTTTTGACGAATGCTTAGGCTAACTCAAGGTCACCTGTGAGATCACGGAGACAAGCTTTGCTTTCTTAGAGACATCCGAGTCTAGCTCAGCGTGATAGGACACATAACTCATGCTATTATGGTACCAAGGAGGATAGCTAGCTTGACACAGAGTCACCTGTTGTTCTTAGAGATAGCACTTATTATATAAGTGCATGCTTCCACCACTAGAGTAGAGATTAAAGAGAGCTTCACCCAGAGAGAGTGGATGAGCTTGGACCGTGGTGTGTGCCGGTGCCAGCCAGTGCCGCCAGGAGTCACGAATACTCAGAGGGGCATGAGATGTTATTTTGTACTGTTACTATATTGATAGATTTTTCACAATTTTACTTCTATTTTGCTTTAATAAAGTTATTTGTGCTCTTCAATATGTGCTTTCACCTTTCATTGATCCAAATCCTTGAATTCTGCATGTATTTTGTTAAAGGGATATAGGGAAATATTGGCCTTAAAATCTCCTTTTCTTTCTCGCAAGCCAACTAGCATATTCTGCTTCCTTTTCCTTGTACCTTTCATGATTTCTGAAATTCTCCATACCCCTAGTTTACTGTCTTTTCACAATACAACAAGCCTATTCCTTTGATCTAACTGTATCTTTAACTTTTCGTGGTTGGACTTTTCAATAAGGTTAACAAGTATAAGGACTTGCGAATGGAGTTGTCACAGAGTCCAAAAAACAATGCTTATTTTATGTTTCTATGCACTTATTTTCCATTCCTAGTTGTTCCCGAAGCAAGTGGCAGTGAGCTGCCTTCTTCACTGCTCCAGTCCTACTGGTCAAGACACTCCCACCATGCTGCTGGCTAGAGGGTTTCAATAGCTTCTCTTGATAGAATGGGGGGGGGGGGGGGTGGAGGGAGGGGGAGGAGGGAGGGAGGGGAGGGGGGAGAGGGTACTGCACCAATGCAGGAGAGGTTTGGGCCCAACGGGTCCACTTGGTCTAGTATTATATATATTTCAAAGACAAGAGTGGATTTAATCATTTCCACCCCCTCTCCTATGGTAAAGGCAATCAGTATCTGCAGCATCTCCTCAGATGGTAGCTTTTTATATCTTCAGCAATGTTTATTTTTATCTTGAACACTTGACATTCCAGCTGTCTGTTTCTTATTCAACATCGTTCCACTTTGCTGGTATCCTATTTCTATTTTACAATTGTAGGAGACAGTCATTAAATGGTCTGTTGTAAGATAGAAATTGCAAACAATTCTTGGAAGAGTAATTGAAGGATGCATCAAAGCAAAGAAATAAGCTTTTTGAATAAATGGCCTGCAAGAACCACGCACATTTATAAAGAAGGTGAAGTTATGTTTTCAATGCTGGCCTTTCATCAAAATAATTCAAGCAGCATCTGAAATGTAAATCAGATTTTTCACTAATCAGGGACAGCAATCTAACTCTCTGTTGCCAATATTTATTTGAATGTTTTAAAAATCAGATTCCCTGTAATGTCCCGTCATATCTGTTAGTCTTGTGTCATGTTCTGTGTTTAGATTCTTATTTCAGGTCCCTTGACTTCCTGCCATTGTAATTGTCAGCCCCGCCTTGATTGTTTCCACCTGTGTGCCCTTACCTCATGTATATATAGTCCACGCCTCCCTTTGTCCTGTGCCAGTTCGTATTGTGATTCATGTGCTCTGATTCATGTACTCTGATTCATGTACTCTGATTCATGTACTCTGATTCATGTACTCTGATTCATGTACTCTGATTCATGTACTCTCGGTCGTAGTATAGCTAGTAAGTAATTTTTGTAACTAATGTTTTTGTAGCTGAGTAAGTTTAGAGTTTTTGGTTCGAATCGCAGTGTTCTTTAATGTGAAAATTAAAGAACGCCTTTATTTTCTCCAAATTGACTCTTGTGTGTGAGTCGTGCGTTTGAGTCCAGTTCCTGTGTGCCCCAGAGCATAACAGAACGAACTGCCCATAATATGGACTCAGCCGACTCTAAGATTTGGAAATCAGCCCTTGCCAACCAGGGCACTAAGATCCAGCACCAGGAGGAGCAGCTGCGCTCAGTCAGTCACGGGGTGCGCGAGCTGAACGATAGACAAGGCGAGTTCCAGTCATCAGTGACGACCCAGATTAACCACCTCGCTGTACAACTCCATCAGGTTCTGGCTCGTCTCGACCCAACCTCGGCAGCTTCTCCACCGGCTCACGTTGAACCTTCAGCCGGTCATCCGCCTGCTGTTCCGGCCACGCCTGCGAACCCCACGCTGATTCTACGCCTGGCTTCACCAGATAAGTTCTCTGGAGACTCTGAGAATTGTAGATCATTCCTTGTACAATTCCCCATCCTACCTGACCGACCTCCTCCACAGGCACACTCCCACCTGCACCCTCCGCTCTGCCGCTGCCAATCTCCTATCCCCCCACATCCGGACTAAACTCAGATCCTGGGGGGACAGGGCTTTCTCCATCGCTGCTCCCACCCTATGGAACTCACTACCCCAAACCGTTAGAGACTCCCCCACACTCACCACATTCAAAACATCGCTGAAGTCTCACCTGTTCAGTACTGCCTTCAACCACTGAAGGTCACCTCACCTACTGTCTCCTTTCTCTGTTCATTTATTTATTTATTTATTTATCTATTTATTAATTTCCCTATGTTCTCAAAATCTCTGTAAAGCGTCTTTGAGTATATGAAAAGCGCTATATAAATAAAATGTATTATTATTATTATTATTATCTCCACTTCAAGCATAACCCCTGCACACTTCCCCTCAGACCAGGCCAGGGTAGCATTTATTGTGTCCCATTTGACGGGACGAGCCGCAGCATGGGCCACTGTAGAGTGGTCTCGGGGCTCCACAGTCTGTCAGGATCTAGACCTCTTCCAAAGAACATTTAGCAGTATTTTTGATCACACTTCCTCTGCTAAGGAAGCTTCCCGAGTCTTACTGCAGCTAAAACAGAACACTCGCCCAGTGATAGACTATGCCATTGACTTCCGAACCCTTGCAACAGACAGTGGGTGGAATATGCCTGCACAAGTGGATGCATTCATGAATGGGTTGTCGGAGGCTATAAAGGACAGACTTTCACCTTTTGAGTTACCCAGTGATCTAGAGACATTAATGACCAGGGCTATTTGTGTCGATAACAGGATAAAGGAAAAGGAAAGACACCAGGCTGCTGATCGTCCTCCCAATCACCAGGGGCACTCCTCCGGGTCCTTCACACCGAAGAAGTCATCGTTCCCTGTCCATCGCTGGCCGGAGAAAACAACGTCCTCTCAGCCGTCGGAGGAACCCATGCAGCTAGGACAAACCAGGCTGACTCCGGAGCAGCGACAGCGCCGCCTGAAGGACGGAGCCTGCTTTTACTGCGGTCAACAAGGACACCGTCTGGCCGACTGCTCGGTAAAAGGGATGGCTCACCAGTGAAAAGGAGGACACTGGTGAGCCAATTCCCCGTTTCGGACTTACCTCCTCGACCTCTGACACAGGCCACCCTCACTCTGAATCAGCAAATTGTGACTCGGGGGGTTTTGATCGACTCCGGAGCCGACGAGAGTCTCATGGATTGGACTCTAGCTCGATCGTGTAAGGTTAAATCTGTGCCCTTGTTGCAACCTATTGTGGCGAGCGCTTTAGATGGACGTCAGTTGTTTGAGATAACTCATCGTACAGAACCTGTCAAAGTCATGTTCAATGCTAACCATGTGGAGATAATGTCTTTTCACTTGTTTGACTCAGCTCAACGTCCCTTGGTCTTTGGTTTCCCTTGGCTGCAGAAACACAATCCTCAGATTGATTGGCGATCTGGTAAGATCAGACGATGGGGGTTGAGTGCACACAATCATGTCTTGTTGAACCAGTGAACAAAGGGGTGAGTTACGGGAAGATCGGGGCGGTTTTGGGAATAAATGTTCTTAAATCTGAAGAAATAAAGATTTCTAATGATGATGATGACTATCCCGATCTGTCGAAGGTTCCACCATGTTACCATGAACTGAAGGTGTTCAACAAGTCCAGGGCCACCACCCTACCTCCTCATCGACCTTTCGACTGCGCTATCAACCTGCTGCCGGGGGCCCCTATTCCCAAGGGGCGACTGTACTCCATATCCGGCCCCGAGAGGAAGGCGATGGATGAGTACATTGAGTCCTCCCTGAGGACGGGCATTATTCGCCCGTCCTCCTCGGCAGCAGGCGCGGGGTTTTTCTTTGTGGGCAAGAAAGATGGGTCACTTCGTCCCTGCATAGATTACAGCTTCCTAAACGAGATTACGATCAAGAATCGTTACCCACTTCCTTTGATGTCTTCTGCTTTTGAACTGTTGCACAAAGCCAAAGTATTCACTAAACTAGACTTAAGGAATGCATACCATCTAGTGAGAATCAGAGAGGGGGATGAGTGGAAAACTGGGTTTAACAGCCCTAACGGGCACTACGAGTATTTGGTGATGCCGTTCGGGTTAACCAATGCCCCCGCAGTCTTCCAAGCTTTTATGAACGAGGTCCTCAGGGAATTTCTCAATGAGTGTGTTTTTGTCTACCTTGATGACATTCTTATCTTCTCTCCAGACATACAGTCTCATGAGCGTCATGTCAAGTGTGTGTTGCAGAAGCTCTTAGCTAACCGTCTGTATGTGAAGGCCGAGAAGTGCGACTTCCACGCAGACACAATGTCCTTTCTGGGCTACATTATATCGGCCGACCACATCCAGGTGGACCCTGGTAAGGTCAGTGCGGTGGCCAATTGGCCCACCCCCACTAACAGAAAGAAGGTGCAACAGTTTCTCGGATTTGCAAACTTTTACAGACGTTTTATTAGAGACTTCAGTGCTGTTGCTGCTCCTCTGCACTCTCTCACGTCTTCCAAGACCCAGTTCCAGTGGAATCCTCAGGCCGAAGCCGCCTTCCAGCGCCTCAAAACATTGTTCACCAACGCTCCTGTTCTGACCATCCCAGATCCCCAGAGACAGTTCATTGTGGAGGTGGATGCCTCCAACGAGGGGATTGGGGTGGTACTTTCCCAGAGAGCGGAGAAGGACAACCGGATTCATCCCTGCGCCTACCTGTCACGTAAGTTGACCCCCGCAGAAAAAAAATTACGATGTCAGAAACAAAGAACTGCTGGCGGTCAGAGCCGCATTGGGGGAGTGGAGGCACTGGCTGGAGGGGGCCGAGCAGCCTTTTCTGGTATGGACAGATCACAAGAACCTGGAATACATCCGTAAAGCCAAGAGACTCAACTCACGTCAGGCCAGACTTTTCTCTGTCTTACAGGCCCGGTTCCCAGAACACAAAACCAGACGCCCTGTCCCGACTTTATGACCCTGAACCTGATACCAGAGAACCCGAACCCATCCTGCCACTTAACCGTGTGGTAGGAGCGGTGTCTTGGCAGATCGAAACAGATGTGAAGCAGGCTAATGATGAGACTCCAGCACCGAGTGGCTGTCCTACTAACTGTTTGTTTGTTCCTGTGACATTGCGCCCCCAGGTAATCCACTGGGCTCACACGTCCCTGCTCACATGCCATCCAGATGCCAAGAGAACTGTTTTTGTGGTTAAACAGCGTTTTTGGTGGCCTTCACTTGAGAAGGATGTAGCTGAATATGTGGCCGTCTGCCCTGTCTGTGCAAGGAGCAAGCCCTCCAGACAAGCCCAAGCGGGCCTGCTGCACCCACTTTCAGTCCCTCAGAGGCCCTGGTCCCACATCTCCATTGACTTTGTTACTGGGTTGCCGGCCTCCAAAGGTAACACAACTGTCCTGACGGTGGTAGACCGATTTTCAAAGATGGTACATTTTATCACTGTGGCCAAGGTCCCCTCTGCCAAAGAGACGGCAGAGGTAATGATGTCTCACGTTTTCCGTATCCATGGTTTCCCTACAGACATTGTCTCGGACCGAGGTCCTCAGTTTGTGTCCAAGTTTTGGAGTGAGTTTTGTTCCCTCATAGGTGCCACCGTCAGCCTGTCTTCTGGTTACCATCCGCAATCCAATGGCCAGACTGAGCGGATGAACCAGGAGCTCGAGACCTGCTTGCGCTGTCTGATCGCGCAGAACCAGACCACCTGGAGCGACCATCTCATCTGGGTCGAGTACGCACGCAACACGCTTCCTACGGCTGCCACGGGACTCACACCCTTCCAGTGTGCCTACGGCTATCAGCCCTCTTGTTCTCGGCTTATGAGGGTGAGGTGACGGTGCCTTCTGCCCACGCCATGATCCGACGCTGTCGCCGAATCTGGGACGGAGCTCGGAGGGTTCTACTCCGGGGTCAGTCCCGGATGAAAGCGGCAGCCGACCGCCACCGCAGATCCGCTCCGCATTATCGCCCAGGCCAGAAGGTATGGCTGTCTACAAAGGACTTGCCACTTCACGTCCACGCCAGAAAGCTGGCTCCAAGGTTCGTGGGTCCATTTCCCATTTCGAAAGTCATTAACCTTGTTTCGGTCCGTCTACAACTCCCCAGGTCATTAAGGGTTCACCCTACATTCCACGTCAGCAAAATAAAACGGGTCAAGGAAAGTGCACTCGTGCCCGCCTCCAAGCCCCCTCCACCCCCCCGGCTCGTCGACGGTGGTCCGGTCTACACAGTTAAGGCACTTCTTGCAGTCCGCAAGAGAGGTCGCGGTCGCCAGTTTCTGGTCGACTGGGAAGGCTACGGTCCTGAGGAGAGGTGCTGGATTCCTGCCAGCTTCATTTTGGACAAAACTTTGATCAAGGACTTTGACAAGACTCATCCTGACCAGCCTGGACTGTCAGGAGTCAGTCCTAAAGGGGGGGGGGTACTGTAATGTCCCGTCATATCTGTTAGTCTTATGTCATGTTCTGTGTTTAGATTCTCATTTCAGGTCCCTTGACTTCCTGCCATTGTAATTGTCAGCCCCGCCTTGATTGTTTCCACCTGTGTGCCCTTACCTCATGTATATATAGTCCACGCCTCCCTTTGTCCTGTGCCAGTTCGTATTGTGATTCATGTGCTCTGATTCATGTGCTCTCGGTCGTAGAAAAGCTAGTAAGTAATTTTTGTAACTAATGTTTTTGTAGCTGAGTAAGTTTAGAGTTTTTGGTTCGAATCGCAGTGTTCTTTAATGTGAAAATTAAAGAACGCCTTTATTTTCTCCAAATTGACTCTTGTGTGTGAGTCGTGCGTTTGAGTCCAGTTCCTGTGTGCCCCAGAGCATAACATTCCCGTAAGGTAAAATTGGCATGACGATGGGCAGCAACTATTGAGCATTTGCTATTTGTGGGATCTCGTTGAATGCAAATTGTCCAGTTGATCTCAACATTAGTACAGTGATTACATTTCAAAATTGCTTCACTGGAACATCCTGATGTCAAGAAACACCCTATCAAAATGTTTCTTGTATCTTGTCATCACTTCCGAAGAGTCCACCTGGGACTATATTGGAAGTATCCTATACCCACGAGGGACAATTTTTAACACTATCCTACACCCACAAGGGACAATTTTTACATTTTACCAAGCCAATTAACCTACAAACCTGTACGTCTTTGGAGTGTGGGAGGAAACCGAATATCTCGGAGAAAACCCACGCAGATCACGTGGCGAACGTACAAACTCCGTACAGACAGCACCCATAGTCAGGATCAAACCCGGGTCTCCAGCGCTGCATTCGCTGTAAGGCAGCAACTCTACTGTCTTGAGTGCTATATTATATTCCTAAGATAATCTTTCAGCAAAGATAGACACAAAAACCTGGAGTAACTCAGAATGGTCAGACAGCATGTCTGGAGAAAAGGAATAGGAGAGGTTTTGGGTCGAGCCCTTTCTTCAGAGGAGCAAGCTGTTGCACATAGACCATGGTGTGAATCTGTAATGGACACTTTTGGGCTGAAATTATTTCTTTTAATTGAGAAGTTTTAAACTCAATACTGTCTACTCACTAAAATTAGCAAGGACTCTGTTTCTTGACTGACTAAATTAGACCAGGTAAGTAGTATTTGGAGTTTTCTCTGATCATGTGTTGAAGTTTATACATCATTCAGTATGTTCCAAGGTGAGTCTGTCTTGAATTACAATGGAGCCTGAAGAAAGGCTGCTGTTGACAATCTTATGGGCTCTATGTAGCAACAACTCCACACAACACCAACAAGAGATAAATCTCAATGAACATTTCATGCAACTATCACAGGTTTCTGCAACACCAAAGCCATTTGTTTGACATGTGAATTGCTTCATTATTTCAATAAGTATCTATTATTTAATATTATCCTTTTTTTACTGTGTAAGAATTCAACACCATGTTTGAAAGGAATAGCAAGGAAAACCTAACATCAATACAAGAGGACAATTTTTTAAAAGGCAACAAAAGACTTGTGGGAATAAATAAATAAATTTGAGGATGCTCTTTGCGGGAGGAACGTAGAGGGAGGCAGGTCGTCGTGTGGGCGATGAAAGTACCTGGCATGGTGGCGTAATGGTAGAGTTACTGCCTGAAGGCGCCATAGACCCGGGTTCGATCCTGGCTATGGGAGCTTGTCTGTACGGAGTTTGTACGTTCTCCCCCTGACCGGTGTAGGAAGGAACTGCAGATGCTGGTTTAAACTGAAGATGGACACAAAGAGCTGGAGTAACTCTGCGGGACAGGCAGCATCTCTGGAGAGAAGGAATGGGTGACATTTTGGGTCGAGACCCTTCTTTTTTCCAGAGATGCTGCCTGACCCACTGAGTTACTCCAGCTTTTTGTGTCCATCTTCGGTTTAAACCAGCATCTGCAGGTCCTTCCTACACAGGTTCTTGATAATCATCCTCACTAAAATTGAACACAAATTAATGATTAAATAACATGTAGTTATATTTGTATTTGTGTTATTGTATTTCTAGTAGTGTTTTGAGAATATATTGTGATCGATAATAAGGAATTAGAAAGTGCGCACGATTTCAAGGGTCAAAATCTGTATGAAAGCTGACAGTTCAGAGTAGAATTTCAGAGCAGTAAGGTAACTGGGACTGTTACACAAGTAAATAAAATGTGTCTGAAAAATGAATGCAAAGTGTCAGAGTCCTGTTGATCGACGACAACAACCATAGAAAGCATTCTATCAGGATAGAATAAATTGATGACACAAGAATCTGCAGATGCTGGAATATAGACAACAAACATTCAGCTGGAGGAACTGAGAGGGTTAAGCAGCATTTGTGGTGGTGGGGAGGAATTGCTGACATTTCAGCTCAAAACCCTTGCATCAGGATAAAGTAGAATACACTAAGCATTAGAATAAATTTAAGTTACATAATTAAGATATGTAAGTAGAGGTAAATTGGATCTATAGAATAGGATGTCTCGGATGGAAATGAGAAAGAATATGAATGGAATAAAAGGAGGGAAGTAGCATGTATAAAATAGAAATGGGTAAAAGTTGGTATACATCCAAGTTTTAGCATAAACCATATGGCATGATGGAGGAGTTTCCAGTTAAATTTGGCAGATGACACCTTAAAAGCAATAAGTACTCACCATAAATTTACAAGAAACGTGTGCTCCAGACCCTTCATAACGTGCAGCTCATTGACCACATTCCGCACTTCATTACGTTCTGGACACTGCTGCTTGTTCATGTATTTCAACGCATACATCTTCTTTGAATATTTCTTCTGAACAATGCGTACCTAGTAATCATAAACAAAACATGTACATGAGAGGTGGTTATGAATAAATGCACTAAAAATAAATCATGCATGTTAATTGCTTGACTGCCTTAAAATCTGGTGAGTCAAAACTTTCAATTCTTTGACTTTAGTTTAGTTTAGCGATACAGCACTGAAACAGGCCCTTAGGCCCACTGAGTCCACACCGACCAGTGATCCCTGCACACTAATGCTATCCTACACACAAGGGACAATTTACAATATTACCAAGCCAATTAACCTACAAACCTGTACATTTTTGGAGTGTGTGAGGAAACTGGAGCACTCGGGGAAAACCCACGCAGGTCATGGGGGGAATGTACAAACTCCATACAGACAGCACCAGTAGACAGGATCGAACCTGGATCTCTGGCGCTGGGAGACAGCAACTGCGCCACCGTGCCACCACTTCTTAATTTAAAAAGTTACATATTAGGAAAGGTTTATTGGGTATTAAAAAATAAAACTAGTTGGGCGCAAGAATTTGATTGCCAATCCAACTTCATCAATATCTCACCAGTTGAGATGGGTCAGAATGATGTCCCAGCTTGCACCCAACCCAACAGGAACCATTAAGTTAAAGAGCTTGTGGATTAAATAGTTATGTGCTGCTGACAAAATGAGCTAAAAGCAATCAAACTAGAGAGAAATTGGAGAGGTGAGATCAGTATCATGGGGATTTCCTTCATTGCTTCTGGAAGGAAGGTGACATTTGGCCAAACCTTCTCTCCAGAAATTAAATACATGGGGTAAGATAAAATAAGGCAATTTTGCATGCTCCATGCAAGAAATGGGTTTGATAACCTTTTCACGTTCCGCGTAAATAAGGAGTTATTTATATTCTGAGCATTGTGCACTACCAAGTGTACGAGGTGATCGCTGGTCGGTGTGGACTCGGTGGGCCAAAGGGCCTGTTTCCGCACTATATCTCGAAAGTCTAAAGACTAAAATTAAATATCTTCCCTGATCTTGTGTAATTTCTTGCATTAAATTGAAACTATTACCTTGCATCAGGATAATATTAGTTAATATTCCATATTTACTTCTCCTTCTCCATATTTAAGTATCCTTAAAGTATCCTTTCATCAGGCAGAGAATTTGAGGTCAGACAATCTAGGATCCTGCTAACACACAGGACCCAGACCCCACAATAAATACCTGAGTCTTGTGCGAAAGGCTCTCAAATACTTCACAGGTGTGTTGACTAAATACGAAACATGCACAGCATTGCCACACTATAAGAAAATGTACAGATTTTTGGTACAATGAGTGAAGGGAGATGAGTGGATTGTATATATCAACATATATACTGTTTAAAACATATATACATTTTAAAACTGTTTCTAATTTGTTTCATTGGGTTGTTTAAATTAATACTGATTAGCTCATTCATTTATTGCATCGTATGGGAGGCGCATTCCCAATCTTGTTGTACCCCTGTACATTGACAATAAAGATATATTGTATTGTATTGTATATGTTGATCCAAGCTGCCAGGGTGAGCAACAAGGCAAATGTACATTTGCCGTTATCATTCGGCATATTAACTATAAATGTTGCAGTTCTATAAGACGTTGGTTAGGCCACATTGAAATGTTGTGCACATTTCTGGTTGTCTCATTCCAGGAAAGATGTGGAGGCATTGGAGAGGGTGCAGAAGAGGTACAGCGAGATGTTGCCCGAATGAGAGAATATTAGCTATAAGGAGAGCTTATAATAATAATAATAATAATAATAATCATATGCCTTTATTGTCATTGTACGAACAGTACAACGAAATTAGAAGTGCTACATCTGAAACAGTGCGACAGTGTAAATCTTTCAAAGACAATCGCACAAACATAGGAACCAACACAACAAATACCAATATCAATTAAAAAACAATTAAAAAACCTAATAAATAATGAATGAGTTTTACACCTAAAATGCTGAAAATGTTTTTTTTAAAGTGCGACGAAGGTGAGAGTCACATCAAATCAAGTGTTTCCATTCACAGTTCTTATGGCCCAGGGAAATAAACTGTTTTTAAGTCGGTTTGTTCTGGCCCTTAGGCTCCTGTAGCGCCTCCCAGAGGGCAGGAGAGCAAACAGTTTATATCCAGGGTGTGTGCTGTCCTTAATTATATTTCTGGCCCTGTTTAGACAACGCGAGCTGGAGATGTCCTTCAGAGAAGGTAGTGGACAATAGACAATAGACAATAGGTGCAGGAGTAGGCCATTCAGCCCTTCGAGCCAGCACCGCCATTCAATGCGATCATGGCTGATCACTCTCAATCAGTACCCCGTTCCTGCCTTCTCCCCATACCCCCTCACTCCGCTATCCTTAAGAGCTCTATCCAGCTCTCTCTTGAAAGCATCCAACGAACTGGCCTCCACTGCCTTCTGAGGCAGAGAATTCCACACCTTCACCACTCTCTGACTGAAAAAGTTCTTCCTCATCTCCGTTCTAAATGGCCTACCCCTTATTCTTAAACTGTGGCCCCTTGTTCTGGACTCCCCCAACATTGGGAACATGTTTCCTGCCTCTAATGTGTCCAATCCCCTAATTATCTTATATGTTTCAATAAGATCCCCCCTCATCCTTCTAAATTCCAGTGTATACAAGCCCAATCGCTCCAGCCTTTCAACATACGACAGTCCCGCCATTCCGGGAATTAACCTAGTGAACCTACGCTGCACTCCCTCCATAGCAAGAATATCCTTCCTCAAATTTGGAGACCAAAACTGCACACAGTACTCCAGGTGCGGTCTCACCAGGGCCCGGTACAACTGTAGAAGGACCTCTTTGCTCCTATACTCAACTCCTCTTGTTACGAAGGCCAACATTCCATTGGCTTTCTTCACTGCCTGCTGTACCTGCATGCTTCCTTTCATTGACTGATGCACTAGGACACCCAGATCTCGTTGAACTCCCCCTCCTCCTAACTTGACACCATTCAGATAATAATCTGCCTTTCTATTCTTACTTCCAAAGTGAATAACCTCACACTTATCTACATTAAACTGCATCTGCCATGTATCCGCCCACTCACACAACCTGTCCAAGTCACCCTGCAGCCTTATTGCATCTTCCTCACAATTCACACTACCCCCCAGCTTAGTATCATCTGCAAATTTGCTAATGGTACTTTTAATCCCTTCGTCTAAGTCATTAATGTATATCGTAAATAGCTGGGGTCCCAGCACCGAACCTTGCGGTACCCCACTGGTCACTGCCTGCCATTCCGAAAGGGACCCATTTATCCCCACTCTTTGCTTTCTGTCTGTCAACCAATTTTCTATCCATGTCAGTACCCTACCCCCAATACCATGTGCCCTAATTTTGCCCACTAATCTCCTATGTGGGACCTTGTCGAAGGCTTTCTGAAAGTCGAGGTACACCACATCCACTGACTCTCCCCTGTCAATTTTCCTAGTTACATCCTCAAAAAATTCCAGTAGATTTGTCAAGCATGATTTCCCCTTCGTAAATCCATGCTGACTCGGAATGATCCCGTTACTGCTATCCAAATGCTCAGCAATTTCGTCTTTTATAATTGATTCCAGCATCTTCCCCACCACTGATGTCAGCCGATAATTTTCTCTGCTGTCTTAATAACCTTCTGGAGGGCCTTCTGGTCTGCAGCTGAGCAGCCAGCATACCACACAATGGTGCAATATGCCAGTACGCTCTCAATGGTGGAGCGGTAGAAGGTCACCAGCAGATTCTCCTTCAGTTTGTTTTTCCGGAGCAGTCTTAAGAAGTGCAGTCTCTGCTGTGACTTTTTAACTACCGCTGTAGTATTTGCAGTCCAGGAGAGGTCCTGGGAGATGGTGGTCCCCAGGAACTTGAAGGTGGAGACCCTCTCCACTTCCTCCCCATTTATAAGAAGTGGGGTAGGAATCGCTCTGTGTCTTCTAAAGTCCAGTACCATTTCTTTTGTCTTACTGGTGTTCAGTGCTAGGTTGTTTGCCTCGCACCATTTGGACAGAGCACAGACCTCGTCTCTGTATGCAGACTCATCTCCTCCAGTGATCAGACCGAGCACAGTTGTGTCGTCTGCAAATTTGATGATTGAATTGGAGGGGTGAATAGAAGTGCAGTCGTGTGTATACAGAGCATAGAGGAGGGGGCTCAGCACACAGCCCTGCGGGGAGCCAGTGCTGAGCGTAATGGTGGAGGAGCTGTGGGGGCCGATCTTGACAGATTGTGGGCGGTTTGTGAGGAAGTCTCTTATCCAGGCGCAGATGGATGGGGGAAAACCCAGGTTATTATACAGCTTGTCCACTAGTATGCCTGGGATGATCGTATTGAATGCCGAGCTGTAGTCTATGAAAAGCATTCTTACATAGGTCCCCGGACGCTCCAGGTGGCTCAGTGCAGTGTAGAGGGCTGTAT
This sequence comes from Rhinoraja longicauda, assembly GCF_053455715.1. Taxonomy (NCBI): domain Eukaryota; kingdom Metazoa; phylum Chordata; class Chondrichthyes; order Rajiformes; family Arhynchobatidae; genus Rhinoraja; species Rhinoraja longicauda. The sequence continues at coordinate 45,007,866 of NC_135966.1, forward strand.
TGATGGGGTCTTCTGTAGATCTGTTTGCTCGATAGGCAAACTGATGAGGGTCAAAGCTGGGAGAAAGGATGGCGTTGATGTGTTGTGCCACAAGTTTCTCAAAACATTTCATAACAACCGATGTAAGGGCTATTGGTCTGTAGTCATTTAGACTACTGACAGCAGGCTTTTTGGGGACAGGGATAATAGTAGCCGATTTTAAGCAGGATGGGACGGTGGCTTGTGTCAGGGAGATGTTAAAGATCTTTGTGAGGACCCCTGAAAGCTGGTCAGCACAAGCTTTCAGTACTTTACCAAGTACTCCATCAGGTCCTACTGCTTTGTTTGGATTCACCGTCTTTAGTACACATCTCACTTGGTGTTCCTGTAAAGTGAGCGTGTTGGGTGTGGTAGTTGGTGGGTGCAGGATGGCTGTGTGTGGCACTGCAGTCTCAAAACGGGCAAAGAAATGATTTAGTTTCTCTGCCAGTGAGGTTTCCACACTGGGAGTCACAGATGTTTTGCCCTTGTAATTGGTTATCTGCTGTAAACCCTGCCACACCTGCCGTGGGTTGTTCTGAGTCAGATGGTCCTCTATTTTCCTCTTGTAATCCTCCTTAGCTGCTTTGATGCCCCTCCTCAGCTCAGCCCTTGCCGCGCTGTATTGTGCTCTGTTTCCAGACTTGAAGGCAGAGTTGCGTGCTTTCAAAAGACACTGTACCACTCTAGTCATCCAGGGTTTGCGGTTGGGGTATACCCGGATGTGTTTGTTAACAGTCACATTATCAGTGCAGCTTTTTATATAGGACAGAACAATTCCTGTATATTCCTCTAGGTCCTGGTGTTCAAATATAGTCCATTCTGTGCGTGCAAAGCAGTCCTGAAGCTCTGTGAGTGCTCCCGATGGCCAGGTTCTTATAATCTTTGTGTCTGGCTTAGTTTGCCTCCTGAGTGGGATGTATGCTGGGATCAGGAGCAGTGAGAGGTGGTCTGAGAGACCCAGATGTGGGAGAGGTACTGCTCTGTAAGCGTGCTTTAAGTTGGAATAAACATTCCATACACCCAATACCCTTTGCGTGAAAAAGTTACCCCTCAGATTCTGATAAAATCTTTCCCCCTTTAATTTAAGCCTATGACCTCTGGTTCTTGATTCCCCCACTCCGGGCAAGAGACTGTGTATCCACCCGATCTATTCCCCTCATGGTTTTATAACCGTCTGTAAGGTCACCCCTCATCCTCCTGCACTCCAGGGAATAGAGCCCCAGCCTGCTCAACCTCTCCCTATAGCTCAGATCCTCGAGTCCTGGCAACATCCTTGTAGATCTTCTCTGCGCCCTTTCCAACTTAACAACGTCTTTCCTATAACATGGTGCCCAGAACTGAATACAATACTCTAAATTTACCACTTTAGCTACTTTCTGTAAGTTATGGGCTTGGACCCCAAGATCCCTCTACACATCAATGCTGCTAAGGGTTGTGCCATTAACAGTGTACTTTCCTCTTTTGACCTCTCAAATTGCAACACTGCACACTTGCCCAGATTAAATTCATCTGACTTCTCCGCCATCTCTGTAACTGGCTTATTTCCTGCTGTGTCCTTTAACAGCTTTCTTCACTGTCCACAGTTCTACCAATTTTAAGGTCTTCTGCAAACCAACTGCAACATTGTTGTCATTTATATATTTCACAAACAACAAAGTTCACAGCACAGATCTGAGCGGAACACTGCTGGTCACAGAGCTTTATGTTCTCTTTTGTGTATATATTATAATGCAAAAAGTATATTTTCAAAATAAACCAAAATGCAGATCGCAATTACTCTGGGTTCTTTTGTCATTCACTTTAAATCTACGATCTGCCTTTGACCTTTGTCCAGTTTGCACTGCCGTACCCTTGATTATTCTGAACACTTCTATTAAATCATCTGTCAACCTAGTCTTCTCTCAGGAGAACAATCTTAGGCTCTGTTGACTTTGCACATTGTTGAAGTCCCAGGAACATCCTACTACTTCTGTCCCCACACCTTCTCCCAAACAGTGCTCTCCACAATGCTCTCCACAATGTTTTGAACAAAGACCCATTATTTATTTATTTGCCTCTGTACTCCACAATTTGAGATTTGTTATAGAAAAAAATCACATGCGGTTAAAGTGCACATTGTCAGATTTTATTAAAGGCCATTTTTATACATTTTGATTTTACCGTGTAGAAATTACAGCTGCGTTTATACATAGTCCCCCCATTTCAGGGCACCATAATGTTTGGGACACATGGCTTCACAGGTGTTTGTAATTGCTCAGGTGTGTTTAATTGCCTCCTTAATGCAGGTATAAGAGAGCTCTCAGCACCGAGCCTTTCCTCCAGTCACCTTTGGAAACTTTTATTGCTGTTTATCAACATGAGGACCAAAGTTGTGCCAATGAAAGTCAAAGAAGGCAAGGCAAGGCAAGTTTATTTATATAGCACATTTCAGCAACAAGGCAATTCAAAGTGCTTTACATAAGAAGCCATTATGAGACTGAGAATAAAGCTATTGGAGACATCGCTTTACCAAAATCAACTGTTTGGAAAGAGAACACTGGTGAGCTTACTAATCGCAAAGGGACTGACAGGCCAAGGAAGACCTCCACAGCTGATGACAAAAGAATTCTCTCTACAATAAAGAAAAATCCCCAAACTCCAGTCTAACAGATCAGAAACACTTTTCAGAAGTCAGGTGTGGATTTGTCAATGACCACTGTCTGCAGAAGACTAAATGAACAGAAATATACAGGCTACACTGCAAGATGCAAACCACTGGTTAGCCACAAAAATAGGATGGCCAAGTTACAGTTCGCCAAGAAGTAGACAATAGACAATACTTAAAAGACAATATTTAAAAGAGCAACCATTGATCTGGAAAAAGGTCTTGTGGACAGATAAAAATAATCTGTGAAACACGGTGGTGGGGGTGTTATGGCCTGGGCATGTATGGCTGCTGAAGGTACTGGCCCACTTATCTTCATTGATGATACTACTGCTGCTGGTAGTAGCATAATGAATTCTGAAGTGTATAGACACATCCTATCTGCTCAAGTTCAAACAAATGCCTCAAAACTCATTGGCCAGCGGTTCATTCCACAGCAAGACAATGGTCCCAAACATACTGCTAAAACAACAAAGGAGTTTTCAAAGCTAAACAAATGGTTAATTCTTGTGTGGCCAAATCAATCACCCGATCGGAACCCAATTGAGCATGCTGAAGAGAAAACTGAAGGGGACTAGCCCCCAAAACAAGCATAAGCTAAAGAAGGCTACAAGCCTGGCAGAGCATCACCAGAGAAGACACCGAGCAGCTGGTGATGTCCATGAATCGCAGACTACAAGCAGTCATTGCATGCAAAGGATATGTAACAAAATACTAAACATGACTACTTTCATTTACATGATATTGCTGTGCTCAAACATTACGGTGCCCTGAAATGGGGGGACTATGAAAAACACTGCTGTAATTTCTACATGGTGAAACCAAAATGTATGAAATGGTCTTTATTAAAATCTGACAATGTGCACTTTAACCACATGTGATTTTTTTTCTATTACAAATCTCAAATGTGGAGTACAGAGGCATATAAATAAATGATGGGTCTTTGTCCCAAATGTTATGGAGGGCACTGTATCTCCACCCTATGATATATTTAAATGAAACAATGTTCTTGCAGCCAATCTTCTCAAATAGAACACTCTTAAAAAACACACCCTGCAAATCTGAAGTAAAGCTAGAAAATGGTCATAAGTGATAGGAGTAGAATTAGGCCATTCGGCCCATCAAGTCTACTCTGCCATTCAATCATGGCTGATTTATCTCTCTCTCCTAACCCCATTCTCCTGCCTTCTCCCCATAACCACTGACACCTGTACTAATAAAAAATACTGAAACACTTAGCTAGAGCATCTAAGGAGACAGAAACAGTGTAAATGTTTCAGATTGAGTTGTTCTTCACCCAGGCTTTCATACTCTTTTACTCTATGTATAAAGCCCAGGAAGTCCTGTACATTTTTAATCACTTGGACATTGGGTAAATCCTCAGTACAAACACCCTTAATATTGTCACTAACCACTCCCGAAATGGTGGTAGCACTTGTTCAAAGAGTTGAAGATGGAGCAGAATCCAATGTAATAGTTGTGGACGAGGCAGTCCGGCTGGCGCTGAGACGAGTGGTCTGAAACTAAACTCTGAGGCAAATACAACACCAAAGCTGCAGGCAGCCTCAGACAGACGCCAGGGATGGAGATGGAAACAGAAGCTCTCAGGGACACGAGGCAATGGCTTAGTTTGCCAGATATTGATGTGAAAGTGGTTTCTGTTCATCCAGGTCCAGGTCGAACAAGCAGTGTTACATATCACAGTAACTGAAGGGCTTAAGGGAGAGGCTAGTGGTGTGGAAGAATGAATGCTTCTGATTTCCCCACTGAGTACCACATGTGTACAGGAGCTGATACATTTTTTTTGTTCAGAACAGGTCATCCGTGCACAGTAATCATTCCCATGGCAACCAAGTCAGGATAAGGTTATGTTTGTCATTGTTTTTAAAGGGCAGCCCTGTGCACCGAGCATAAAGAGAGAAAGGAATCGAATCAGAGCCTAGAAATGAGAATTATATTGGTGCAGAAATGTTTTAAACATTTAACAACTATTTCTCTGTTATCAAAGTGTAAACTTGTCAATTGTAGATGCTGATAGACACGAAATGCTGGAGTAACTCAGTGACAGCGTCTCTGGATAGAAGGAATGGGTGACGTTTCAGGTCTTGATCCGAAATGCCACCCATACCTTCTAATCAGAGATGATGTCTGTCCTGCTAAGTTACTCCAGCATTTTGTGTCTATCTTCGGTGCAAACCAGCATCTGCAGTTCCTTCCTATACAATTTTAGATGCTGTATGGATTTGTTTTTGGTGCTAACTCATGAGGAATGCCACTTTGGCTAATCCATGGAAGCATCCTGCCCAAGTTTAGGTAAAGGCAATGGTTAAAATTATTGTTCCAATAATCTAGAGGCCCTAATGATGGTCACTAACAAAAAACTCAAATCCCAGCAGGACCCTGGGGAGATTAAATCCACTGAATTAAATACTATTGGATAATTTAGTAACTATTATCATTTTAAAAAACCTATCGGTTTTCGAAATACCTTTCCGGGAACAGAATCTTTTATTTTAACCAATTTATCTTACACGTAACTCCAGATGCACAGCAACGAGCTTGACTCTTCAGTATCCTCTGAGAAAGCCACCTAGTTGTTTCAATTGCACCTCAATGTAATAACATTTAAATCAGAGGAATGCAAAACATTCACTAGATGTGAAGATTATTACCACGGGGCAAGAACTAAGATGGTGGGGACAACGGCTGCCCCAGGGTACTGCTCCTTGCTGCTTTGTCTGTGTTTGTTCATATGTGTCGTCTATGGAAATCCCACAAAGATTACTTTCATGAGAGATGAACTCATTAATATCAGACAATCGGTTCCTCCAAACATTGTTCTGGATTTCTCTCACTCGCTGGATTATTTGGACATACTTGTTGGCGGGGCTGTGGCTGTGTCCAAGGCCGTGAGATGTAGGAGGACCCGGTGGATGCGTTCTGGAGCACTCGTCCAGCTCCGGCAATGAGGATTACGCACACCGCTCCCGAGTATATTCCTTGCAAATCAACGTCCTCTCAACAACAAAGTGGACAAACTGCAACTCCTGTGCCAGACAAACAAGGACCTTCCTTCTCTCCAGAGATGCTGCCTGACCCGCTGAGTTACTCCAGCATTTTGTGATACCTTTGATTTGTACCAGCATCTGCAGTTATTTCCCTACACTAGGACCTTCTCTCGATCTGCTGCCCTGTGCTTCACCGAGATCCGGCTGTGTGAGTCGGCAATGCGCTGCAACTGGCTGGCTTTCATTTGCGAAGCGGAGGCAGCGGGGAAATCAAGAGGCGGTGGAATATGATGAATAAGTATTCATTGGTGAATAAATTCCAGGAAAGAAAATACAGCAGCATTGCATTAGGGATGCTAGAAATTTGCAAGAAAAACCGAAAATGCTGGGAACACTCAACAGGTCAGGCATCATCTGTGGAAACTGAAACAGTTAATGTTCAACGATCTTTCAAGATTGGAAGGGTCAGACATAAAGACACGGTAACAGAAAATGACAGCAGGTGTACCAACACCACACAGAACATGAGAAAATATGATATTTGCAGTTTTCAAATATCAAGTTTGCAGACGACACAACGGTGATCGGGCTGATCACCAACGGTGATGAAACAAAATACAGAGCGGAGGTGCAGAACCTGGCGGACTGGTGCTCTGATAACAACCTGTCCCTAAATACCACCAAGACCAAAGAGCTGATCATCAACTTCCGTAGGTCACACAACGGGGAATACGCCCCGATCTTTATCAACGGGGACAGTGTGGAGAGAGTGTCCAGCTTCAAGTTTCTGGGCACTCACATTTCGGAGGACCTAACATGGTCCAATAACACTGCTGCACTGGTCAAGAAGGCACAGCAACGACTGTTCTACCTAAGAACACTGAAAAAGTCTGATCTACCCCAACAGCTGCTGACGACCTTCTACCGCTGCACCATAGAGAGCATCCTAACATATGGCATCCCTGTGTGGTATCTCAGCTGCACGGAGGCAGAGAGGAAAGCTCTTTAGCGGGTAGTCCATAGAGCTCAGAGGACCATCGGAACACAGTTACCAGCCTTGGAGGGCATCTACAACACACGATGCCTCAGAAAAGCCAACAGCATCCACAAAGACTCTTCACACCCCTGCAACAGTCTGTTCGAACTTCTACCATCGGGCAGATGATACAAGGCCTTCTACGCCCGCACATCCAGACTCAGGAACAGCTTCATCCCCAGGGCCACAGCTGCTATGAACCGGTCCTGCTGAGCTGGATGGTCACATCGCACAGTGAACCGGCACAGACCTACTTGCACTTTATTCTGTTTTAAAACTGTTCTAATTTGTTTCATTGGGTTGTTTAAATTAATACTGACTAGCTAATTAATTTATTGCATCGTATGGGAGGCGCATTCCCAATCTCGTTGTACCCCTGTACAATGACAATAAAGATATATTGTATTGTATTGTATATTCAAGTTTGCTTGACAAATAAAATCCCCCAAAAAATTTGTAACTTACAGAGATAGCATTTAGTCAAGGCAGCATTCTTGTGATTTCCCGCAGAAGGCTTCAATATACGAGTACAATTGGAACAAATACCTCATAAATACTGCCTGCATGCTTTCTAGTTTTTCACATGATGGAATTGAATATGAACTAGATCTCAGTGCTACCTTGGCCTTTAATCGTAGATTAAAGATAAGTGATATTTGACAACACCCATTAATAACACCACATAAGGCCAATGAGGGTATCACGTGATATTTTGTCAAGCCCACTGGGTTGAAGTATTATCTGTGCCACACTTCTTCATTATAGCACGAGAATGCCAACTGGCATTATATTGCTCAAGTCCAAGAGTCAGACTTAAAGTTGCAACCTAAGGCCATCACATTTAGTTGTGCCAAAAATCAATTTGTCAAGACACAGTAGTCATAGCGTCATTTAGCATGGAACGCTTCTGCCCAATTTGTCCATGCCAACCAAGGTGCCCCATCTATGCTAGTCCCACCTGCCTGAGTTGAGCCCATATCCGTCTAAATCTTTTCTATCCATGCAACAGTCCAAATGCCTTTTATATGTTGTTACTGTACCTGTCTCAATTACTTCCTCTGGCAGTTCGTTCCATTTACCTACCACCCTCTGTATAAAAAAAGATGCCCCTCACGTTCCTATTAAATCTTTAGCTTGTCACCTTAAAACCATGTCCTCTGCTTCTTGAGTGCTCAATTTAGAGCCACACAGTGCTGCAGCCTCACAGCGGCAGGGAAACTGTAGTGATTCTGATCTTACGTTTTCAGTCTGAAGAAGGGTCTCGACCTGAAAAGTCACCCATTCCTTCTCTCCCGAGATGCTGCCTGACCCGCTGAGTTACTCCAGCATTTTTTATCTACTTAGGTTTTCACATCCTCCCTGTGACCATGTGGGTTTCCTTTGGATCCTCCAGTTACCTCCCATATCATGAAGATGTCATGGTGAGCTAATTAGCTTCTTTATATTACCCATTAGAGCAGTTTAATGACAAAAAGAATCAAACGAGAATTGAAGGGCACACGTTAGAGATAATAAGGTGCAGAGGTATAAGGAATTAGGAGAGAGAGAATGTAATAGATGGGATTACTGACCTGGAAGTGGATAAGGATTTGATAGGCTTAATGGTTTCCTTCAGTGTCATTATTAGATAATATTAAGTACCACCCAGCTTTGTATCATCTGCAAATTTGCTAATGGTACTTTTAACCCCTTCATCCAAGTCATTAATGTATATTGTAAATAGCTGCGGTCCCAGCACCGAGCCTTGCGGTACCCCACTAGTTACTGCCTGCCATTCTGAAAGGGACCCATTTATCCCCACTCTTTGCTTTCTGTCTGTCAACCAATTTTCTATCCATGTCAGTACCCTACCCCCAATACCATGTGCTCTAATTTTGCCCACTAATCTCCTATGTGGAACCTTGTCAAAGGCTTTCTGAAAGTCAAGGTACACCACATCCACCGGCTCTCCCCTGTCAATTTTCCTAGTTACATCCTCAAAGAATTCCAGAAGATTAGTCAAGCATGATTTCCCCTTCGTAAATCCATGCTGACTCGGAACAATCCTGCTACTACTATCCAACTGCTCCGCAATTTCGTCTTTTATAATTGACTCCAGCATCTTCCCCACCACTGATGTCAGACTAACTACCCTATAATTTCCAGTTTTTTCTCTCCCTCCTTTCTTAAAAAGTGGGACAACATTAGCTACCCTCCACTCCACAGGAACTGATCCTGAATCTAAAGAACATTGGAAAATGATCACCAATGCGTCCACAATTTCTAGAGACACCTCCTTAAGTACTCTGGGATGCAGAACATCAGGCCCTGGGGATTTATCAGCCTTCAGTCCCATCAGTCTACCCAACACCATTTCCTGCCTAATGTGAATTTCCTTCAGTTCCTCCGTCACCCTAGGATCTCTGGCCACTAGAACATCTGGGAGATTGCTTGTATCTTCCTTAGTGAAGACAGATCCAAAGTACGGGTTCAACTCGTCTGCCATTTCCTTGTTCTTCAACTCGTCTGCCATTTCCTTGTTGAATACACAGCTTATTACAGCTTGGTCCTGTAAAAATCAACATAACAGTGGCCGGTGACCTTTGTTGATCATGCAGTACGACAGATAAATATTGTTCAGGACTTTGGGACTCGTCTGTTCTCTTTCAAAATAGTGCCTGGGGTTATTTTTAATTCTCATTAAGAGGGAAATGCATCCTCAGGTTAACATCTCATGTGACAAACTGATGCATAACACCTATAAAATGGACAAATATTCCAAGGTACTTTATATCTCCGCCTTCTCAAGTATCTGTGAGGGGGTTAACATAAATTCTATCAAGCATTTTCAAAATTTCCAACCAGCTAAATGAAGACAAGATTGTGATTGTTCTACAAAATGGTGGCGCTGCCATAGCAGCTGTGGCTTACCTGCGGTCTATTTGTCTTTGTGTTTTGTTGTTTTTTGTGTCTTAATTGTCGACGTGATGTGGTGTTTTTGTGTTTGTGTACTGTGTGTGGGTGTGGGGGGGAGGGGGGGAACTGTAAAATTGTAAATAGGTGTCCCTTCCGAACGGAGATCCGACCTTTGTTTTCTGGGTCGGGTCTCCGTTCCTGCTGCGGCCTACCATCGGCCCAACTCCTGGAGCTGGCGGCCTCCAGGGCTCTGGTTCGCAGAGCCCGCGGACCGGACTTACCATCACCGGAGCCGGCCGTCTTCGGAGGCTGCTGGAGCGACTGCGACTCGCCTTAGGCTTGGGCCGCGTGGATGCCGACATCGGGAGCTCCGGCAGCGGCAGCGTGTTCGCCCACCCCGGATCGCGGGGCTTGGGTCGCGGACATTTCACCGTCCGCCGCGGCCTAAAATAGGCCGCGGGATTTTTCTCTGATGGGCGGGGGCTTCAATGTCGGGAGCCACGACCGCCACGACGTGCAGCAACAGCGGCAGCGTGTTCGCCCGCCCCAGATCGTGGGGTTTGGGTCGGCCCGCTGCAGACCGTCCGGCGCGGCCTGCAACCACAACAGCCTGACCACGGGAGAAGACGGCAGGGGAAGGGAAAAGACATTGTGGCCTTCCATCACAGTGAGGAGAGGACTGGAGGAGACTCACTGTGATGGATGTTTCTTTGACAGATGTTTCTTTTTTTGTGTGTTTTTGGGGTTGTGTAATTTGCCTATTTTAATGCTTTATTGAGTAATCTGTTTTAATGCTTTTATTGTTGGACTGTGGGTGACTGAATTTCGTCCAATTTGGATGACAAATAAAGCTATCTTGAATCTTGAATGATGACACGAGAGGCTGCAGGAATCATTTTTCCTGCATCTAGCCTGTCCAATCCTTTAAGTATTTTATGTTTCTATAAGATTCTCCCTCATCCTTCTAAATTCCAACGAATACAAGCCCAGTCGCCCAATTATTTCATCATATGTCAGTCCCGCCATCCCGAGAATTAATTTGGTGAACCTATGCTGTACTCCCTCAATAGCAATAATGTCCTTCCTCAAATTAGGAGACCAAAATTGCACACAATACTCCAGGTGCGGTCTCACCAGGGCAATATGACCTCCTTGCTCCTAAACTCAAATCCTCTCGTAATGAAGGCCAACACACCATTAGCTTTCTTCACTGCCTGCTGTACCTGCATGCATACTTTCAGTGACTGGTGTACAAGCACACCCTGGTGTCGTTGCACCTCCCCTTTTCCTAATCTGACACCATTCAGACAATAATCTGCCTTCCTGTTCTTGCCACCAAAGTGGATAACCTCACATTTATCCACATTATACTGCATCTGCCATGCATCTGCCCACTCACCCAACCTATCCACGTCACCCAACAGCCTCATAGCATCCTCATCGCAGCTCACACTGCCACCCAGCATTGTGTCATTCGCAGAATCACTGGAGTGTGACACTCTAATCTCAGTGTAGGAATGAACTGTAGATGCTGGTTTACACCGAAGATAGACACAAAATACTGGAGTAACTCAGCGGGACAGGCAACATCTCTGAAGAAGGCTCTTGACCCGAAACATCACCCATGACTTGGATGAAGGGATTAAAAGCACCATTAGCAAATTTGCAGATGATACAAAGCTGGGTGGTAGTGTGAACTGTGAGGAAGATGCTATGAGGTTGCAGGGTGACTTGGACAGGTTGTGTGAGTGGGCGGATGTATGGCAGATGCAGTTTAATGTGGATAAGTGTGAGGTTATCCACTTTGGTGGTAAGAATAGGAAGGCAGAGTATTATCTGAATGGTGTCAAGTTAGGAACAGGGGACGTACAACGAGATCTGGGTGTCCTAGTGCATCAGTCACTGAAAGGAAGCATGCAGGTACAGCAGGCAGTGAAGAAAGCCAATGGAATGTTGGCCTTTTTAACAAGAGGAGTTGAGTATAGGAGCAAAGAGGTCCTTCTGCAGTTGTACAGGGCCCTAGTGAGACCGCACCTGGATTACTGTGTGCAGTTTCGGTCTCCAAATTTGAGAAAGGATATTCTTGCTATTGAGGGCGTGCAGCATAGGTTTACTAGGTTAATTCCCGGAATGGCGGGACTGCCATATGTTGAAAGACTGGAGTAGCTAGGCTTGTATACACTGGAATTTAGAAGGATGAGAGAAGATCTTATCGAAACGTATAAGATTATTAAGGGGTTGGACACGTTAGAGGCAGGAAATATGTTCCCAATGTTGGGGGAGTCCAGAACCAGGGGCCACAGTTTAAGAATAAGGGGTAGGCCATTTAGAACGGAGATGAGGAAAAACTTTTTCAGTCAGAGAGTTGTAAATCTGTGGAATTTCCTGCCTCAGAAGGCAGTGGAGGCCAATTCTCTGAATGCATTCAAGAGAGAGCTAGGTAGAGCTCTTAAGGATAGCGGAGTCAGTGGGTATGGGGAGAAGGCAGGAACGGGGTACTGATTGAGAATGATCAGCCATGATCACGTTGAATGACGGTGCTGGCTCGAAGGGCCGAATAGCCTCCTCCAGCACCTATTGTCTATTCCTTCTATACAAAGAAGCTGCCTTTCCCGCTGAGTTACTCCAGTAGTTTGTGTCTCTTATAAGTTTATACTTTAGTTATATGGAGCGACTGGAGAGGCTGGAATTGTTCTTGCAATAGAGGACGTTACGAAAAACTCTGATAGAGGTATTTAAAATAGTCAAGGGTATTGATAGAGTAGGTAAAGATATTGTTTACATTGATAGAGTGGCTGCTACCCAATAGCCAAGATGAGAAATCATACATTGTGCGTCATTGCGGTCTAGAATGCGGATTCAAATGTAGCATTCAAAAGGGAGATGGATCAATGTCTGAAAGAAAATAATTTGATGGGTCATGGGATAAAGACTGACTAAATTGCTCTTTTATATCGCCAGTATGGGTACGGCATGGAATTAACAAGCCGAATGGCTTACATCTGTGTTGAAACCATTCTGTGACAACCCCAATTTTAGGAAACTTCATTATTATATATTACATGCTGCCAGAATTTATTCCACAATAATTTGGAGAAAAGGTCTGTGGTACAAGTGCAAAAATAAAAGTGGTGGAATTGCCAAATTCCAGTGATGGTCAACCGCAATATTTTGGAGTGCAGGAAATAATGAGCGTGTGAAATTTCTGGAATTGGCACGGCTAATCATGTACAGGGACTCCACGGGTTACCCAAGACCTGGCTTACAGAAATCCAACTTTGCGCACATTCTCCCATAGAACTCCATACATGCACAAACAGGCAATGGCTCTGTGAAAATGAACCTGTCAATTGTACCTGCTCATGGATAATTATAGTAGAGCCTTCAATATTTAATACATTTAATGAGGCTACAAATGAGTGAACTTCTGTTCTTATTTTATTTTCCCTTACGAAGAAATTGGAATTCCTTATGTAACCTAGAGCATGCCAGCTTCTCCAGTCTCTCCACTACAGAATTATGACTATGAAGAGAAACATATTTGTTTATTGTAGCAGGCAATGCATGGAGATAGAATTGGGATTTTAATCTATATGGCATTGAAATGCACGTGAACTCCAAGAAAGATTTGCTTACTGAAAAATCAGCAGAAAATTCAGGAATTGTTAAATTGTCAGAGATGGCCAATTTTCCCTCAGGGTAACAAAGGGATTGGGTAAGAATATTAAGTACTCTCACTGAATGATAATTAAAGCCCTTCAAACCTGATTCCCAGTTATATGACGAATGGTGGGATGAACCCCAAAGACCTTGACAAAAAGGCACAAACATTGAATAATCATTGAAGGCAGATAATGAGTTCTGCTCAGCTCATCACCCAATTTATGTGACACCAAATTAAGCAACTAAGGATGTTCAATCATATTCAAGCATTATGGGATGGTGAAAGATCTTTGTTATCTCTCCTCGTTTAAAGAGATTACATCTAAATTAGCTTTACACGAAACTCCCTCTATTCGCCTCATTAGTGTTCTTGACACATTTAAAACATTAATCCTCATGTTTTCTATCTTGTGTTAGTTGATTTGTGAGTATTTCCTACATTTTCTTTAGCCTTTTAGATATTTTATCTGCTTTCTGTTCTTGTTTTGATCCTGCTTGTGATGCTGTTCTTTTGCTGGCTGCAAATTCTTTTCCAGCAACTGTTCTAGTACATTTCTGTTCATTTAAAACTTACACCAATGCAATGTGTTGGATAAAGGAAACTGATTTTGCTTCTACCTTCTTGAAAGCATTACATTCTACTTGCTAGTCCATGAATTGAGGATCTGTGACTTCACGTCCTTTGTAAAGGACTTGAATCACGGGCGTCTGGCTTAGAGTGCTACCAACCGTGCCACAACTTACAACTGAAAGCATCATCTATCACAGTCATTATGGGGTTGCAGACGTCAAATGGATCATTGAACATAACACAGGTCAGGCAGCATCTCGGGAGAGAAGGAATGGGCGAAGAAGGGTCTCGACCCGAAACGTCGCCCATTCCTTCTCTCCCTAGATGATGCCTGACCTGCTGAGTTACTCCAGCATTTTGTGAATAAATACCTTCGTTTTTTACCAGCATCTGCAGTTATTTTCTTATATTGAACATAACACGATTTGTGTCAGGTGCGATTTCCGTTTCATTGGAAGGAATGATTTCAAAACTCCCCAGCATCATCACTGATGAGTTTATATATAATGCATAATTTTAATAAGGTGTAATCCCAACATTTCTTTTGATTTGCTAACAGTGGGAAGATACAGGAGATATAATTGTGTTGTTAGAAAAGTCAGACAATATTGTATCTATTGTGTATTGTTTGGGGAACACAGATGTCGAAGATGACACTCGGCGTGCAAGGTGATACAAAATAGCAACATGCTGAAAATGTAACGGTAAACTGATGCATGTTATTGCTGTCTCCAACAGGACGTGCTAACGTTTTATTGTGCTCTCATTGTGCTGTTATACTGTACTTACCTTGTACAGGGTATAACTCTTCAGCAATCAGTGAGAATGAGTTTAATCATCTTTTGTAAACTTGTAATCACAGTAATGCAACTTTATTTTGAAGCAAACATCATATTGACTTGGAGGCACAAATACTGGATATTAACGAACACTGAAGTGGACAAATTGCAGATTACATGGGAAAATCAGTACTTATTATTTCAAAATGACAAGTTTAAAATACACACTTTTAGCAGGAAATATTGTTATGTGGCTTTGTTTAATTCATTCCCAGGCATCTTAAAATAGATGATTATACCACCACACCCTCCTCCCTACCCCGAGAATGGAATCCAATTAAAATCATGTCTGGATTGAATTATCTCCATTCCTACCATCCAATGGCACTTCTGTTCACTCATTGCACTTGAACTGGTCACAGCGTTACATAGGGAATGTCAGGTCACAGTATTCACCCAGTTGGGCACTCAGATAATGCATGTTTCAATAGCCTTAATCAATCCACAGCACCACTGAATTGAGGAGGCCTCCAGAGTAGGTATTGATTAGCACTGTGAACTCAACTACAGTAGGTAACCTTCAGTTTAATTGCTCATCTTTTGGGTCCATACACCCATGAGATCTTGCAAGCTATCCTGACCCTATCCAAGATCTGACCCCTGACCACCAGTTGACAGCAGGGACTGCCCCACTCTCACATTTAGCTGTTGTTTTCCTTTACATACTCCATAATGAGCAGCACGCTCAGGAAACGATGGACAAGGCGTTCAGTAGCAGCAAGCCAATGACCAACACAGTTATCGGAATGCCAGCTAATTGTAAATGTATGCTTCCCTGCAGGTGCTGTAGAGGTTCTTGGTCGGGTTGTGCTGGATCTGTTCACTGCCCGTGATCACCAACCCCATGCCTGTCCAACATGGGGGACTAAAAGACTCAAACCGCCATATAAGGTACACATAGTCCAACAACAAGGCGTGTTTTTGTAACGTGAATTGGATATAATGCGACTGATGAATTAGGGAACACATTCTTGTATTACACAGGCAGAGCTGATTATAACACGATTTCTATCAGGAATTAGAGAACCACATGAAAGTAACTTTAAAACTGACGAGCAGAAAAGAAAGATAGACACAAAAAGCTGGAGTAACTCAGCGGGTCACACAGCATCTCTGGAGAGAAGGAATACACTAAGTGACATTTCGGGTCGAGACCCTTCTGCAGGTCTCGACCCTAAAACATCACATATTCCTTCTCTCCAGAGATGCTCTCTGATCCGCTGAGTTACTCCGGCTTTTTGTGTTTATCTTCAGTTTAAACCAGCATCTGCACTTCCTTCCTACATGAACAGAAAATATATTTGTCTCGGGAAATAAAAGTCTACGGAAAAGAAACTGTTTCTATCTAATTAAATGTGTTAAAATTACAGAATATAAAGTAAGAATCAATCACTTTCCTGCACTTAACTTTTTCCATTGGGTTAGATTGGCTTCCTAATGTCAGGTGAGCTGTAACTTTGCAGATTGCTTTGACCACAGAAAATGTCCAAGCCCGTGATGAAGTCTAAAGCAGTCTGTGCCGTGAACAGTGACAGCAGAGGTTCCCTGTCAGGCAGCTCAGTTCACACTGTAATAATTCTTCACAACTTCGTCCCAGAATGTTGCACAGCATTGTTAAAAATCTTTATCTACTTTTCCTTCCTCTTTGTTTAAAATATTCCCTCTCTCCCGCAGTTACCGATAGTTTTAAAATATTTTTTTATTTGGTTGTCTGTCCTTTTGGGTTTCATTCTTTTGTAGTCTCTGAAGATGCAGTCGCACAACGTTTATAACATAAATTTACATAACAGAAATATTCAATAACTTTTTCCACATGTACCCTGCAAAATATATTTCCAAGTCAGAATGGCTTGGGAAAAATTGCAAGCAGTTGTGTTTGCGCACGCCTGCTGACCATTGTGAGAGGTTTGGGAGACTGATTAACTGCTGCAGTTTTGGGGATAGCGTCCAACAATTTACTCTCCCTCAGGTGCTTCAGGTTTCTTGAGTGCCGCTGGAGATGCACTTGTTTATACCATGTTGATAGGCTTTTAGGGCTCTGGAGGTGAGGCACAGTAGTTTTGTGGTTGATCCAATTATGTTTCTGGTCAATTTTGATGCCCAGCTTTTTGACAGTGGGAAACCGGGCGATGATAATGCCATTGAATGTCAATGATAGTTGGTTGGATGCTCCTTTGCAAGCCGGCAACATGAAGTACAGATATCACCCAATTAAAAGGCCACCCTTTGCACTACCCAGACCTTTTACTGCAGGTGGCTTGCAAGATTTCATAAAATGAATGGAAATCAACATTGTTTGTGACAGCACCCTCAACATAGGGCGGCACGGTAGCGCAGCGGTAGAGTTGCTGCTTTACAGCGAATGCAGCGCCGGAGACTCAGGTTCAATCCTGACTACGGGTGCTGCACTGTAAGGAGTTTGTACGTTCTCCCCGTGACCTGCGTGGGTTTTCTCCGAGATCTTCGGTTTCCTCCCACACTCCAAAGACGTACAGGTATGTAGGTTAATTGGCTGGGTAAATGTAAAAATTGTCCCTAGTGGATAGTGTTAATGTATGGGGATCGCTGGGCGGCACGGACTTGGTGGGCCGAAAAGGCCTGTTTCCGGCTGTATATATATGATATGATGATGATGATTGTAAAATGTCTCACACGTTTCACAAGAATTCATTCATTCATTCATTCATTCATTCAGTCGAATGTCATCAATCATCTCTGACACTCAGCCACACTGCGACGTATCACGATAGGTAACAAAATGTTTAGTCGAAGGAATAAGTATGAAAGAAAAAAATAGGAAAATATGTGAAGGAAGAGAGAAAGCTAGTTGGTCAGCTTGCCCTTGTCGCCTGAAGAGAGTTTCCGAGATGGATTTCAAATCCACAGCCTAGACAGATAGAGGCTGAAGAGAAAGCAATGAGAATCAGGGATCTACAAAATGGCAAAATGGGAGAAGTGGATAGATTTTACAGAGAGAAGTGGGGCTGAGGACAGTTATGGAGAAAGAGAGGGATAAGTTGATTTGAGGAATTTAAAAATGAGAATGAAAACATTTAGACTGAGTCTTGATCGG
The DNA here is from genome assembly GCF_053455715.1 of Rhinoraja longicauda. Taxonomy (NCBI): domain Eukaryota; kingdom Metazoa; phylum Chordata; class Chondrichthyes; order Rajiformes; family Arhynchobatidae; genus Rhinoraja; species Rhinoraja longicauda. The sequence continues at coordinate 45,025,616 of NC_135966.1, forward strand.
CAAGGACCTAATTTAAGTAAATGAGCACAGTGACATGGTAAATGGAACTTCGCACAAGTTTAGCACTGTTTTGGATCACTTCAAGGTTAAGAAAATAGGTACATATTGATGTTACATAAACTATTAAATGAGAACACTGAAAAACACATCCAGCCGACCATAACTACTGCGCAGGTCACTTCAAAGTTTTCAAACAAACATGCTTGTTCTCTCATTATAACCTCACAGCTTCCTGTACAAAACTAATGAAGAACGATTTCCGGAAATAGCAGAGAGGGAAAAGTACACTGAAGGTTCCACCAAAACTCCCTGCAAATTTCATTAGAATCCACTGAATTTTAAAACCCACTGCAAGACTAATAAAACAAAACAGAAACTCTCAGAACACTAGAGGAACCCAACTAAAATGTAGTACGGCACGGTGGTGCTGCAGTAGAGCTACTGCCTGAGAGCCGGGTTCGATCCTGACTACGGATACTTATCTGTATGGAGTTTGTATGTACTCCCATTGACCTGTGTGGGTTTTCTCCGAGATCTTCGGTTTCCTCCCACACTCCAAAGACGTGCAGGTTTGTAGGTCAATTGGCTTGGTATAAATATATAAATGTAAAATTGTCCCTAGTGTGTGTAGGGTAGTGTTAATGTGTGGGAATCGCTGGTTGGCGTGGACTCGGTGGGCCGAAGGGCCTGTTTCCGCACTGGATCTCTAAACTAAACTAAACTGAACTAAACTAAACTAATTGTACCAGAGTCATTCCCAAGTGGCTTGGTATAAATATATAAATGTAAAACTGTCCCAAGTGTGTGTAAAAAACACCCATCATCCTCCTGCGCTATAAGGAATAGTATCCCAGCCTGCTCAACCCATCCCAACAGTATCAGACCCTTGATTACTGGCAACAACCTCGTAAATCTTCTCCGAACCCTTTCCAACGACAATATCTTTCCTATAACATGGTGCCCAGAACTGAACATAATACTCTAAATACAGCCTCAACAATATTTTATATAACTGCAACATGACCTCCCAACTTTTTTACTCAATATTCTGACTGATGAAGGATAATGTGCCAAAGCCTTTGATGTCTTCAAGGAACTATGTACCTGCACTCCTAGATCCCTCTGCTCTGCAACATTCCACAGAGCCCTACCATTCACTGTGTAGGTCCTACCCATGTGAGACTTTCAAAAATGCAACACCTCACATTCCTCTGTATTAAATTCCATCATCCATTCCTCAGCCCACCTGGCCAAACAATCAAGATCCTGCTGCAATTCTTGACAACCATCTTACTATCTGTAATACCACCCATTTTCCTGTCATCTGGAAACTTGTAATCTTGCCAAGTATGTTCTCATCCAAATCATTCAGATAGATGACAAACAGTAATGGGCCCAGCACTGCACCCTGACACACGCCACTAATCACAGGCCTCCAGTCCGAGAAGCAATTTTCCACCATCAATTCAGATAAAAATTGTCATGTTCGATCCTGACTACAGCTACTGTTTGTACTAAGTTTATATGCTCGCTCTGTGACCTGCATGGGTTTTCTCTGAGATCTTCGGTTTCCTCCCACACTTCAAAAACGTACAGGTTTGTAGGTTAATTGGCTTGGTATAAATGTAAATTGTCCCTAGGGTGTGTAGGATAGTGTTAATGTGCGGGGATCGCTGGTCAGCATGACTATGTGGCTAAAGGGCCTGTTTCTGTTCTGTGCCTCTAAACTAAACTAATGTAGCTCAAGTTGAGTCATGGAGCATGGCAGCTCTACAACATGGAAACCAGCCCTTCAACCCAACATGTCCTAGCTGATCGATTTTACATCCTGGGCTAGTCCCAATTTGGTCTTTAGTTTTAGACTCCTCTGCTCTAGGGAAAGACTATGAACTTCCATTTTATCCCTGCCCTTTATGATTTTGAACACATCAACAAGATCATGCAACACCAGGCCCATCAATCTGGCTCATGTGTTGAAAATTGCAGAAACTGGCAATCGGAAATAAAAACAGAGAATGCTGGAAACAATCAGTAGGTCAAGCAGCATCTTTAGGGAAGGAAACAGGGTTAACGTTGAAGTCAGATTGAAAGATCTTCAACCAGAAACCCATTTCTCTTCCCACGGAAGTTGCCTGACGTGCTGAGTGTTTCCAGCATTCACAAAATATAAATGTTTGCATTGCCAGTGACATCCACATTATAGATAGAAAATACATTTTTTAAATTGGAAAGACAAGGCCATAGTTTTGTATAGCTGCCAGAGAGGCAGTATAGAGTTGAGAAAGTGAGATAACAGCAGACACTTGTTTTGTCTTCCATTTCTCACTTTCATATGATAACAGATGGATGGAACCCAGGGAAGAAAGTTAATAGCATGATAGAGTAATACATATTTATACATGCAGAAGACACATTGCAACAGGGAAGGATATACATTTCTGTTCCCTCCAACTGCTAAGCACAAGCTTAGGGGGAGTATATTGGGGCAGATATTATTGGTTAAGTCCACATCTGACATGTGGAAGTGGTTTAAAGGCCAGTTATCATAGTTCAGGACAGGCATATTCCAGTAAGGAGCAAGGGTAAGGAAGGCTAAGTAAGGCAAACCTTAGATAACCAAAGAGGTTGTATATATGGACAAAAAGAAAAAGGAAGCGTATGAAACATTTATGAAGACAAGATCGGACAGGAATATAAATCAAAGAGGAAAGAAATCAAGCCGGTGATTGGAAGGGCTAGAAGGGGACATGGAATGGGTTTGGCAAGTCAGGTTAAAGAAAATCCCAAGGTTTTTAATACGTACATTGAAAACAAGAGAATAATCAGGAGAAAGAAGGACCACTCAAGGATAAAAGAGTGAATATGTGCTTGGCGTCTGGGGATGTAGGCAACATGCTACATAAGTACTTTGCATTTGTATTCAACAAGGGGAAGGGCATGGAGAACAGTGAGATCAGTGTACAGAGCACTAATATGCAAGGGCAGTTTGAGATTAAGAAGGAGGAGGTGTTGGGGCTCTTGAAGAGCATTAAGGTGGATAAATTCCCAGGTCCTTATGGGATCTAGTTCAGGTTTATTGAGAGGGGTAAGAGAGGTGATTTGTAGGTGCTTTGACAATTATCTTTACATCTTCTCAAGCCACGATAATAGTATTTTACATCTCAGTTTGTACGCCCTTGCAAAACTACCTTGATAAGATAGTTAGCAAATGCCATCCTGAACTAGTGCATTTTCAATTATAGATACAGAAGCAACTGTAAGCCCAGTAACCTTCAGATATATAAAAAGTAAAAGAGATGCAAGTGCGGACATTGGACCACTGGTAAATGACCCTGGAGAAGTTGTAAATGAGAACAAAGAAATGGTGGATGAACTGAATAATTTTTTTTGCGTCAGTCTTCACAGTGGAAGATACCAGCAATGTGCCAGAAATTCAAGACAGTCAGGGGGCAGAAACGAGTGCAGTCGTCATTACTGAGGACAAGGGAAGCTGAAAGGTCTGATGGTGGATAAGTCACCTGGACCAGAAGGACTACACCCCAAGGATCTGATAGAAGTAGTTGTTGAGATTGTGGAGGCAATAGTAGTGATCTTTTAAGAATCACGAGATTCAGGAATGGTTCTAGAGGACCTGAAAATCGCAAATGTCATTCCACTATTCAAGAAGGGAGCAAAGCAAAAGAAAAGAAATTATAGGCTGGTTAGCCTGCCTTCAGTGGTTGGTAAGATTTGACAGTGCATTATTAAGGATGAGATTTCGGGTACTTGGTAGTACATGGTAAAATAGACGGAAGTCAGCATGGTTTGCTCAGGGGAGATCTTGCCTGACAAATCTAATGAAGTTTTTTGAGGATGTAACAAGCAGGATAGACAAAGGGAAATCAGTGGATGTTGTTTACTTGGATTTTCAGAGGGCCTTTGATAAGGTGCCTCATGTGAACAAGATGGTATTCTAGGAAAGGTATGAGCATGGTTAGAAGATTTGCTGAATGGCAGAAAGGAGTGAATAAAGAGGTGTTTTCTAGTTGGCTGCCGGTGACTAGTGGTGTTCCGCAGGGGTTGATGTTGGGGCCGCTATTTGTCACGTTATATGTTAATGATCTGGATGAAGGAATTAATGGCTTTGATGGTTTTGTGGTCAAGTTTGCGGATAGCACGAAGATAGGTGGAGGAGCAGGTAGTGTTCAGGAAGCAGGAAGCCTGCAGAAGCATTTGGACAAGTTGGGCAAGTGGGCAAAGAAGTGGCAAATGGAATACGGTCATGGTGCACACTCATGTACTTTGGCAGAAGGAATAAAGGTGAAGTCTAATTTCTAAATGGGGAGAGGATTAAGAAATCAAGTGTGCTCAGGGACTTGGGAGTTGCTGGTGCAGGATTCCTAAAAGGTTCATTTGCAGATAGTGTCTGCGGGAAGGAAGACAAATGCAATGTGAGCATTCGTTTCGAGGGGACTAGAATAAAAAAGCAAGGATGCCATGTTGAAGTTTTATAAGATGCTGGCGAGGCCACATTTGGAATATTATGAGCTGATCCGGGCCCTATAACTGAGGAAGGATGTGCCAGCATTGGAGAGGGTCGAGAGGAGAATGATCCCAGAGATGATTGGGTTCATGTATGAGCAGCATTTGAAGGCCCTGTATTTGCTGGCGTTTAGAAGTATGAAGTGGGATCACCTACTGGATAATGAAAGGCCTAGATAGAGTGGGCATGGAAAGGAAGTTTCCAGTAATGGGAGAGTCTAAAACCAAAGTGCACAGCCTCAGAATAAAAGGACATAACTTTTGAATGGAGAGGAGGAGGAATGTGTTTAGCTGGAGGGTGGTGAATCTGTGGAATTCATTGCCACGGACGGCTGTGGAGGCCAAGACATTAGGTATTTTTAAAGAAGAGATTGATAGGTTCTTGATTAGTACAGGCTTCAAAGGTTACAGGGAGAAGGCAGGAGAATGGGGTTGAGAGCTAAAAAAAAGATCAGCCACGATTGAATAACAGAGTTGACTTGATGGGCTGAATGGTCTCATTTTGCTCCTATGTCTTATGGCTACCACCCAAAGGGAAGAGGAAGATCAGAAGAAGATCAGGACAATGAGGTAGCTGGTTAGGTGATGTTGATGAGACGTATAGGACACAATAATTTTAAGTTCTTCATAAAATTATTACATCTTAGATCAACCACATTGAAGCAACAGCGAAGAAGGCACACCAATGCCTCTATTTCCAGAGTAGACTGAGGAAATTGAGCAAGTCTCCAGTGATTCATACAGACTTCTTCAGATGCACCATATAAAAGATACTGTTAAGGTGCATCACAGCTTTGTTTGGGAACAGCTCTGCCCATGACCGCAAGAAATTGAAGAGTTTTCAATTCAGTACAGTTTTCAATTTCAATACAGCCCGGTCCATCACACAGACCAGAATTTCCCACCATTGACTCCATCTACACTTCACACTTCCTCGGAAAAGCAGCCAACTTAATCAAAGACTTGTCTTGCCCCAGTCAAAATATGCTCCTGGACTCAGGAGCAGCTTCTTCTCTGTTATCAGGTTTCTGAATGTCATAGCGCTCTAGAGAGTCATAGAGTCATGACCTCCCAGTGGAGCGAGCTGTCCGTCGGGGAATGTTGCTGACTGGCCCGCTGCAGACTGCAGGAGTACGTGCTGAGGGATGTACTGAAGCTTGGTGCAGCCAACGCCAAGGCTCTGTGGGGAAGGACCACAGTCTAGGGTCCTTCCGCTGCTGGACATGGGGGGCAGGGTTTGGTGGAGACGCCCCTCCAAATAAGGGATTCTGTGTAAATTTGGAAATGAATATCTGCATTGAATGTGTAACCTCTGGAAATGTCGGATGGAGTTTTTGAAAAGAAGATGTTTTGTAAATATTTATTACTTGAATAAAGTATTTTTTGATATTTAAAAAATGCAGCATGGAAACAGGTCCATCAGCCCAGCTTGCACATGGCGACCAAGGTGCCACATCTACACTAGTCCCACCTGCCCGTGTTTGGCTCTTATCCCTCTAAACCTTTCCTAACTATGTACCTGTTCAAATGCCTTTTAAACATTTGTTACAGTTTCTGCCTCAACTACCTCCTCCAGCAGCTCATTCTATTGGTAATGGTTAAACTACTGCTAGACTACTCTCCAATTTGCCTCTACCCCATTGAGAACATTGGACTTGGTCTATGGGGCCGATGCGCTTCTATGTGGAGAGCTATATTCTGCACTCTGCAACTTCCCCTTTGCTCTTTACATTGTATTTGATTTTCACTTGATTACATTTATGTTTGGTATAACTGATCTGTTTGGATGGCATGCAAAACAAAGCTATTCACTGTGCCATGTGACAATAATAAACCTAAATATAAATCTGTACTGAAGAAGGGTCTTTGGCCTGAGACGTTAACTATGTTTCCCTGCAGGTCAATTGACCTGTTGACCTTCATGAACATTGACATTTCCTGCTTTTATTCCTGATTTGACTGTGTGCCGCGAATCTGGCATTGAATGGATCCAAAATTGAAGAAAGGTCTCGACCCGAAACGTCAGTGGCTGTGCCTATTGCAAATAGGTATACCCTCTTGGGAACTGTCGGGGCAGAAGACGTTTCCAGTCCGAGTGGCGGACCTGTTGGCAAGGATACACGACAGGGGAGACCGAAGTCTGGAAGAGCCGTAGTGGTCGGTGACTCCATAGTCCGAGGGACGGATAGAAGATTCTGTGGCAGCAGGAGGGACTTGAGGATGGTCTGTTGCCTCCCTGGTGCCAGGGTTCAACACATCACAGACCGGCTTCAGAAAATCCTAGCGAGGGAAGGCGATCAACCTGAAGTCGTTGTGCACGTGGGCACGAATGACGTCGGGCGGAAGAGGAAGGAGGTGCTACAGCGGGAGTTTAGAGAGTTGGGAAAAACGCTGAGAAGTAGGACGTCGAAGGTAGTTATCTCTGGACTGCTACCGGTACCTCGTGCTGGTGAGGCCAGGAACAGAGAGATAGAGGGTATGAATTTATGGCTGAGGGACTGGTGCAGAGAGCAGGGATTTAGATTTCTGGACCACTGGGATCTCTTCTGGGCTAGGGGTGACTTGTACAAAAGGGACGGGTTGCATCTTAACAGCAGGGGGACAAACATTCTGGCAGGCAGGTTTGCTAGTGTGACACCTGTGGCTTTAAACTAAGTAGTGGGGGGGAGGGGTTAACAAATTGTGAATATGAAGATGAGGTAAAAGGGAATACAGGAGATATTGCAAAAGACTCTCGGAAGAATGGGAACAGAAGTTCTAGAGCGGAAAAGAAATTAAGGGCAGGGCCAATTGTGAACGATGTGAGAGGGGAGGTAAATACAGAAGTTAAAGTGTTGTACTTAAATGCGCGTAGTATAAAAAATAAAGTGGATGAGCTTGAGGCTCAGTTAGTCATGGGCAAGTATGATGTTGTAGGGATCACTGAGACGTGGCTACAAGAGGACCAGGGCTGGGAACTGAATATTCAGGGGTACACAACGTATAGAAAAGACAGACAGGTGGGCAGAGGGGGTGGGGTTGCTCTGATGGTAAGGAATGATATTCATTCCCTTGCAAGGGGTGACATAGAATCAGGAGATGTTGAATCAGTATGGATAGAAATGAGAAATTGTAAGGGTAAAAAGACCCTAATGGGAGTTATCTATAGGCCCCCAAACAGTAGCCTCGACTTAGGGTGCAAGTTAAATCAGGAGATAAAATTGGCGTGTCAAAAATGTAATGCTACGGTGGTTATGGGAGATTTCAACATGCAGGTAGACTGGGAAAATCAGGTTGGAAATGGACCCCAGGAAAGAGAGTTTGTAGAGTGCCTTCGAGATGGATTCTTAGAACAGCTTGTACTGGAGCCTACCAGGGAGAAGGCAATTCTGGATTTAGTGTTGTGTAATGATCCTGATCTGATAAGGGGACTAGAGGTAAAAGAGCCATTAGGAGGCAGTGATCACAACATGATAAGTTTTACTCTGCAAATGGAAAGGCAGAAGGGAAAATCGGAAGTGTCGGTATTGCAGTATAGCAAAGGGGATTACAGAGGCATGAGGCGGGAGCTGGCCAAAATTGATTGGAAGGAGGCCCTAGCAGGGAAGACGGTAGAACAGCAATGGCAGGTATTCCTGGGAATAATGCAGAGGTTGCAGGATCAATTTATTCCAAAGAGGTGGAAAGACTCTAAGGGGAGTAAGAGACACCTGTGGCTGACAAGGGAAGTCAGGGACAGCATAAAAATTAAGGAGAGGAAGTATAACATAGCAAAGAAGAGTGGGAAGACAGAGGATTGGGACTCTTTTAAAGAGCAACAAAAGTTAACTAAAAAGGCAATACGAGGAGAAAAGATGAGGTACGAGGGTAAACTAGCCAATAATATAAAGGAGGATAGCAAAAGTTTTTTTAGGTACGTGAAGAGGAAAAAAATAGTCAAGGCAAATGTGGGTCCCTTGAAGACAGAAGCAGGGGAATTTATTATGGGGAACAAAGAAATGGCAGACGAGTTAAACCGTTACTTTGGATCTGTCTTCACTGAGGAAGATACACACAATCTCCCAAATGTTCTAGGGGCTGGAGAACCTAGGGTGATGGAGGAACTGAAGGAAATCCACATTAGGCAGGAAATGGTTTTGGGTAGACTGATGGGACTGAAGGCTGATAAATCCCCAGGGCCTGATGGTCTGCATCCCAGAGTACTTAAGGAGGTGGCTCTAGAAATAGTGGAAGCATTGGAGATCATTTTTCAATGTTCTATAGATTCAGGATCAGTTCCTGTGGATTGGAGAATAGCAAATGTTATCCCACTTTTTAAGAAAGGAGGGAGAGAGAAAACGGGTAATTATAGACCAGTTAGTCTGACATCAGTGGTGGGGAAAATGCTGGAGTCAATTATAAAAGACGAAATTGCTGAGCATTTGGATAGCAGTAACGGGATCGTTCCGAGTCAGCATGGATTTACGAAGGGGAAATCATGCTTGACAAATCTACTGGAATTTTTTGAGGATGTAACTAGGAAAATTGACAAGGGAGAGTCAGTGGATGTGGTGTACCTCGACTTTCAGAAAGCCTTCGACAAGGTCCCACATAGGAGATTAGTGGGCAAAATTAGGGCACATGGTATTGGGGGTAGGGTACTGACATGGATAGAAAATTGGTTAACAGACAGAATGCAAAGAGTGGGGATAAATGGGTCCCTTTCGGAATGGCAGGCAGTGACCAGTGGGGTACCGCAAGGTTCGGTGCTGGGACCCCAGCTATTTACGATGTACATTAATGACTTAGACGAAGGGATTAAAAGTACCATTAGCAAATTTGCAGATGATACTAAGTTGGGGGGTAGTGTGAATTGTGAGGAAGATGCAATAAGGCTGCAGGGTGACCTGGACAGGTTGTGTGAGTGGGCGGATACATGGCAGATGCAGTTTAATGTAGATAAGTGTGAGGTTATTCACTTTGGAAGTAAGAATAGAAAGGCAGATTATTATCTGAATGGTGTCAAGTTAGGAGGAGGGGGGGTTCAACGAGATCTGGGTGTCCTAGTGCATCAGTCAATGAAAGGAAGCATGCAGGTTCAGCAGGCAGTGAAGAAAGCCAATGGAATGTTGGCCTTCGTAACAAGAGGAGTTGAGTATAGGAGCAAAGAGGTCCTTCTACAGTTGTACCGGGCCCTGGTGAGACCGCACCTGGAGTACTGTGTGCAGTTTTGGTCTCCAAATTTGAGGAAGGATATTCTTGCTATGGAGGGCGTGCAGCGTAGGTTCACTAGATTAATTCCCGGAATGGCGGGACTGTCGTATGTTGAAAGGCTGGAGCGATTGGGCTTGTATACACTGGAATTTAGAAGGATGAGGGGGGATCTTATTGAAACATATAAGATAATTAGAGGATTGGACACATTAGAGGCAGATAACATGTTCCCAATGTTGGGGGAGTCCAGAACAAGGGGCCACCGTTTGAGAATAAGGGGTAGGCCATTTAGAACGGAGATGAGGAAGAACTTTTTCAGCCAGAGGGTGGTGAAGGTGTGGAATTCTCTGCCTCAGAAGGCAGTGGAGGCCAGTTCGTTGGATGCTTTCAAGAGAGAGCTGGATAGAGCTCTTAAGGATAGCGGAGTGAGGGGGTATGGGGAGAAGGCAGGAACGGGGTACTGATTGATAGTGATCAGCCATGATCGCATTGAATGGCGGTGCTGGCTCGAAGGGCTGAATGGCCTACTCCTGCACCTATTGTCTATTGTCTATTGTCTATTGTCATCCATTCCTTCTCTCCTGAGATGCTGCCTGTCCCGCTGAGTCACTCCAGCTTTTTGTGTCTAACTTCGGTGTAATCAGCATCTGGAGTTCCTTCCTCCAGAAATGTTTTTACTGTTCTGTTTATTTGGGGAACTGCAAAGGCATCGCTCTGCTGAAGTTACTTTTTTCCTGATCTGAAGGTCGCGATCTGAAACATAGTCTGTCCTCTCTTCACAGATGTGTCGCCTGACCCGCTGATATCCTCCAGCACTTTGTTTTTTACCTTCCCCCTCTCTACTTACAATTCCTCCCAAACTCTCAACCACAACCTCACAGTGCCTTCTTGTTGAAGGGCATTTGATGGGTTCCGTTTCAGATAGTTGAAGGCACCTTACACTTTTGTACCGACGATAGACACAAAATGCTGGAGTAAGCTGGACAGGCAGCATCTCTGGATAGAAGACCCTCCTTCCTACACATTAGACTTTTGCGCCGTGGTTGGGATGGATGGGAGCGGGGATTTCCCCGGGCGCAAGGGGCAAATCACCTAACGTTTGCGTTGAATGAACTTGAGCGTTCTTACCGTCCTCATCCTTGCCGTACACTGGCGTTTTGTGAGAGTGGTTGGATCCCATCTTGAGCTCAGCCAAAGTTGGTCACATTTTCCGGACAGGCGGCGGGGGATCAGCAGCTGATGTGAGGCATCGCCGATGCTCTGGAATCCCAGCCGGCCGCCGCCGAGCAGCGGGGTCGAGGAGGCAGCGCCTGACCCGGGGAGGAGAGGTGTCAGCTCTTCCAGCGGCGAGCGGAGAGGCACCGGCTACCGCGGGCCGCTCACCTGCCTCGCCAGTGCTCGCCGCCCCTTCCACAAGAACTTTTCCAAAGCAAAAGCTTTGTGGGTCTTCTTCGGTCTGTCCTGTCCTCGGCTGGCGGGCTCCAGGTGGCGTTTCTTAGTTGCTCGGGAGGGAGCCGGCTGACTGGGGAAGTTATCTGTGCAGAGTCGATGGCATCACCGTATCACCGTGGAACCGCCTTGTTGCTGATCTGTGGGCGGTACACATCTTTACAACCCTTCGTTTTTTGGCGTTCGCTCGGAGCTGGAAGTTCAGTCATACGTGCAGTGCCGCAGAAGAGACCACTTGCAACGACTTTTATCTCACTGCTGCCTCTCCTTGCGCTCACTGGCGTCGGGATAAAGCCGTGCGGTCAAGACCAGGGGGGTCCGGAGTTGCATTCTCTCGCCCGGCTGCACAAGTAGTTTGCGTTCGTCTAATTTCTCCACTCTCCTGGAGGCAACGGGCATGGCTTTACCAATGGGGCACTGCAAAGACAGCTTGCATTTATATAACGTCGTCGCAATGAGGGCTTTGAGTAAAAATAAAGAATGGCCAGAAAACGAATGATTAAAATGAGCGGACCAAACATATAGTCATAAGGTAAACAAAGTACAGGCTCACTGCTTGATGCTTCCTGGAGAAGCCAGGGGTGGAGTTAATCCAGGTCAGTGATTGTTGGACACGCGGGTTGAGAGGGTTTGCGTCTCCGTAAGTGTTGGGTGAATGAAAGCCCATTGAATGTTCACGCCAGATCCCAGAAGTCATTCCATGCGTCCCATTTACTTTCTCACATACTCGCAAATTATTCTCTTGCAATGCCTATTCAGTTTTCCTTTAGACAATAGACAATAGGTGCAGGAGTAGGCCATTCGGCCCCTCGAGCCAGCACCACCATTCAGTGATCATGGCTGATCATTCTCAATCAGTACCCCATTCCTGCCTTCTCCCCATACCCCCTGACCGTTATCCCTAAGAGCTCTATCTAGTTCTCACTTGAATGCACTCAGAGACTTGGCCCTCACTGCCTTCTGAGGCAGTGAATTCCACAGATTTACAACTCTCTGACTGAAAAAGTTTTTCCTCATCTCAGTTCTAAATGGCCTACCCCTTATTCTTAAACTGTGGCCCCTTGTTCTGGACTCCCCCAACATTGGGAACATGTTTCCTGCCTCTAACGTGTCCAACCCCTTAATAATCTTATATGTTTCGATAAGATCACCTCTCATCCTTCTAAATTCCAGTGTATACAAGCCTAGCCGCTCCGGTCTTTCAACATACGACAGTCCCGCAATTCCGGGAATTAACCTAGTAAACCTACGCTGCACGCCCTCAATAGCAAGAATATCCTTCCTCAAATTTGGAGACCAAAACTGCACACAGTACTCCAGGTGCGGTCTCACTAGGGCCCTGTACAACTGCAGAAGGACCTCTTTGCTCCTATACTCAACTCCTCTTGTTATGAAGGCCAACATTCCATTGGCTTTCTTCACTGCGTGCTGTACCTGCATGCTTCCTTTCAGTGACTGATGCACTAGGACACCAAGATTTCGTTGCACGTCCCCTTTTCCTAATTTGACACCATTCAGATAATAATCTGCCTTCTTATTCTTACCACCAAAGTAGATAACCTCACACTTATCTACATTAAACTGCATCTGCCATGCATCCGCCCACCCACACAACCTGTCCAAGTCACCCTGCAACCTCATAGCATCTTCCTCACAGCTCACACTACCACCCAGCTTTGTATCCTGCAAATTTACTAATGTTACTTTTAATCCCTTTATCCAAGTCATTAATGTATATTGTACATAGCTGCGGTCCCAGCACCAAGCCTTGCGGTACCCCACTAGTCACTGCCTGCCATTCTGAAAGGGACCCATTTCTCCCCACTCTTTGCTTTCTGTCTGTCAACCAATTTTCTATCCATGTCATTACCCTACCCCCAATACCATGTGCTCTAATTTTGCCCACTAATCTCCTATGTGGGACCTTGTCGAAGGCTTTCTGAAAGTCGAGGTACACCACATCCACCGGCTCAATTTTCCCTGTCAATTTTCCTAGTTACATCCTCAAAAAATTCCAGAAGATTAGTCAAGCATGATTTCCCCTTCGTAAATCCATGCTGGCTCGGAACGATCCTGTCACTGCTATCCAAATGCTCCGCAATTTCGTCTTTTATAATTGATTCCAGCACCTTCCCCACCACTGATGTCAGACTAACTGGTCTATAATTTCCCGTTTTCTCTCTCACTCCTTTCTTAAAAAGTGGGATAACATTAGCTACCCTCCAATCCACAGGAACTGATCCTGAATCTATAGAACATTGGAAAATCATCACCAATGCGTCCACAATTTCTAGAGACACCTCCTTAAGTACTCTGGGATGCAAGACCATCAGGCCCTGGGGATTTATCAGCCTTCAGTCCCATCAGTCTACCCATCACCATTTCCTGCCTAATGTGAATCTCCTTCAGTTCCTCTGTCACCCGAGGATCTCTGGCCACTAGAACATCTGGGAGATTGTTTGTATCTTCCTTAGTGAAGACAGATCCAAAGTACCGGTTCAACTCGTCTGCCATTTCCTTGTTCCCCATAATAAATTCCCCTGCTTCTGACTTCAAGGGACCCACATTTGCCTTGACTATTTTTTTTTCTTCACATACCTAAAAAAGCTTTTTACTATCCTCCTTTATATTATTGGCTACCTTACCCTCATACCTCATCTTTTCTCCCCGTATTGCCTTTTTAGTTATCTTCTGTTGCTCTTTAAAAGATTCCCAATCCTCTGGCTTCCCACTCTTCTTTGCTATGATATACTTCTTCTCTTTTATTTTTATGCTGTCCTTGACTGCCCTTGTCAGCCATGGTTGCCTCTTACTCCCCTTAGAATTTTTCCTCCTCTTTGGGATAAATTGATCCTGCAACTTCTGCATTGTTCCCAGGAATACCTGCCATTGCTGTTCCACCGTCTTCCCTGCTAGGGCCTCCTTCCAGTCAAATCTGGCCAGCTCCTGCCTCATGCCTCTGTAATCCCCTTTGCTATACTGTAATACCAACACTTCCGATTTTCCCTTCTCCCTCTCAATTTGTAGAGTAAAACTTATCATATTGTGATCACTGCATCCTAATGGTTCTTTTACCTTGAGTCTCCTTATCAGATCAGGTTCATTGCACAACACTAAATCCAGAATTGCCTTCTCCCTGGTAGGCTCCCGAACAAGCTGTTCTAAGAATCCATCTCGGAGGCACTCCACAAACTCTCTTTCCTGGGGTCCATTACCAACCTGATTTTCCTAGTCTACCTGCATGTTGAAATCTCCCATAACCACCGTAGCATTACATTTGCGACATGCCAATTTGAGCTCTTGATTCAACTTGCACCCTATGTCGAGGCTACTGTTTGGGGGCCTGTAGATAACTCCCATTAGGGTCTTTTTACCCTCATAATTCCTAATTTCTATCCATACTGATTCTCCATCTCCTGATTCTATGTCCCCCCTTGCAAGGGAGTGAATATCATTCCTTACCAACAGAGCGACTCCACCCCCTCTGCCCACATGTCTGTCTTTTCTATACGTTGTGTACCCCTGAATATTCAGTTCCCAGCCCTGGTCCTCTTGTAGCCATGTCTCTGTGATTCCCACAATATCATACTTGCCAATGTCTAACTCCAGCCTCAAGCTCATCCACTTTATTTTTCATACTTCGTGCATTTAAATACAACACTTTAACTTCGTTATTCACCTCCCCTTTCCCACCGGTCACAAGTGGCCCTGACCTTACTCTCTTATCCCATCCAGAACTTCTCTTCCCATTTATTCGAGAGTCCAATTTCTCCTGTATTTGCTTCCCCTTTAACTCCATCTTCATATTCCCAATTGGTCAACCCCTCCCCCCCATTACTTAGTTTAAAGCCACACGTGTAGCACTAGCAAACCTGCCTGCCAGAATGTTGGTCCCCCTGCTGTTAAGGTGCAACCCGTCCCTTTTGTACAGGTCACCCCTACCCCAGAAGAGATCTCAGTGGGCCAGAAATCTAAATCCCTGCTCCCTGCACCAGCCCCTCAGCCATACATTCATATCCCCGATCTCTCTGTTCCTGCCCTCACCAGCACGAGGCACAGGTAACAGTCCAGAGATAACCACCCTCGACGTCCTACTTCTCAGTCTTCAGGAGCTGCACCTGGACACAGTTCTTGCAGGTGTAGCTCCCAGAAGTTCCATCAAATCTCATCTCAGCTGTCTCTGCTCCATAAAGAACATGCTCAGTTTCTCTGCTCCACCCTTACAAATAAAACCTCTCATTCCCACATTTATCCTCTGGGATCTTCACATCCTTCCTAACGTTGGGTAATAGGGACTGGACACATTACTCTGCTTATGATGTGACTAGTGTTTTACACAGGATCAGCAAAGACTTTGCAATTTTTGTTGTATTTAACTTTATTAGGAACCCTTGGGCAGCTTCTACCCCAGCAGTATGAATCTTGACTTCTTTAACTTCGAGTAGCCCTTGCTTTCCCTCTCTCTCCATCCATCCCCCTTCCCAGTTCTCTGGCCCTGATTACATTTTATCTCTGTATGCTTTGTTATCCCCCACTTCCAGCTAACAATGGTCTATTCTACCATTGGTACCAGGGATTGTTCGACGTACCCGACAAAGAGGCAGGCGTAGCTAGGGCCCATGCGAGTGCCCATAGCTACGCCTCTGGTTTGGAGGAAGTGGGAGGAGTCAAAGGAGAAGTTGTTCCGGGCGTACACCGGACACTCACATGGGCCCTAGCTATGCCTGCCTCTTTGTCGGGTACGTCGAACAATCCCTGTTCTGGGCGTTCACCGGCCCCATCCCCGAACTCTACCTCCGCTACATCGACGACAGCATTGGTGCTACCTCTTCTTCCCATGCAGAACTCACTGACTTCATACACTTCACTTCCAATTTCCATCCTGCCCTTAAATATACCTGGACTATCTCCGACATCTCCCTCCCGTTTCTGGACCTCACCATCTCTATCACAGGAGACAGACTAGTGACTGACATCTACTATAAACCCACTGACTCGCACAGCTATCTGGACTACACTTCTTCCCACCCGGTCCCCTGCAAAAAGTCTATCCCCTACTCCCAATTCCTCCGTCCACGCCGCATCTGCTCCCGGGATGAGGTGTTTCACACTAGGGCATCAGAGATGTCCTCATTCTTCAGGAAACGGGGCTTCCCCATCTTCCATTATAGATGAGGCTCTCACTAGGGTCTCCTCTACATCCCGCAGCTCCGCTCTTGCTCCCCCTCCCCCCACTCGTAACAAGGACAGAATCCTCCTCATTCTCACCTTCCACCCCACCAGCCAGTAAATCCAACAAATCATCCGCCAACATTTCCGTCACCTACAACGGGACCCCACCACAGGCCATATCTTCCCATCCCCTCCCCTTTCTGCGTTCCGCAGAGACCGTTCCCTCCGTAACTCCCTGGTCCACTCGTCCCATCCTACCCAAAACACCCCATCCCCGGGCACTTTCCCCTGCAACCGCACGAGATGCAACACTTGTCCCTTTACCTCCCTCCTCAACTCCATCCAAGGACCCAAACAGTCTTTCCAGGTGAGACAGAGGTTCACCTGCACCTCCTCCAACCTCATCTATTGCATCAGCTGCTCCAGATGTCAACTTATTTACATCGGCGAAACCAAACGCAGGCTCGGCGATCGCTTCGCTCAACACCTGCGCCCGGTCCGCGTTAACCAATCTGATCTCCCAGTGGCCGAGCACTTCAACTCCCCCTCCCATTCCCAGTCTGACCTTTCTGTCATGGCAGGGCCGTCTTAACGCATGGGCCTGATGGGCACTTGCCCGGGGCCCCACGAGCATAGGGGCCCCATGCTGATCTGTGTATGTTAAGTGACTTGCAATAAATAAATACTACTTTAAAAATGTAGGTTCAATAAGTGCTTTTTTCGCAACATTTTCGGTCCCTAAGTGCTTCTCACAGCGATCTGTTTCGCAACAATTAGCTCCCTAAGTGCTTTGCTTTCCCATCCCAAAGTGCTTCTCACAGCGATCTGTAAGTGCTTTTCGCAACAATGTAGCACCCTAAGTCCATCGCTAAGTGCTTTTCGGTAAGTGCTTTTCGCCGGCACGACGGGGGGGCTGGTAGGGAAAGGGGGGTGGGGGAGAGTAACGGTAGGGGCCCCAGTACACTGCTTTGCCTGGGGGCCCATAATGCCGTAAAAACGGCCCTGTGTCATGGGCCTCCTCCAGTGCCATAGTGAGGCCCACCGGAAATTGGAGGAACAGCACCTCATATTTCGCCTGGGCAGCTTGCAGCCCAGTGGTATGAACATCGACATCTCCAACTTTAGATTGTCTGACCCTCTGTCCCTCTCTTCCCCTCCCCTTCCCAGATCTCCCTCTATCTTCCTGTCTCCACCTATATCTTCCTTTGTCCCGCCCCCCTGACATCAGTCTGAAGAAAGGTCTCGACCCGAAACGTCGCCCATTCCTTCGCTCCCGAGATGCTGCCTGACCTGCTGAGTTACTCCAGCATTTTGTGAATAAATACCTTCGATTTGTACCAGCATCTGCAGTTATTTTCTTACACTACTTTATCTCCATCTGCTATGCCAGTTGTATGGTCATTATCTTTTTTGTTTCTCAAAGAAAGTAACCAGTGCTCTTTACTGACATCTGCTGGTACAACACTGCCATAGAAGGCAAATGCATTCTCCATGGTAGAACTTTGCAAACCATGAATTCCAGTCCTGGGGATCTTCTAAAAATACTGACACCGAGATACCACTCCCCACTCCAATCCCTTCCTTCAATCATGGTTGTGAGCAAGCGAAGATAACCAGCTTTTCTCCTTCAGCTCAGCAATAGAGAGGCCAAATAAATCCTCACTGGATGCAGACAGCAGATATTCCATATCTCTTCTATTTTGAAGATTTATTTTAAATTTAAATAGGCAGCGTTAAGCAGATTAAAGATCATAAATGAAAACGTTTGCATTGAAATGTGTTATGTAAACCTGTCACAATCCTGCATAAATACAGAATGCAACCTCTACTGGCAATAAAAGGAAAACCACGTGTGGAGGAACACCACCACTTGCAAATTCTCATCCAGGACGCACAACATTCAGTCTTGGAAATGCATCATCATTCCTTCATTAGCACTGTCTAATTCCAGGAACTACAACAGCGTAAGAGTATTTTCTCCTGAATAACATCAGCTGTTCAAGAAAGCAGGTCACTATTGATTGTGTAACTGCAGGATGCTACAACTTTTTCATTCAGCACTACCTGTCCAAGGACAATGAGATATGGAGAAAGGAACTGCAGGTGCTGGCTTAAACTGAAGATAGACACATAAAGCTGGAGTAACTCAGCGGGTCAGACAGCATCTCTGGATAAAAGGAATAGGTGATGTTTTGGGTCGAGACCCTTCTTCAGACTGAGAATCAGGGGAAAGGCAAACGAGAGATGTAGACGGTGATGTAGATATAGAACAAATGAATGAAAAATATGAAAAAAGTAACGATGATAAAGGAAACAGGTCATTGTTAGCTGTGTGCTAGGTGAGAACGAGTACAATGAGACTCAACAAGACTTTGAAGCTGGTATGACTTGGGTGGGAGAGGGATGGAGAGAGAGGATACAAGGGTTACTTGACAAGGGATGGGCAATAAATGTTGGTTTTGCAATGACAATTGTCGTCTGCAAAATGAGTTAAATAAAGCACAGTTCTATTTACCCATCATCCCATTAACTCCGCAAAATGAAACATTTGATTTTAAAATTCTTGTTTTCATTTGTTTGAAGCAATGAAGCAAATTGTAGCCATATGCAAGAATGTTAGGCAACATCACATGAAGTGAACATGGTAACCAACATTCATACCTACCAATGGTAATTAATAGTCTGTCACAAAAGATACAATGAGCCTTTCCCTACAATGTACAATTTCCACACCATCACCCATTCCCCATGGAAAATTAATAAGGTTGGCAAATGGTCTGAATTATTCATCAGTCAGAAATGTGAACTGTGTTTCCGTGCAGCTGAAGATGCCCGCAGCCTCGCAGCAACCAGCAAATCCATCCTGCCGGCCTTCCAAATTCCTGCTCATATGGATAGAAATGGTATCTTTAATTCTTGATGCATCGTGAAGGATTGTTTGATTCCTGCATCTAGTGTGTTGTAGTTTGAGTTCCGTGAAATGAATGCTGTTTAACAAGTATTAATTTTGTAAGTGTTGCAGCTATATTTACTGTAGATGTCTGATTTCACAGAACTCCTGCGTGATGTCCAAAATGTGCAGTTACCTGCCAAAATACTCTGCAGCCAACAGTTCAGTTAATCAAACGTTTGTACATCATCATGGTTGTGCCTTGTAAGGCGATATGTAACAAAGATTTAACATTCCCATTAACTCCTTCTGTTAAAATGATAACATCAGACCTACTGCTGAAAGTCTTGCTGTATATTTTAAGGTCCCCCCCCCCTATCTAATCAACAAATTGCAGAATATATTACAGTTTATTAACCAGATTTGCTTTAATAATCTGAACACTAGTTGCTCATGAGGACTTCAATCTTTGACAGCCACAAATTACTCATTACCTGGGTTTCATAAACTTCCTGAGAAGTGTTGGCCCATGTGTAGTTGTTCAATCCCAGCTGGCAGGTTTCTTAAATAAACACAAAGTGCTGGAGTAACTCAGTGGGACAGGCAGCATCTCTGGACCGCCTGTTCCACTGAGTTACTCCAGCATTTTGTGTCTATCTTAGGCGTAAACTAGCATCTGCATTCCTTCCTACACATTTCGTCTACTGGCTGTTTTTTTACGTTCAAATGGACTGCAGTCGGGAATTTGCTTCGATCACTCACACAGCTAACAGGTGATCAAGATGAAAGGATTATTATTGCAATCGTTTATTTATTGCTCTGGTACATTCAGAAGCTGACATTTTCATTCCTGCTCTTAGGGAAAATTGCATTTTGTTAGCAACATCAGATTAGATTCAATATCTATGGAAATTTGTGGGCTAAGCACAGCACTGAAGAGTAAATTCAGCTCTCCAAATAGGCAACTGTATTCCAGATCTAGATACTGCACCAGTGCAATACCAATTCATTGAATTCATTTCTTTTTCAGTAAAGACCAGTGCTGGGATCTGGAGAGCTAACTTATCTCCTGATAGACAACTGGAGCCATTACATAGTTTGATTCATGTTGCAAGGAACCACTTCTTTTAAGGCTTTGCTAAACAAACATGTTATATCATTTTTGAGACAATAATATTGCATGATGTATAACTCTTTTTATATTTTTCAGGAACTTGTCTTCGTGATGGACAACTGTAATGTATTGCGTCACACAAGCTCCACAAATTGAACGAGCCAAATAATGAAAATAAGCTTTCCTAAGAACACATTCATATAATTACTTTGGCTGAAATTAATTATATATCAGAAAGAATTTATGTTATGCAACCATATTTAAGATTATATTGCTTCTGGAGCGAGTAGATAACAAATGACCAATATATTAGTTGATTAAAATAATTCTAATTTATATTCTTTGACAATTTGCCTTGAGAGCAAGTCAGATTTTCAGACAGGTATTGCTGCGTGCTGTATCCATTGTTGGAATAATACATTGCGAGTTCTAGTTTGATCTCTGACCTGTGATTTCAGCTACAATAGATCATAAGATCATAAGTGATAGGAGGAGAATTAGGCCATTTGGCCCATCAAGTCTACTTCACCATTCAATCATGGCTGATCTATCTCTCCCTCCTAACCCCATTCTCCTGCCTTCTCCCCATAACCTCTGACACCCGTACTAATCAAGAGGTTATGGTAAGCAGCAATTATTCTCAATATCTCATGCTAAAACAAGTCTGCGGGGTGAAATCAATCAGTGTTTATAGTCCAGCCTTGTCTGAACACTGGGGAAGAATCAGGGTCTCTCTGATGTATTTAACTTGCCATCATTTCAACAAGGGAAACATGGACAAGAGAGAATATGGTACACCCATCAAAGTCATTGGCTCGAGGAGAAGTATCAAAGAAGCAACCCTGGTTATGCTATAATATACCCAATAATAATTCACAACCAAAAGGTGTGGATAAGGACTTCCACCAAGATGCTGAAATCAAAGCAAAGTGGCTGCATCTACTGAGATGTTTGGATCATAAGAAAAGGCATTTGATTTTAGCTTGCAGCAAAATATATTCTAACCATTAAATTGCATGCAATATGAAACATAGAAAATAGGTGCAGGAGTAGGCCATTTGGTCCTTTGACGCAGCACCGCCATCCAATATGATCATGGCTGATCATCCAAAATCAGTACCTCGTTCCGGCTTTTATTTACATTTCCATGAAACTTGATCACAGCATCAATAAAAATAGACATAGATTATGTATGATTTTTTACATTTGATTGAATTAACCACATATTATGTGAATCAAATCCAGATTACTGCTTTATGAACACAAGGATGTATTGAACACAATGAGATGGCGTGGCTTGTCTGTGCCAAAATTCAACAAATACCATACATTTCTCTTTCTCTCGTAGAGCTCCATCTACCTCTTGACAAATGTTCAGCTCACTCACAAGAAACTGCAGATTCTTGATTAATACTGATTAGTGCTGGAGCAACTTAGCAGATCAGACAACATCTCTGGAGAACATGGATAGGTGACGTTTCAGGTCGAGACCCTTCTTCAGACTTCAGAGTCTGGCAGAAGTTAGTGGAGTCTCTATTACTAAGGAGAAGGTCCTTGGGAAGCTAAAAGGTCTGATGGTGCATAAGTCACCTGGACCAGATGGACTACACCCCAAGGTTCTGAAAGAGGTAGCTGTGGAGATTATGGAGGCATTAGTAGTGATCTTTCAAGAATCTAGAGACAGGAATAGTCCAGAGATCGGGGGAAAATTGCAAAAGTAACTCCACTGTTTAAGAAGGGAGTGAGGCAAAAGAAAGAAAATTAAATGCTGGTTAGCCTGCCTTCGTTTGTTGGGAAGATTTTAGAGTTCATTATTAAGGAAGAAGTTTTGAGTGCTTGGAAGGACATGGTAAAATAGGCCGAAGTCAGCCTGTTTTGGTTTATGTTAAGGGAAGATTTTGCCTGTCGAATCTGTTGGAATTCTTTGAGAAAGCAGCAAGCAGGGTAGTCAGAGTCAATTGTTTACTTGGATTTTCGGAAGGCCTTTGATAAGGTGAGGCTGCTAAAGAAGATTAGAGACCATGTTATTAGAGGTAAAGTGCAAACATGAATAGAAAATTGGCTGACTGGCAGAATGCAAAGGGTTGGAATAAAGGGGGGCTTTTCCAGTATGCAGCCTGTGACCAGCTGTCTTCTGTGAGAGTTTGTGTCACTTTAGACGTTAATGTTTTCATCTTCGACGTTAATGATCAGGATGATAGAATTGATGACATTGTGGCCAGGTTTGTGGATGATACAAAGATAGGTGGAGGGACACGAAACGTTGAGGAAGCAGGGAGTCTGCAGAAGGACATGAACAAGTGGGCAAAGAAGTGAAAAATGAATACAGCATAGCAAAGTGTGTGGCCATGCATTTAGGTAGAAGGAATAAAGGCAGTCTACTTTTTAAATGGGGAGAGGATGAAGAAGGCTTAATAAACCAGTGGTCAGTCTACATTTGGAGTATTGTGAGCCGTTTTGGATCCCATATCTGAGCAAGGATGTGCTGATGTTGGAGAGGAATTTCTTTAGCCAGAGGGTGGTGAATCTGTAGAATTCATTGTCACAGACAACGGTGGAGGCCAAAACATTGTTTTATTAAAGAAGATTTGGAGATTGATAGGTTCTTGATTAGTAAGGGTGTCAAAGGTTACGGGGAGAAGGCAGGAGATTTGGGTTGAGAGGGAACAATGAATCAGCCATGAGCGAATGGTGGAGCAGCCTTGACAGGCCAAAAGGCCTAATTCTGCTCCTCCAGTATATCTTATGAACGTCTGTACCTTCTGCTGGACTGGAGCAGGGAGAAGAAGGAACAATCGAGGTGGCACAAGTCTTTGATCATTTTGGCTATACCCAGTGCTCCTCGCCTTGTGATATTTCGACTTTGCGACGGTGCAAACGGCAGCGACCCGTAGCGAGCCGCAGCTCACTCCCGGTCACGTGATCACGTGTATTCAATGCATTTCGACTTATGATATTTTCGGTTTCCGATGGGTTTATCGGAACGTAACCCCATTGTAGGTTGAGGAGCACCTGTATAGGGAGTATAATAGGGGACTGAGAACTTATCCTTAAAGGGCACCAATGTTGAGCTTTATTGTGGAGGATTTTTTCTTCATTATTTAAAACTATTAAACCGTTTTTAAATGCTACTCATGATTTGGTGCTTGCTCTGCCACACTATATTCCTGTGGGGTGCATAGGAGTCCTTTGCACCCTGAAAAGATGCAAATGGACAGATCAACAGGTAGTAAATCTGGGCTGTTGTTTAGGTCCTGGATGATCCAGCCCATTAAAAGATCTGCTGCAATTGTATTTCTGAGAACTTAAATGCTTAATAACCAGCTGAGTCTTTTGATCTATTATGCTAAATTATGCTAAACTTAAATTGGAAAAATCAAATTGAAGTTAATGTTCTGGCTTATGATTTAACGGCGTTACCTAATATAATATTCAGTTGCACAGAGAAGAATCCCTGGTTTGGTTTCGTCTGTATCTAGTTGTATGATACCAGACGTTATCGGGAAAACCATGAGGAAATTACACAAAGATAACACCAGAGGTCAGGATTGAACCTGGCTATCTCGCACTGTGATGCTGCAGCTCTACTAGCTGTGTCACTGTGCTACCGCTCAGCTTATTGATTTCTTGCCTGCTCCCAGCAGAGCAATCCCATCAGTCCCAATCCTTTCTCCTTATTTCCCTGTACCCCAGCAACTTGTCTCAGATCTGCCTTTTGAGTCCTTTATTAACCACTGCAAAGGGGTACCCTTGCATCCCCTCTCTCTCTCCATCCTTCCCCTTCCCAAGTCGTACCAGCTTCAAAGTAGTCTGAGAAAATTGGTGCAGGAGGAGGCCATTTGGCCCTTTGAGCCAGCACCGTCTTGTTGAGTCTCAATTGTCTGTAACTCGTTCTCACCTAACACATAGCTAACAATGGCCCATTTCCTTTATCATCGTTACTTTTTTGCATATCATTCCTTCATTTGTTCTATATCTCTCTACACCACAATCTATGTCTCTCGTTTCCCTTTCCCCTGACTCACAGTCTGAAGAAGGATCTCAACCCGAAATGTCAACTATTCCTTTACTCCAGAGATGCAGTCTGACCCGCCGAGTTACTCAAGCTTTTTGTATCTATCTTCGATAATTTATGGTGGCTGATTAACCTACCAACATATCTTTGGCATGTGAGAGGAAACCAGAGTATCTGGAGCAAACATGGTGAGAACATACAATCCTCACACTTACATGATCCAATCCAGGACCCTAAAGCTGCAAGGCTACGGCGCCAACGTGTTGGTCTTTAGATTTAGTTTTAGCTTTAGGTTTATTACGGTCACATATACCAAGGTACAGTGAAAAGTTGTGTTTTACATGCTATCCAAACAGTTCAGATAATGGTATATATAAATATAACTAAGTCAAACTGAAGTATAATAGGTAAAAGATAAATAAAAATCCTTGTAGAAAAACAAGGAACTGCAGATGCTGTTTTACAAAAGAGTGGGTCAGGCAGCATCTCAGGAGAACATGGATAGACAACATTTCAGGTCGGGATCCTTCTTCAGACTTATTGTAGGGGAGGGAGAGAAAGTTGGAAGAGAGGAGGGGCATGTCCAAACCTGGCAGGTGTGGGAGGGTTATTTGGTAGGAAGATGGTTGGACAAAGACTGCAGATGAAAACACAGGTCAGACAAAAAGATTGAAGAGTTGTGTATTGTGAAGTTAGAGGAAGGAAAGTAGGTGGAGGGGGAGGGGAAAAATTGCAGGGGCGCAAGACACAATAAAAATCCGTGTTTTCTTTCGTAAAAACAAGGAACTATAGATGCTGGGTTACAACAAAAAAAAAGGCATGTGTTGGAATAACTCAGCATGTCAGGCAGCAATCCTGGAAAACATGGAGAGGTTATACCGTTGAGTTATAAGCTACCAAAGAGGAATATGAGGTGCAGTTCCTCCAGTTTGTGTGTAGACTCTCTCTGGCAATGGAGAAGGCCGAGGACAGAAAGGTCAGTATGGGAATGGGAAAGGGAGTGAAAATGGTAAACAACAGGAGATCCATTAAGCCTTGGCAAACCTGGTTAGCAAAATGATCGGCGAGTCTCGATGAATAACAGGAGACAATGTACATGAGGCCACTTCGGGAACATCGAAGGTTAAGGAAGTGCAAGTGAATGTCTGTAACTTATTTTAATTCCCATTTTCTCATCATGGCTAAGTATGTGAAGATGTATGAGCAACAGAGGCACAAAAAAATGGAAGTTTAAGTGAGCCATTGAGAGAGGAAGAACACTGAAGGTGGAGAAGGAATGATGGACTCTGGTCCTGACTCTTACTATGGTGGGAGACTCAATGGGGAGATATGTTCTTTTCACTGTAACTTGGTACACACACTAATAAACTAAACTGATTTGAATTGATGTTCAAAAACATCTCCAAGATAATCACCCTGCAATGGATGAATGTTTGGTGTTTAATGTGACCACAAGATGGCACCATGAACAAGCTAGCTGGAAAAAAACAGGCTTCAAATTCTCAATTCTCAAACTTCGGGTCGAGAGCCTTCTTCAGACTTGAACTGAAACGTAATTTCTCGACCCGAAACGTCAACTATCCATGTTCTCCAGTGATGCTGCTTGACCTGCTGAGTAACTCCAGCACTTTGTGTCCCACAGTTTAAAGGGCCTGTCCCAGTTACGCGATTTTTAAGGTGACTGCCGGCGACTGTCAAAGTCGTAGCAGATTGCCAACATTTTCTGTTACCCTACAACAATGACCACGACAATGCCGAGTTACTTTTTTTGTGAAACTAGCACCTGGCTAAGAGATTACACCGTCTTCGGAAACATCGCAAAATTTCCACGCTTACCTGACCGTCAAACTGTCGCCTCCAATCTACCTGTCAAATGTCCTGACGGTAAATAAATTGGTTGAACAAAACTATCTTCTAGTATCTTCAAATGCCTTTTCTTAATTTAATATTACGTGCTTCTAAATGCATCTGCGACAACCTAGCAAACCTGGGGACAGCATGCGACAGCGCCCGCAATAAGCTACAATACCTGGCAACAAGCTAGCTGTTGCCGAGAAATTTCTATCTGGAAATTGTTTCCACGACGCACTGAGATCCGCTACGATTCATTGAAGACTCCTCACGATTATGCTTGCGACACCCCGGCGAACGTTCGGCGACAGCCTAGTCGACGGCAGTTGCCTTAAAATCGCCTAAATGGGACAGGCCCTTAGGATTGATTTAAGTGTGGCATATCCAATGGAGGAGTGGAGTGGTCTGTTTGTGGGAGGCAGGGAGGAGCAAGAAGAGAAAAAACAGTCTCAAGGTCAGCCATTGTGAAGTAAATTTAAATTCTGATACAGGCTGCAAAGTAACATTCTTTACAAAAGGTAAATTCTCCAATTTTAGCTCATTAAAAGGGAAGAAAATTCTTGAATACATTTTATTGGATTTAGTCTTCCAAATATCAGTTAACTCATAATTTTGTCACATCAAGAATTGTTTTAATTCAAGAGATGTAAGATATAGTCACTGATATCCTTTCTTGCCCATGTACCATGTGATGGTCAGACTGCAGTTCCAACATCTTAACAGATAGGAAAAGCAGAATATTTAATCTATATATAAAACTTGTTTTAAGTTGCAGTGGAAACATTCATCTTCTTGCACATGCTGCTACAATTATACATTTGGATACCAATTGCCAAAGGGGCTTAGAGTGAACTGCAGTCCCCTAGCAATCTATCCTGAAGATAATTATTGGGATTGCTGAGTGAAAGTGGCCATATGGAGCGCAAAATTGTTACCTATTTCATTTGTTATCACCCGCTAACACTCTGCTGGTGCCCTTGCTATTGTATTTCACATTGTTAGCCTAGAATTCTGCCAATCTTGGTGCATTGGTGTGGCTCAGCCAATTGAGGTTGTTGAGCAGAGCCATTGCAAATGAGCAGCCTTTCACAATGGCCACTGGACAGGCTATGCATAGCAGTAGGTCAGCCAAATCGGGGAGGCACAGTGGCGCAGCAGTAGAGTTTCTGCTCGACAGCGCCAGGGACCCGAGTTCGATCTTGTCTATGAGTGCTGTCTGTATAGAGTTTGTACATTTTCCCTGTGACTGCATGGGTTTTCTCTGGGTGCTCCAGTTTCCTCCCCCATTCCAAAGATATGCCGGTTTGTAAATTAATAGGTTTCTGTAAATTGTCCCTCGTGTGGAGGATAGTTCTAGTGTACAGGTGATCATTGGTTGGCACCAACTTGGTAGGCTGAAGGACTTGTTTCCATGCCGTATATCTAAAACTAAAGGTAAATGCACGTGGATGAGAAGGTATATAAAGGTATAAACAAGAGAGATTAATTAACAATTTAATGTTTTTTTCGGTATGTAAATTATGATTTGTATAAATGTATAAATTATGATTTATTTTTGATCTTGCGTTCATCAATTGTGATCCAACAGATGATCAGCAGAAGAAGAAAGGTAAGAAGGGAACAACCGTGGAAAGAAAAATATTAATTTGTTTATTTTTCTTTCTGCTTGAGAAGGTCCTGCAGGATAGCTTCAAATAATCATGGCCGGATTATTCTTGAGGGGGTGGTGGGGAACTATCTTGTAGTACTTGTGGGGAAAGTGCTTTCAGAACTGGTAGGTGGTTTCAATATATTGACTTAACAACATGGGAGAGGCACAGATGCTGTATATTTCCTAGTCTGTGGCGGCAGTCAAGGTGGGGGGAGTTTTTAAGTTGTCATTCCCATGCAGCGAACTGCTCTTGTCCTTCCAGATCAGCATTGCACAACCTTTAGTGGGTGAGGGCTGGATTGTCAATCTGGATCATTTTCAAAGATCACTTGTCCAAGCTCAGATGTCCCAAATAGTGCTTCAAGTCCAGAATGATAGGGTCCTTGAAATTTTTGAAACACTGGATGCCTGCCCAGTGTTAGATAGCATTTTGCTTGAGTTAGGTTTATATGTAGAGATAGTCCCTGCAGTTCATTGCTCTGTCATGGTGACTGGAATATACTAGACAGAGCTGACAACCACAAAATGCAGAATGCTGTGAGCTCCCCAGTTGCCTGGAGTTTACAGTTTTGTTGTCATCACTTAAGGGCCTGTCCCACTTAGGCAATTTTAAGGCGACTGCCGGCGACTAACCTGTCGCCGAACATGTCGTGGGCATGATCGTGAGGAGTCTTCAATGAATCGTAGTGGATCTCGGCGCGTCGCGGAAAAAAATTCCAGATAGAAATTTCTCAGCGACAGCTGGTTTGTCGCCAGGTATCGTAGCTTATTGCGTGCGCTGACGCATGCTGTCCGCAGGTTTGCTAGGTTGTCGCACGTAATATTAAATTAAGAAAAGGCATTTGAAGACACCAGAAGATTGTTTTGTTTAATCAATTTATTTACCGTCAGGACATTTGACAGGTAGATTGGAGGCGACAGTTTGACGGTCAGGTAAGCGTGGGAATTTCGCGATGTTTCCGAAGACGGTGTAATCTCTTAGCCAGGTGTTAGTTTCACAAAAAAAGTAACTTGTATCGACCTGACTCGGCATTGTCGTGGTCATTGTCGTAGGGTAAAATAAAATTTTGTCGATCTGCTACGACTTTGACAGTCGCCGGCAGTTGCCTTAAATATCACGTATCTGGGACAGGCCCTTTACATCTTGCACATTTAAGGAGTGATACCTCTTGCAGTTCTCGGCGGCGTGCCGGAGCCCTAGGATCAAGTGGGTGACGTAATCACTCCCTACTCCAGCGGAGAAGTTGTATCTTCTGTGAATGGCCAGAGTGTAATGTGCTTCACAGTGCTCCAGCTCAAGTGTTGATGCTGCACAGCTCCAGCGATCCAGGTTCAACCATGTCTTCCAGTGTTTCTTTTTGCGGAGTCTAACGTTCTCTCTGGGACTGCATGAGTTCCTCTTGTGTGCTCCGGTTTGTTCCACGTTCCAAAGATATGTAGCCAAGTAAGTTAGCTCACCACTGAAAACACCCCTGGTGGCGATAAGTGGTAGGAGAATTGAGGGAGAGTTGATGGGTATGTGAAGGAGAAATGGTCATATGGAGATCAGTGAAAGAATGGGATTGATGGGATTTCCAGCATAGTCTTGATGGGCAAAAAGGCCTTCTATTTTGTTAGGTGGTATGAGAAAAATGCATTGCTTGCTCACATCTGTTATGGAGTAGCGGAGAAATTTGTCTCTCCTTCAGTATTTTTCCGTTTTCAGTTTATTGTCACGTTTTGTTGCGTGCTATCCAGTCAGCGGGCAGACAATACATGATTACAATCGAGTCATTTACAGTGTATAAAGTAAGAAATGTTGCTGTAGGATTAGGAGTGTAGAGCGTTTGTAATATATGATTGTAGATCTGCTTCCATGGCTCTCACGCAAATAGTCGCCTGGATTGGATGCCATCTTGGAAGAATCAAACCTTTGTAACTTCCCTTATCTCATGGCAGCAGCACCAGCATAGAATGAGTCAGTGATGATAAGACTTAGGGCCACGGTTACTTTCAGCTGTGTCAGCAGCATATAACAGATCTCCATAACTGCCTTCACCCAGAATTAGATGCTTTGCTCTTCAGACATAACATCATGAAGACGAGTGTGATCTGATTGAACCCAGGGCTTCTCCACCTCTTCATGATGTCTCTTCTGTCAGCTTGGTTTGCTTTCCTGTCTCTCCTCCTTTTCCTGCTTTCTCTATCGCCAGCAAAGTCCCATTTGTGCCACAATATAAGATTATAAGAGGTTCCAAGTTGGCAGCAGCCAAACTATCCCCTTTAATTTTAGTAAAATGACAATCCTCTATCCAGATAGTTCAGCACTTGGTTCCCAACCACATTTAGTGCAATACATACACCTCTTCCAATCTCATCTACTGCATTTGATGGGCCCGATGTGGCCGCCTTTACATTGGTGTAGACTAGGTAACCATTTTGCCGAACACTTGCACTTGGTCTGCCTGGGCCTGCTAGATCACCCTGCTAACCATTTTACTTCCTCTTCTCATTCCCATATTCACCTTTCTGTCCTGGGCCTCCTCCATTGCCAGAGTAAGACCACACGCAAACTGGGGGAACCGTACCTCATATTTTGCTTGGGTAGCTTACAACCCAATTGTAAAAAACAGTGAATCCTCCAATTTTAGTTAACACTCGCCCCTCACACACATTTTTCCCTCTCTCTTTACAGCAGCCACCGTGGTGCACATCCATTTCTCCTACTTTCTTGCCTTCCTTTTCTTCTCCTCCCATTCCCTTCGTTTGCTGACACACTTTTGTCTCCTTTTCATTTCCAGACTTTGGTCACACATCCAGCAATCAAACCCTCGTCACCTGTATCCACCTAAGACTTGCCAGGCATTCTCCTGCCCCCACTTCTTATCCAGTTTTCTCCCCACTACTGCAATCAATCTGAACAAGGGCCCTGATCCAAAATGTCACCTATCCATGTCCTCCAGAGATGCTGTCTGGCCCGCTGAGTTACTCCAGCACTTCATGTTTTTTTCATTGTTAACCAGGATCTGCAGTTCCTTGTGTCTCCACTCATCCTAGATTCAACCCGTTTTATTCTCCATGCTTTCTCATTATCACCCCAGAGATTTTACTGTGTTATGGCGAGTCCGAAAACTTGTTGGTTGTAGAAGAAGTTTATTGCAGCCGCAATATTCGAATACAGAGTTAAACAACAAGGTAAAGGACAACCATCAAAAACTTACTGTCTTCTTCGAAGACTTCGCCGAACTGAACATTTCGGGCGCCAAAAGCGCACATGACCACGCTGGCCAATCAGCGATGTCGCTCCCTGGACCAATCCCCATGGTCGCGTTCACACGTGACCTCGCTGGCCAATCTGAGGGTTCGACGACCTGGACCATTCTCTATGGTCGCTACATGACCCCCCCCAGAACCCGAGGTACGGAACCTAGCAGGGAGCTGGATTTCGCGACCATAACGAGTACGGAGAGGGACAGCCTGAACCACAGGAGCCGGGGGTTCCGGACTTGGAGGAACTGCCGGAACGGGGGGTCCTGGAGGAACTGCCGGAACGGGGGGTCCTGGAGGAACTGCCGGAACGGGGGGTCCTGGACTGAGCGGAACTAACGGAGGTCGGCCTCTCCTAGGGGTTTGACCGACCAGGACTGGTTGATCCGGATCCAAGTGTGCAGGTTTGAGCCGGGACACCGAGACGAGCTCACTCTTGCCGCACATGTCTAAGGTGAAGGTAGCCGTTCCCTTACGCAAAACCCGGAACGGCCCTTGATAGACCCTCTGCAACGGGGCGCGATGGGAATCTTTTCGCAGAAAAACAAACTCACAGTCCTTCAGGGAAGGCGGTTCATGTACCATGGGACACCCATGACGTGAAGTCGGAACTGGAGCCAGGGAGCCCACCCGTTCCCGGAGAGATGCTAACACTGATGGGACTGTAGGCAGCTGGTCTGAAGGGTCCGGAAACAAATCTCCGGGTACTCGAAGTGTCGAGCCATATACTAGCTCCGCGGACGACGCACCGAGATCTAGCTTAGGAGCAGTCCGGATGCCCAAAAGAACCCAGGGGAGCTGGTCTACCCAGTCCGGGCCTTCAAGCCTTGCACTGAGGGACGCCTTAAGTTGACGGTGGAACCTTTCTACAAGTCCATTTGCCTGGGGGTGATATGCAGTAGTGGGTTGTAACTTGGAACCGTACAGTTCTGCGAGCGCGGCCCAGAGGGACGAAGTGAACTGCGGCCCCCTGTCAGTGGTAATAACTGCCGGGACCCCGAAACGAGCTACCCAATGGAGGGCCAAAGTCCTGGCACAAGACGCTGACGAAATATCAGACAATGGGAAAGCCTCTGGCCACCGGGTGAACCGATCCACCACCGTGAGGAGGTGGGTGTAGCCCCGGGAGGAAGGCAAAGGCCCGACTAAATCCACGTGGATGTGGAAAAAACGAACTGCTGGGACCTCCAAATCCTGTACGGGGGGCTGGACATGGCGCTGGACTTTAGCGGTCTGACAGGGAACGCAGGAACGCGCCCAACCCGCTACCTGTTTCCGTAGGCCATGCCAGACAAACCGAGCTGCTACCAAAGCAGAGGTGGAGCGGATGGACGGGTGCGCCAGCCCATGAATGGCATCGAAAACCCGGCGCTGAAGGGAGGGCGGTACTACTGGCCTGGGACGGGGAAGAGAAACATCGCACCAGACTTTTGTGCCTTCCGACCCCGCAGGCTACCTGAGCCAACTTCAATCCCGAAGTGGTGGACTGGTATGCCGAAGCGGTATCCGCTAGAAGCTGTGCCTCCGCAAGCTCCTGGGGATCCACCTCGCAGTCCACCGCCGAAATAGGGGAAAAAGCAGGTCTAGACAGGGCGTCAGCAACGGCATTAAGCTTACCCGCGACATGACGGACATTGGTGGTAAATTCGGAGATAGCAGTCAGGTGCCGCTGCTGGCGGGCCGACCATGGGTCAGACAATTTGAAAAATGCAAATGTTAATGGTTTGTGGTCCGTAAAGGCCACAAATGGGCGGCCCTCAAGGAAGTACCTGAAATGACGAACAGCTAAATAGAGGGCCAGAAGCTCTCGGTCAAATGCGCTATACTTCAGCTCAGCCGAATTTAGTTGCCGGCTGAAAAACGCCAAAGGCTGCCAACGGCCACCGACCTACTGCTCCAAGACCCCGCCCACCGCCACGTCAGAGGCGTCAACCGTCAGGGCCGTGGGGGCGGAGGGGCTCGGGTGGACCAACATGGTGGCGTCTGCCAAGGCTGCCTTAGCTGCTGTAAAAGCCGACTCTGCGGCCGGGGACCATATCAACTCTACCGGTTTTCCCGCAAGGCACTGGAAAAGCGGGCGCATGACCCGCGCAGCTGCCGGAACGAACCTATGGTAGAAATTAACCATGCCTACGAACTCCTGTAGTCCTTTTACTGTGGTGGGCCTGGGAAATGCCCGGATAGCCTCCACCTTCTCGGGCAAAGGGGAGGCGCCGGCAGGGGTAATTCTGTGCCCTAGAAAATCAAGAGAAGGGAGGCCGAATTGACACTTGGAGGGTTGGATAATGAGCCCGTGGTCTTGGAGCCGCTGGAACACAGTCCGCAAGTGGACCTGGTCTTCCTGCACTGAGGGGCTGGCGACCAGGATGTCATCTAAATAAATAAACAAAAAGGGTAAACCCCGGCCCACACGGTCCATCAGTTGTTGGAAAGCCTGTGCCGCGTTCTTTAAACCGAAAGGCATACGCAACCATTCAAACAACCCGAACGGAGTAATCATTGCAGTTTTCTGTATGTCCTCCGGTCGCACCGGAATCTGGTGGTATCCTCCCACCAAATCGATTTTGGAGAACACCACCGCTCCTTCCAGCCCAGACGAAAAGTCCTGTAGGTGTGGTATGGGGTAGCGATCAGCCGTGGTGACAGCATTGAGACGCCGATAATCGCCACATGGTCTCCACCCCCCAGATGCCTTGGAGACCATATGCAACGGCGAGGCCCACGGGCTGTCGGACAATTCCCATTTCCTCCATCTTCCTAAATTCCGCCCGTGCCACCACCAGTTTGTCTGGCGGTAGTCTCCTGGCCCGAGCGAAAACGGGAGGGCCTTCGGTGCGGATGTGATGGACCACGCCGTGCTTGGCCGAAGGCGTGTCAAAACGTTGGATGGGCAGCTCTGGAAACTCCGCCAGGATCTCAGCATACGAGTCAGGGGCCGCGACGACGGCCTGGACAGTAGGGCTGGGCGGGGAGGCGATTGTCGGAGCGACGGGCTCCTCTCCGGCGGAGGGTCGGAGGTCGTTACCGCGGACATCAGGGACCAGTGAAAAAGCCCAGAGAAAATCTGCGCCCAGGATCGCTTGTCTGACGTCGGCTATGATGAATGGCCATTCGTACGTGCGGAGGCCTAACACAAGGGACATCTTCCGTATACCGAAAGTGCGAATGGGGCTGCCATTAACCGCGATGAGGGTGGGACCTGTCTTACCCGTTCTGGTTTCGAGGTCGGTCGGCGGCACTATACTGACGATGGCTCCCGTGTCCACCAAAAATTCTGTGTCCGTGAATCGATCATGGACGTAGAGGCGTCGGTTCTGGCCAATCGTAACTGCCCCTATGTACGATCGGCCGAGGCATTTCCCGCGAAGGTACAAGGTGAGCGGCAGTTGCGGGATTCGCTACCCCATCGTAGGTGATAATAGCACCAGCCGCGCTTGTGCGGATCTTTTTGGCGGGCTTTCGGAGAAATGGCGGGAGACGCGGCGCCATCTTGATGTCGCTGTGGCGTGGTCACTGATGTCGAGACCTTGTTGATCGAACCGCTTGCCTTGTTTTTAGCCGCTATGAGCGCGTCCGCTTTCGCTGCATATGCTTCGGGGTCCTTAAAAGAACAATCCGTGAGCAGCAGTCGGACATCCTCAGGAAGCTTCTCTCGGAATGCCTGTTCGAACATAAGGCAATCCGTATGCTCACCGGCTAGCATCATCATTTCGGACATGAGAACGGAAGGCCGTCGATCTCCGAGATCCGGTAGATGCAGAAGTCTTGCAGCGCAATCATGCCTATTAAACCCGAAGGTTCGCAGTAACACTTTCTTCATGGCCTCGTACTTGTTTTCCGCAGGCGGATTAACGATGAACCGCATCACGCGTGTGGTCGTCTCCGGTGATAGAGCGCTGACGAGGTAGTAATACATCGTGGAGTTGTCCGATATCTTCTTTATATGAAATTGAGCTTCGGTGTGGACAAACCAAGATTGCGGTGAATGTGTCCAAAACAACGGAAGGTGAACGCCTACCGCGCTTAACTCCGGTGTGCCAGGCGCGGCAATCAACAACGAGGCGTCGTGTCCCTGCATAGTCGGTGATCGTCCAGATCACGTCGGGGTCACCAATATGTCGAGTCCGCAATATTCGAATACAGAGTTAAACAATAAGGTAAAGGACAACCATCAAAAACTTACTGTCTTCTTCGAAGACTTCGCCGAACTGAACATTTCGGGCGCCAAAAGCGCACATGACCACGCTGGCCAATCAGCGATGTCGCTCCCTGGACCAATCCCCATGGTCGCGTTCACACGTGACCTCGCTGGCCAATCTGAGGGTTCGACGACCTGGACCATTCTCTATGGTCGCTACAGTGTAACATTGAGAAGGAAAGCTAAATTGAAAGTGTGTTGGATAGTAATAGAAATAATATTCAAAGCCCAGCAAATCTGCCAGTCTGGTCCCAATTAAGGTCCCAAGGGTGCTGAGTTATCCAAAGTTTTACTAGATAGTAGTCTTTACCTCTTCCGACAACTGACAAAAGAGTCCACCTCCTGAGATGCTGCCTGACCTGCTGAGTTACTCCAGCATTTTGTGAATAAATACCTTCGATTTGTACCAGCATCTGCAGTTATTGTCTTATACCACCTCAACCTCTCAGCTTCTTTGCCTAATGACTAATACATGTCCTGTAGCGGATCCTTTTCCATAATGCTTGCAGCATGGTGACTCTGCAATAACTGCTGCCTCACAGCTCCAAGGACCCAGATTCATTTGGTTACTCTCTGTGTAGTCTATACACTCTCCTTGTGACCATGTTGGTTTCCCCAAATGCTGTGGTTTCCTGGTTTCATCGCACGTCTCAAAGATGTGCTGATAGTTTAATTGGCTATTGTAGGGCAATGGGACTGATGGGATCACTCTGCTGTAAGCTAGGCTGGACCTGATGGGCTGAATGGTCTCCTGTGGTAGACACAAAATGCTGAAGTAACTCAGCGGGACAGGCAGCATCTCTGGAGAGAATGAATGGGTGACTTTTCGGGTCGAGACCCTACTTTAGACTGGCCTGATGTTGGGTTTAAGATAAAGCGGGCTCTTTTCCTGCAGCTTAATGTCAAATTTCCAGTGGTTGACTAATACACAGCATTAGGCGAGTTGCTACATTCCAGTCTCACAGTATGACTGACCTCACCAGCAGCCAAATCTGTGTGCCTCCAGTACATGGCTCCATGGTGAGGAGTGTGACCCCCAGCTAAAAATGTATGATCATTGATACTGAAGTACTGGCAGCAATTCAGTACTCATAACCTGAAATGAAAGGCACCACGGAAACCACTCTTTTAAGATGTAATGGCCTGTTCTCCACAGGATTGGAGTTAGATCCATCTTTTATGTTTACTGATTCATTTACCATGTATTTACTGCTTGTGTATGGTTACCAAAATAGAATTTGCCTCATTAGTAAATGCGGTCTAACCAAATGGAGACTGGCCCTTTTTGGCAAAATGTTCACTTTGATGACAATATCAAGCTATATTTTTTTTAAATAAAATTGTAACAGTTGCCTTTAGAATATGTGGCCTCAATTATGCCTGCCACTACAGACTGAAATAAATAAAATGTACTTGTTCTGCAGATGACATAATCCTCACACCAGTGTAATGAAAATGTACTACATTTAGGAAGAGAATTAACGACTGAGGAATGCATTTTGGCATCAAAATACAGCCACAGAGGAAGTACGGAACAACAGGCATGAGGTAACTTATAGTCATCTTTTCCCACACAGCATTCTCTAGGTTTTAATTGATATATTGGCAATGTAATAAGAAGTTACATTTCTTTTCAAAAGCAAAATCTGTAGATACTCAAATGAAGAAATAAAGGTGGGCAATGCTGAAAGTAATAAGCAGGTCAAGCAGTCTCTTTGGAGATAGAAACAGATGTCGATGAACTTTCTTCAGAACAGGAAAAAATAGGTTGAACGGTAATCAAAATTAATTGTTAACTCTGATCTGTCTCTGCAGATGCTGCCCGACGTATTGAGACTCCTCAGGATTTTCTATTATATTTTATAATTCTTTCTGGTTGGATGGACAAAAGAAATGTTGCTCTTGCTATCAATGTCATGAAAACATACGTACTGGGTACATCAAATGAGATAAAGACAAAGCTCCCTTCTTTCTGTCTTGAAGATGCAATTTATCCCAAACCTACATGTAAATTGGCTCTTCTGTGTTACACTCCAGTAGCAGTCATAAGGATGAGAATTTAATCTCATGACAGAAATTACACTTTACTGTGTAATGTTAAGGAAGTGCCGTAGCACTGGAAATGCCAGAACCTTTCACAGATGTTAAGTTAAGACCCTTCTGCTGATCGAATGGAATTGGAAGTGATCGTTATTCACCTTTCAATTAGGAAAACAGGTTGCCTGTCTCTTCCCATTCATTACAGCGCTGGAAGTTTTGGCTAACCAATGTCAGTCTAGTCTCCCAAGCTAGCAACCCCAGCATTGAGCTTCTAGGTACAGTGAGGACCTGTTTCAAGCTCACGGTTGCCTCACCTGGGGGAAGAAGTGTTGGTGATCATGAAATTGAGTGCCATCTTGCCAATAATCCACTAAATTCATTAATAATCTAACTTCGTTGTCAGTGACTGCAAGCACTGAGATTTTTCCCTTGTTGAATTCTTTCACCCTTCATCCTATCATGTGTTCTCCCTCTGTCTATTTACATGCCAACAAGTGCACCTCTCATTTGCACCCTCACCTTGGTTTGACTTAGAAACATAGAAACATAGAAAATAGGTGCAGGAGTAGGCCATTCGGCCCTTCGAGCTTGCACCGCCATTCAATATGATCATGGCTGATCATCCAGCTCAGTAACCTGTACCTGTCTTCTCTCCATACCCCCTGATCCCTTTAGCAAAAAGGGCCACATCTAACTCCCTCTTAAATATAGCCAATGAACTGGCCTCAACTACCTTCTGTGGCAGAGAATTCCACAGACTCACCACTCTCTGTGTGAAGAAATGTTTTCTCATCTCGGTCCTAAAAGACTTCCCCCTTATCCTTAAGCTGTGACCCCTGGTTCTGGACTCCCCCAACATCGGGAACAATCTTCCCGCATCTAGCCTCTCCAACCCCTTAAGAATTTTATATGTTTCTATAAGATCCCCCCTCAGTCTTCTAAATTCCAGCGAGTACAAGCCTAGTCTATCCAGTCTTTCTTCATATGAAAGTCCCGCCATCCCAGGGATCAATCTAGTGAACCTTCTCTGTACTCCCTCTAAGGCAAGAACGTCTTTCCTCAGATTAGGAGCCCAAAACTGCACACAATACTCCAGGTGCGGTCTCACCAAGGCCCTGTGCAACTGCAGTAGAACCTCCCTGCTCCTAAACTCAAATCCTCTTGCTATGAATGCCAACATACCATTCGCTTTCTTCACTGCCTGCTGCACCTGCACGCTTGCTTTCAATGACCGGTGCACCATGACACCCAGGTCACGTTGCATCTCCCCTTCTCCTAATCGTTCACCATTCAGGTAATACTCTGCTTTCCTGTTCTTGCCGCCAAAGTGGATAACCTCACATTTATCCACATTATATTGCATCTGCCATGCATTTGCCCA
The DNA here is from genome assembly GCF_053455715.1 of Rhinoraja longicauda. Taxonomy (NCBI): domain Eukaryota; kingdom Metazoa; phylum Chordata; class Chondrichthyes; order Rajiformes; family Arhynchobatidae; genus Rhinoraja; species Rhinoraja longicauda. The sequence goes on from NC_135966.1 coordinate 45,064,316, forward strand.
CTCGCCTAATCTATCCAAGTCACTCTGCAGCCTCCTAGCATCCTCCTCGCAGCTAACACTGCTACCCAGCTTCGTATCATCCGCAAACTTAGAGATGTTGCATTCAATTCCCTCGTCCAAATCATTAATATACACTGTAAATAACTGGGGTCCCAGCAATGAGCCTTGCGGTACGCCACTAGTCACTGCCTGCCATTCCGAAAAGGACCCGTTTATTCCTACTCTTTGCTTCCTGTCCGCCAACCAATTTTCTATCCACCTCAACACTGAACCCTCAATACCGTGTGCTTTAAGTTTGTACACCAATCTCCTATGTGGAACCTTGTCGAAGGCCTTCTGAAAGTCCAGATATAACACATCGACTGGTTCTCCCTTATCCACTCTACTAGTTACATCCTCGAAAAATTCTATAAGATTCGTCAGACATGATTTGCCTTTTGTAAATCCATGCTGACTTTGTCCGATGATTTCACCACTTTCCAAATGTGATGCTATCACATCTTTAATAACTGACTCTAGCATTTTCCCCACTACCGATGTTAGGCTAACTGGTCTATAATTCCCCGTTTTCTCTCTCCCTCCCTTTTTAAAAAGTGGGGTTACATTAGCTTTACTATAATATTTTAATTACAGAAGATCCCACTGGCCAGCACCACCTTCTCTCAGTGAGGAGGATTATAGCAAAGAATCTGAGAAACTGCACAGAGTTGTGGCATGCAGTAACATGCATGTTACTGTGTGTCACATCTCTGTGCATTAACTCAGATCGTGTACTTATAGAATATTAGTATGCAGAATGTTAGTATGGAGTCATCCAATCATGTCATTATATAACTGCCATTAGCAAGGTTCAGCAGGCAAGGTGTTAGAAAAATCTATCTGCAAAGATGCCAAAGGGCAAAATCATAAACATGATGTCTTTAGTCTACCAAAAGACTTTGAGCAGACCTTGGAGCCAGTCAGGAAATGGTGATATTCCAGCAGCTACTGAGCCATGTGTGTAGTAACAGTTGAAGGAAAGCATTTTGGCTTTCAAAGCAGCTCAAATGAAGGCTACTGTCCATTCTTCAGCACAGCCCCAAACCTCAAAGATCTGCCATCTGATACCTTGATTTGGAAAGATGCCAATAACTCAACATAATGAGAATTTTGCTGTTTCCTCCCAAAGATAATTTCTTCAGAGAGTTTCTACTCATATTTAGATCATGCAGTCCCCAGTAGATAAGAATACAAGGAGTAGATGTTTTTCAGCCACCTGGCCCTGGAAGCTTACCCCACTATTCAATATGATCTTGGCCAATCTTCTATCTCAATGTAATTTTCCAGCACTATCTCTACATTGGTTCCATTAATGTCCAGAAATCTAATGAGCTCTGTTTTGAATAAACATAGTGACAGGTCCTCTACAAATCTCAGGGGAAGAGAATTCCAAAGGTCCACAATTTTCTGGTTGAAGATATTTCCCCTCTTCTCAATCCTAAATATCTTAACCCAATTTCTCAAACTGTGCCTCCAGACTCCTCATTCAGGGGGGGCATCCTTCCTAGCATCCAGTCCGTCTAACCCCTTAAGAGGTTTGTAAGTTTTTAAGAGATCTTCTAAACACCAAAGAATACATACAGTTTACTCAATCTCTTCTCATAGAGCAAATCCGCCAACCCTGGAAACATAGAAAAATAGGTGCAGGAGTAGGCCATTCGGCCCTTCAAGCCAGCACCGCCATTCAATATGAATATGGCTGATCATCTAAAATCAGTACCCCATTCCTGCTATTTCCCCATATCCCTTGATTCCTTTAGCCCCAAGAGCAAAATCTAACCCTCTCCTGAAAACATCCAGTGAATTGGCCTCCATTGCCTTCTGTGGCAGAGAATTCCAGAGATTCACAACAATCTGGGTAAAAAAGTTTTTTCTCATCTCAGTCCTAAATGGCCTACCCCTTATTCTTAAACTATGATCTCTGGTTCTGGACTCCTCCAACATCAGGAACATTTTTCCTACATCTAGCCTGTCCAATCCTTTAAGAATTTTATATGTTTCTATAAGAACCCCTCTCATCCTTCTAATTCCAGTGTATACAAGCCCAGTCAACCTATTCTTTCATCATATGTCAGTCCCGCCATCCTGAGAATTAACCTGGTGAACCTACGCTGTCCTCCCTCAATAGCAATAATGTCCTTCCTCAAATTAGGAGATCAAAATTGCACACAATACTCCAGGTGCAGTCCCAGCAGTGCCCTGTACAACTGCAGGTTCAGATACACATCCACTGGCTCTCCCTTATCCATTCTACTTGTTACATCCTCAAAAAATTCCAGAAGATTAGTCAAGCATGATTTCCCCTTCAAAAATCCGTGTTGACTTTAACCGATCCTGTTACTGCATTCCAAATGCGCTGCTATTACATCTTTAATAATCGACTCAAGCATCTTCCCCACTATCGATGTCAGGATAACTATAATTCCCTGTTTTCTCTCTCCCTCCTTTCTTAAAAAGTGGGGTTACATTAGCTACCCTCCAGTCCACAGGAACTGATCCAGAGTCTATAGAACATTGGAAAATGATCACCAATGCATCCACGTTTTCTAGGGCCACCTCCTTGAGTACTCTGGGATCAGGCCCTGGGAATTTATCTGCCTTCAGTCTAAACAGTTTACGTAACACCATTTCATGGCTAATGTGAATTTCCTTCAGTTCCTCCGTCAAGCTAGATCTTCGGTCTCCTAGTATTTCTGGGAGATTGTTCGTGTCTTCCTTAGTGAAGACAGAACCAAAGTACTTGTTTAACTAGTCTGCCATTTCCTTGTTTCCCATTATAGTTTCTGACTGTAAAGGACCTATATTTGCCTTCACTCATCTTTTCCTCTTCACATATCTAAAGAAGCTTTTACAGTCAGTTTTTATATTCCCCACAAGCTTTCTTTCATGCTCTATTTTCTCCCTCTTAATTAACCCCTTTGTCCTCCTTTGTTGAATTCTAAATTTCTCCCAGTCCTCCGGTTTGCTGCTTCCTCTGGCCAATTTATAAGTTGTAAATGGTTACCTTACTCTAACAGCCATTGCTATTAGGTTTTATCCATAGCTTGATTTCTTTCTTTCAATTAACAAAAACTTTTGCACAGCTTATCTATTATTATAGAACTTTATTATAGTACTTTATTATAGAATTAATCAATTTCAAAATGAAGTAGAGGATGGCTAAGTTTGCACTATGTATGCACATTTAAGAGGCATCTTGTCGAGATATTATTTTGTATCACAACACTTCATATGAAATCTACTAATAATTAAAAGATGCTTTTTCATAAAAGTATGTTGAAATCATCTAGGTTCTTGAATTATTGCTATAAATCACAAAGGGAAGTAGGAGTTTGGGGTAAAATAATTAAAAAAATTAAAATCAAATGATTTGAATTGAGAGAGTTTGAAATAAAGAAAATAGAAAATACAGAATATATAAAATACAGTAACTTTTCAGCTTTTATGTTCCAAAACAAAGCACCCAATTATACATAGCAAGTGTATGAAAACTAAGATTTTCAATGCATTCTTACAGCATAATTATAAGAATCTATGACTTTCTATATATGGATATTACATAGAAATATTATGAGAAGAAGCGTATTATTACTAGACAGCTGTGCTTGAGAATGAGTTAACAATTACGTAGTTCATGGTGAAACAAACATAGCTCTGTACAGCAATGTCAATGATCTTTTTGTGATAACTTCCAACCACACTTTTGTTCAAGTCGAACGCAGCCTACTTTAATTCCATTGTGCAAGAAAACACATCACATTTAAATTGGAAGAAAAATCACTACCGAGTGTCATATTAAACTGATTAACATATTATAGCACAAAATGCTGGAGTAACTCAGCAGGTCAGGCAGCATCCACCGAGATGCTGCCTGACCTGCTGAGTTACTCAAGCATTTTGTGAATAAATACCTTCGATTTGTACCAGCATCTGCAGTTATTTTCTTATATTATATAACATATTATAGCAGGTGATATTTATTATTACAAGTTACGTCAACATCAGTGTAAAATGTTCAACCATGAATGTGAATGCATAGCCATCTGAACAGTGAAGCAAAGTTGTAGGTTAAATGCAAGCTGTAGGTTTATTAATCAAACGTTGAGGTTGGAGATGTAATAACAGAAAAGAAAACCTAATTTTGTGTTGTTAAATTGTAGGAATCTCTTTTAACTACAGTTAAAATAAACCTTTTCTGTTGCTCATATTTTCTCTAAATCTTTTCCAAAACTCAAATTTTCACTAATCCTTTGCCATAAGTCATATTTTCACTAAATTAGGTTTTAGAGTTGGAACATGCGAACAGGAGTAGGCTATTCACCCCTTTCCGTGTGTTCCATTATTTTGATCAGTAGGAATCCTGACCGCTTCTAGCTGCATTGGATTTATATGCATTTCTATGCCTAGAGTGGAAAATAGAATGATATCAAAAGCAAAGTTATTGTTGGAGGCAACAATGACTGCTCTTATTGAATGGTCTGACCCTGATTTTCTCTTCTATTTGCTTGTTTTAGTCAAGTCCATCAACAAAAAAGTTTCTCTTTAAAGGATCAATTCACCTAAATATCATAAAAGTCAATCGCAAAATATCCTCTCTTACCTGAGCTGTTCTCATTTGTCTGCCTTTGGCTCATCTATATACTAAAACTCTCGTATGTTTGTTTGTTTGTTCCTGAACTACAGCCAAAACGGTGCATGATAGCGCGACAATTTTAGGCCCACCTTACTCACTGTTGTCCCTTTGGTGCGAATGGAGGAAGTTTCATTGAAATCGGTGTTATATTTTTAAAGTTATTCACATTTTAAATTTATCTCCTAAGGAGGGAGGGAGGATAAGGGGGGTTGAGGGGGATGGAGTGTGGGGGAGGGGAAGGGGCAAGGGGAAGGGCAGGGAGGAGAAGGGGGGGGAGGGGGTAGGGGAGGAGGAGGGGGGAGGGGAGCAGGGGGGAGAGGAGGATGGAGGGGGGTGGGGGAGGAAAGGGTGCTGAACCAACGCAGGTGACATTTGGCCCCAATGGGTCCACTTAGTCTAGTATCGCTCTAAACCCTGCATATCCATGCACCTGTCCAATTGCCTTTTAAATGTTGTAATTGTGCCCAGCTCTGCCACGTCCTCAGACAGCACATTCTTTCCCGTCACCTTAAACCTATACCCTCCAGTTTTAAACTCCCCTATCCTGGGAAAAAGACTGTGGCCTTTATAACTTTCGAAACCTCTGTAAGGTCATCCCTTAACCTCCTTCGTTCCAGGGAAAACACTTTCTATCTATCCTGTCTCACCGTAAAACATGCATTTTTTTAGATAGAACATATGGTTCTTAAGTGCATTTAATGGAAACTCGGCCCAGCGTGCTCATGCTGACTAGTGGGCACCTATCTGCCATCTTCCGGCACTTCGCCCAGTCTTCTGTGTGTAGGCAATTCAAGTGGTTATCAAGACATTTCTTAAATGTTGTCAGTGACAATGCTTCCACCACCCTCTCCAGCAATGTATTCCAGTACTTACCACTCTCTGGGTGACAGGTGACAAATCTTCCTCTATGATAATTCTCAACACTGGTGCCCCACTAGGATGTGTTCTCAGCCCCCTTTTTCACTCATTATACGCACACACAACTGTGCAGCCAAATACAAATCCAACTTAATTTGCAAATTCGCAAATTACACCACTGGGAGCCAGATATCAAATAATAACGAGACAGCCCACAGGATGGAGACGGAGAACCTCATCACCTGGTGCCAAAACACAATCTTTCCTTCAACGTCAGCAAGACAAAGAAGACTGTGATCGACTTCAGGAAGCTAAGCGGTGCACATACATTGACAGCGCCAAAGTAGAAATAGTTGAACGCTTCAAGTTCTAGGAGTAAATATCACCAACAACTTGTGTTGGACCAGCCATATCGAAGCAATGGCCAAGAGAGCACACCAACGCCTCTTCTTCCTTAGAAGGCCTAGGATGTCCCTAACAACTGTCACCAACTTCTACAGATGCGCAGTAGAAAGCATTTTATCAGGATGCATTACAGTACGTTTTGGGAATAGCTGCATCTAAGACAGCAAAAAATTGCAGAGAATTGTGGACGCAGCCCAGACCATCACACCAGCCTCTCTTCCATTCACTCCATCTACACTTCATGCAGTATCGGCAAGACCACCAGCATAATTAAGGACGTGTTTCATCATGGACACTCCCTCTTCTCCCCTCTCCCGTTAGGCAGTGTGAAATGGCACACCTTCAGATTCAGGTACAGTTTTTTCCTAGCTGTTATCAGACAACTGAACCATGCTATCACCAACTAGAGAGCAGTCCTGACCTACTATCTACCGCATTGGAGACCATCGGACTATCTTTAATCGGACTTTACTGGACTTTATCTTGCACTAAACATTATTCCCTTTATGCTGTATCAGTACACTGTGGACTGCTTGATTGTAATCATGCTTTGTCTTTTCGCTGACTGTCAATAAAAAAGCTTTTGACTGTACCTCGGTACACATGACAATAAATTAAACTGCTAAATTAAAGATCTCCCTCAGGTCCCCTCAAAATCTCCTTACCCTAAATCCATGCCTTCCTGTTTTACCTGCTGCATCTGTTGAAGAGCTAAGGATTATGAAAGTACCAACCTATATTTATGTCTCATGGCACTCCTTGGAGTTTGGTTTGTTGCATGATTTTGGCACCGTCAACTAAGCATAACAGGATAGTTGGGTGAATTAGAAATGGTATCACAGGAACTTGAATAGGCACAGCATAGAAGGATAAATTTTAAGATTGTTATGAATAGGAATAGGTCTGGATGTTGGGGGAAGATACTTAATTGAGGGCAAGATAGACTACAATATTATTAAGCAGGAGCTAGGGAGGAGAAATTGGCAGCAATTGTTATTGGGTAAATTCACAGATTACCTTGGGAGTCCCTTAAAGGCCAGCTGATCAAAGTGCAGGATCAGCATGTTCCAGTTAGGAGGAAGTATAAGGATGGCAAGGTAGGGAACTGTGATTGACCAAGGAGGTTGTAAATATGATCAGTAAGAAAGATAAAGCATGTATTATGTCTAAGAAGGTGACATCAGATGGGCCTTATAAGGAATATAAAGCGAGTAGGAAATAACTCATGCGGGTGATTAGTTGTGCCAAAAGGAGCCATGAAATGTCATTGGTAAGTCGGATTAAGGAAAATCCCAAGGCTTTTATACGTATGTTAAAAATAAGAGGGTGATCAGAGAGAAGATAGGACTATGCTTGGAGTCAGAGGAAAGGTAAGGTAAGGTACTAAATGAGTACTTTGCGTCTGAAGAAGGGTCACCCATTCCTTCTCTCCCGAGATGCTGCCTGACCTGCTGAGTTACTCCAGCATTTTGTGAATAAATACCTTCGATTTGTACCAGCATCTGCAGTTATCTTATTATACTACTTTGCATCTGTATTCATCGAGCAGATGGACTTGGAGGACAGGACATCAGTGTGGGCGAACACAAATACAAATATGCTAGGGCAGTTTGTAATTGAGATGGAGGTGCTGCTGAGGCTCTTGAAGAGCATTAAGGTGGATAAGTCCCTATGGCCTAATGTTATCTATCCCAGATTATGGAGAGAGGCAAGAGAGAAGATTGCGAGGTTCTTGACGAGGATTCTTGTTTCTACTCTAGCCATAGGCGAGGTCCCGGAGGACTGGAGAGTGGCCAATGTGGTTACTTTGTTTAAGGGAAGTAGAGAGAATCCAGAGAATTACAGGCCAGTGAGCATCGCAAGTCATAAATGACTTGGAAGTAAATGTAGATGGGTTGATGAGTAAGTTAACTGATGATACCAACATTGGAGGAATTGCAGGCATTGAGACAATAGACAACAGGTGCAGGAGTAGGCCATTCGGCCCTTCGAGCCAGCACCGCCATTCAATGTGATCATGGCTGATCATTCTTAATCAGTACCCCGTTCCTGCCTTCTCCCCATACCCCCTGACTCCGCTATCCTTAAGAGCTCTATCTAGCTCTCTCTTGAATGCTAGCTAGCTCTCTCTTGAGGAAGGCTGTCAGAAGATACAGCTAGATGTGGATCAGCTGCAGAAATGAGCGGTGAAATGGCAGATGGAATTTAACCTGAGCAACTGTGAGGTGTTGTACTTTGTTGAATGTAAGGGGAAAGTAAACAGTTAATAGTAAGTCGCTTAACAGCATTGATTGGAAGAGGGATCACAGATTCCACTGGGTGGCGCATCGATGGCAGCCTCGCCTACAGTCTGTCTGTCCTTTTCGTCTTTTTTTGTTATTTTTAGTATGTTTTAAAAGTATGTGTTAATGTTCTCTGGTTTGTTTTATGTGGGGGGTGGGGGGGGGGGGGGGGGGTCGGGGGAAACTATTATTTCAATCTCTTACCTTGCCGGAGATGCGATTGTTTTCCGGATCGTATCTCCGGTCGCTCTGCGGCCTAACATCGTAGAGCTGGAGGCCTTGCCCGGAACTGAGTTTGAGCCTCACTGTGGGGCATGGAATTACCATCGGAGCTGATTCCTTGCCTGGATTGACGGTCCAACCGCGGCCTGCAGACTTTAACATCAAGAAGCTCGCGGTCTCGGGTTGAGACTGAGGTTGGGAAGCTCCAAAAGCTGCACAAAGTTCGCCAAGCCCCGACCCACCCGGGGTAGATCGCTCGGCGAGGGGGAGCTGAGATCCCCCCCCCCCCCACCGAATGCAGGAGCTTGATTGCCCATATGAGGAAGGCCTGCCGCTGGCTATGGGAGTAAGATTGTCCCGTGAACGGAAGGATAGAGGCCCCTGACCGCTGGAGGACAAAGAAGGGAGAGATTTAACTTTTTTTCGCCTTCCATCACAGTGAGGAATGCGGAGGAGTCACTGTGGTGGATGTTCATGTTAAAATGTGTAAACTCCGTACAGACAGCACCCATAGTAAGGATTTAACCCGGGTTATGAGAGGCATAGATTGGATAGACAGTCAGAGCCTTTTTCCCAGGGTGGAAATGTCCAACACTAGAGGGCTTAGCTATAAGGTGAGAGGTGGAAAGTTTAATGGAGATGCATGGGACAAGTTTCTTACGTAGAGAGTGGTAGGGGCCTGGAAGACATTGTTAGTGGTGGTGATGGCAGATACAAAAGTGGCGTTTAAGAGGCTTTTAGATAGGCACATGGAAATGCATAGAATATATGAATGTAGATCATGTACAGGCAGATGAGATCAGTTCAACTTGGCATCATGTTTGGCACAAACATTATGGGGGAGAGGCCTGTTCCTGTGCTGTACTGTTCCAATGTATCACATCAAGGCAAGTTTCTCATGCGGGATTGAAAACACTATAAGATGCATCTTCCAGAGACATTTAAAAGTAAGAGTTCATGATTTACGCAATGAATAGAGCCTGGATTTCACCCTTTAAGAACATGGAGTGGTGAAATCATTGGACTGGTATAAACTGATTATCTGAATTTAATGATCCTGAACTAATGATCCAGCGGCATGGAGAAGGAAGGATATTAAAGCTTTAACCCCGACATAGCAACTCAGATATGTTGGTCAAAGCTAAATAATGGTGATTTTCAAGTGAATAAACATTATTGATTATTGCTTCATTCAGTTTAGAAAACAATGGATAATTAAGAAGTCTGCCTTCTGGCAATTTAGTAGGATAAGTTGCAAATTGATAGAACAGGCATTTGAAGGGAAATGATACAGTATTATTCTGTATTTCACATAGCCGCTTGTCCTTTCTACACTTCTGCTTCATGCATTATTTATACAATCGGTGCAAATCTTCACGTCTGTGAGTGGTATATTTCATAGTTTTGAAAGAAAACATAATGCTGATAAATTTATTCTGGATGATTATAAGAACTACAGTGCCCTCCATAATGTTTGGGACAAAGACTCATCATTTATTTATTTGCCTCAATACTCCACAATTTGAGATTTGTAATAGAAAAAATTACATGTGGTTAAAGTGCACATTGTCAAATTTTAATAAAGGCCATTTTTATACATTTTGGTTTCAGCATGTAGAAATTACAGCAGTGTCTATACATAGTCCCCCCCATTTCAGGGCACCATAATGTTTGGGACACATGGCTTCACAGGTGTTTGTAATTGCTCAGGTCTGCTTAATTGCCTCCTTAATGCAGGTATAAGAGAGCTCTCAGCAAATAGTCTTTCCTCCAGTCTTTCCATCACTTTTATTGCTGTTTATCAACATGAGGACCAAAGTTGTGCCAATGAAAGTCAAAGAAGCCATTATGAGACTGAGAAACAAGAATAAAACTGTTAGCGACATCAGCCAAACCTTAGGTTTACCAAAATCAACTGTTTAGAACATCATTAAGAAGAAAGAGAGCACTGGTGAGCTTACTAATCGTAAAGGGACTGGCAGGCCAAGGAAGACCTCCACAGCTGATGACAGATTTTCTATAGTAAAGAAAAATCCCCAAACACCTGTCCGACAGATCAGAAACACTCTTCAGGAGTCAGATGGGGATTTGTCAATGACCACTATCCACAGAAAACTTCATGAACAGAAATACAGAGGCTACACTGCAAGATACAAACCACTGGTTAGCCGCAAAAATAGGATTGCCAGGTTACAGTTTGACAAGAAGTACTTAAAAGAGCAACCACCGTTCTGGAAAAAGGTCTTGTGAACAGATGAGACGAAGATTAACATATCAGAGTGATGGCAAGAGCAAAGTGTGCAGGAGAGAAAGAACTGCCCAAGATCCAAAGCATACCACCTCATCTGTGAAACACGGTGGTGGGGGTGTTATGGCCTGGGCATGTATGGCTGCTGAAGGTACTGGCTCACTTATCTTCATTGATGATACAACTGCTGATGGTAGTAGCATAATGAATTCTGAAGTGTATAGACACATCTTCTCTGCTCAAGTTCAAACAAATGCCTCAAAACTCATTGGCCGGCGGTTCATTCTACAGCAAGCCAATGATCCCAAATGTACTGCGAAAGCAACAAAGGAATTTTTCAAAGCTAAAAAACGGTAAATTCTTGAGTGGCCAAGTCAATCACCCGATCTGAACCCAATTGAGCATGCCTTTTATATGCTGAAGAGAAAACTGAAGGGGACTAGCCCCCAAAACAACTATATGCTAAAGATGGCTGCAATACAGGCCTGGCAGAGCATCACCAGAGAAGATACCCAGCAACTGGTGATATCCATGAATCACAGACTTCAAGCAGTCATTGCATGCAAAGGTATGCAACAAAATACTAAACAAGACTACTTTCATTTGCATGACATTGCTGTGTCCCAAACATTATGGTGCCCTGAAATGGGGGGGACTATGTATAAACACTGCTGTAATTTCTAGATGCTGAAACCAAAATGTATAAAAATGGCCTTTATTAAAATCTGACAATGTGCACTTTAACCACATGTGATCTTTTCTTTTACAAATCTCAAATTGTGGAGTACAGAGGCAAATAAATAAATGATGGGTCTGTCTCAAACATTATGGAGGGCACTGTAGGTATTTGAAGAATTTGGATCAGATTGACACCTGTTAATGCCTCTGTAACTATTTTTGCACTATATGTATTGCTCCCAAAATCTGAAGCTCGATAAAAAGGAATGACTATGAGCATGTGGAATATCATCTAAGCAATATCATCTAACCTTATCAAGCAATTTAAGTTGCCTTTTAATGAACTGTATCTATTTAAATCTTAGGGGCTTCATAAAAAGCTTCTCATTTGCCTCTATCTGTCAATTGGCACTAGCTGCTAATCAACCAGCTTTTCACCATTTAAAAATCAATTACACAGATCTCTTCCGTACTTAGTAGAAAATAATATCCCTGAATATGATGTCCAAACCACAACACCTCAGATCCATATTCAATTAGCTAAGATAGACACAAAATGCTGGAGTAACTCAGCAGAACAGACAGCATCTCGGGAGTGAAGGAATGGGTGGCGTTTTGGGTTGAGACCCTTCGTTAGACTCAGGCTAGTTAATATCAGTTGGGATGTTGGATAAAATCCTATAACTTTTCAGTCTTAGAAGGAGGGAAAATAAATCAACCAAGATTTTGTCTCTGATCACTAAACAATGACACCTACTGGAAAATACATATCTCCAGACGTTGAGAAGAATGGAATCTGATTGATTCTGATGGCTTGTGTGGTTGGATTGAATGACACTAGTTAAGTTGCACAAGAAGATGCTTATACTTCTTTGATGTTCCCAATCAATCCCTATCCTCTCAGGCAATCATAATATTCCACTCAAACACACAAAGAAATCAGCCCAAGAATATATTTTCAACAAATAATTGACATTATCTGTACCATTGGATTCACCTCCACCATAAAAATCAAACATAAAAGTTGCTAACTTAATAGAACACAAATCTCATTCACTTTGTTGATATGCCATAGACATGCCAGTGGATTAATTGACTAAGAATATTTAAATAGATGAAAGAGTTAGTCCAATTGAAATTCTATCAGCAAGGCACAAACAATAACTTTATAATTTGATATTCATTATTCAATTTGTCATTTGTTCATTTGAAGCTGATGCTAAATCAAATCAAGGGAATAAATTCTCAATAATTTAACAAAACTGATGCAAAAGCATAAATTTTGGGAAATATGCAGTAGATTCATCTACTAATCAAAACAGAAAAAGTGTTACATATTGTACATCCATCAAACCTGTCATAACTGCAAATTCTGAAATGATTGATTCCAAGATAATATTTTCTCTTAAGTTCGTTGGGGTTCAAGTCCTACACTAAAGATTTGACTAGATAATCTAAGCTGACATCACAAAAAGTGGTAACTTGCAGACAAGACATTAAAATGAGGCTCTTCCGAGTATCTTAGGTGAACATTTGGCCCATACCTCTCCAAACCTGTCCTATCCATGTACCTGTCTAACTGTTTCTTAAACATTGCAATAGTCCCTGCCTCAACTATCTCCTCTGGAAGCTCATTTCACACACCCACCACCCTTTGTATGAAAAGGTTAACCCTCAGATTCCTATTAAATCTTTTCCTCTTCACATTAAACCATGTCCTTTAATCCTCGATTAGCCTACTCTGGGCAAGAGATTCACCTATACTGTGCATCTGCCCGATCTCTTCCCCTCATTATTTTGTACACCTTTATATGATCACCCTTAATCCTACTGCCCTCCAAGGAATAGAGTCCCAGCCTACTCAACCTCTCCCTATAGCTCAGACCATCTAATCCTGGCAACATTGTCGTAAATCTTCTCTGTACCCTCTCCAGCTTGACAACATCTTTCCTATAACATGGTGCCCAGACCTGAACACAATACTCTAAATGCGACCTCACCAATGTCTTATACAACTGCAACATGACCTGCCAACTTCTAAATTCAATACTCTTGACTGATGAAGGCCAATGTACCCAGAGCCTTTTTGACCACCTTAGCTACCTGCGACTCCACCTTCAAGGAACCATGCACAAGTACTCCTAGATCCCTTTGCTCTACAACATTCCCCAGAGCCCTACCATTCACTGTGTAGGTCCTGCCCATATTAGACTTCCCCAAATGCAACACCTCACATTTCTCTGTATTAAATTCCATCAACCATTCCTCAGCCAACCTGGCCAATCGATCAAGATCCTGCAGCAATTTTTCACAACCATCTTCACTATCTGCAAAACCAGCCACTTTTGTATCATCTGCAAACTTGCTAATCTTGCCATGTATGTTCTCTTCCAAATCATTGATATAGTTGACAAATACAAATAGGCCCAGTACTAGTCATAGGCCTCCAGTCCGAGAAGCAACCTTCCGCCATCACCCTCTGCTTCCTTCCATGAAGACAATTTTCTATCCATTGAACCTGTTCCCTCCGCAACTTGCTGGTCAACTCGTCCATTCCTACCCAAACCACCCCCTCCCCAGGTACTTTCCCCAGCAAGTGCAGGAGATGCAACACCTGTCCCTCTACCTCCCCCTCGACTCCGTCCAAAGACCCTAACAGTCTTTTCGGGTGAGGCAGAGGTTCACTTGCACCTCCTCCAACCACGTATACTGTATCCGCTATTTCACGTGTGGACTCCAGTACATCGGCGAGACCAAGCGCAGGCTCGGCGATCATTTCGCTGAACACCTCCGCTCAATCCACCTAAACCTAACTGATTTCCCGGTTGCTAAACACTTTAACTCCCCCTCCCAATCCCACACTGACTTTTCTGTCCTGGGCCCCCTCCATTGTCAGAGTGAGGTCCAGCGCAAATTGGAAAAACACCACGTCATATTTCGCTTGGGCAGCTTACACTCCAGCAGTATGAACAATGACTTCTCTAACTTCAAGTAACCCTTGCTTTCCCTCCATCTCCCTCCCCTCCCCCTTCCCAGTTCTCCGACCAGTCTTACTGTCTCTGAATACAATTTATCTCTGTTTGTTTTGTTGTTACCTTCGCCCAACTAACAATGATCTATTCTACATTTTCCTTGACCTCAATTCCCTTTGTCCTGTTTTCGCACCCTACACTTCCTTATCTATACACTTCCTTATCTATGTACCTCCCACTCTCCTGTCATCAGTCTGAAGAAGGGTCTCGACCCGAAACGTCACCCATTCCTTCTCTCCAGAGATGCTGCCTGTCCTGCTGAGTTAAAAGTATTTTGATTCTATCCATTGAGCTATCTCTCCTTGGATCGCATGCGATCTAACCTTCCAGAGCAGCCTACCACGTGGAACCTTATCAAATTATTTGCTGGTTCATCTATATAACATCCACACCTTTGCCCTCATCAACCTTTTTAGTCACGTCTTCAAAAAACTAAATCAGATTTGTGAGACACGACCTCCCAAGTACAAAGCCATGCTGACTGTCCCTAATCAGCCCTTGTCCATCTAGATGCCTATGTATCCTATCTCTCAGAATACTGTCTAGTAATTGTCCGACTACAAATGTTAAACTCACTGGCTACAGTTCCCAGCATTTTCCTTGCAGCCCTTCTTTAATCGAGGCACAACATTTGCCACCCTCCAGTCTTCCGGCACCTCTCCTGTATTTAAAGACGACTTGTATATTTCAACCAGGGCTCCGGCAATTTCCTCTCTAGTTTCCAGCAATGCCCTCGGATATATCTGATCCGACCCTGGAGATTTGTCTATCTTCATAAACAATAGTACCTTCAGCACCTCTTCGACCATAACACTGACTGCTCTCAAGACACTTCCATTGACTGCTCCAAATTCCTCCATCCTCCTGTCTTTCTCTTCGATAAATAGAAAAATACTTATTGAGGATCTTGCCCATCTCCTGTGGCTGCACACAGAGTTGACCACTTTGATTTCTGTGGGGTCCCACTCCCCCTTTTCCCCCTTATCTATATATAGTACTAAAACTCTCATCTTGTTTGTTCCCCCGTTTGTTTGTATGTCCCGTGTTTCTTTGTGTGGTTTTCATCAGGAAAAAAATGGTATACGATAGCGTGACAATTTTAGACCCACCCTACTCACCATTCCCCCGTGGTCTGAATAAACTGACTTTTGTTACTTTTTAAAAACAATTTATCTAATAAACTTTAATAAATGCGCTCCCCCCCCCCCCCCCCCCCCACAGAGGACCAGCGCCCGTCACGGCGTGCCTCGCGCCTGACCTTCCTCCTGTGGTGCAGCGCGGTGGCAGAGGCGACGGCAGAGGGTCCAACAAGATCGCCGTCGCTGCACACCTGTTTAGTATATCTATAAAATCTCTTGGTATTGTCCTTACCGCTATCTGCCAGAGCTATCACCTGGCCCCTTTTTACCCTTCTGATTTCCTTTTTTAGTTTGCTTCTTAGTTGCCAAAACTCCTCCAGGGATATACTTGATCCCAGATGCCAGTACCTGTCCCATGCGTCCTTTTTATTCTTGACCAGTGCCTCAATTTCCCCCGTCAGCCAAGCTTCCTAACATTTGCCTGTCTTGCCCTTCACTCCAACAGGAACGTGCATATCCTGAGCTTTTGTCAGCACTTTTAAAACCATCCCACTTGGCTGATGTCCCTTTCCCCCTCAAATTACTTGCTCCAATCAACTTGAGCGAGACCTTTTCTCATACCCTCTAAGTTGGTCTTATAGGTATGAGAACCGTGCAAACATTCCAAAAGTACTTAATTGTAAAACACATTGAGAGACATATGCAAGGTGCTACATAAATGTACACCTTCATAATCTTCAGCACCATTAGCAACTTCGAGCGCAGGCATGGCGATCGTTTCGCTGAAAGCCATCACTCAGTCGGCCAAGACTTATACGATCTCCCGGTTGCCAAACATTTAACTCCTGTTCCCATTCCCACACTGACCTTTCTGTTCTGGGCCTCCTCCATTGTCAGAGTGAGACCCAAAGCAAATTGGAGGAACAGCACCTCATATTTTGCTTGGACAGTTTAAAATCGAACGGTATGAA
This sequence comes from Rhinoraja longicauda, assembly GCF_053455715.1. NCBI lineage: Eukaryota > Metazoa > Chordata > Chondrichthyes > Rajiformes > Arhynchobatidae > Rhinoraja > Rhinoraja longicauda. The sequence goes on from NC_135966.1 coordinate 45,080,763, forward strand.
TACTGACTTCTCTAACTTCAATTAATCCTTCCTTTCCCTATTTCTCTGTCCGTCCCCACCCTAGTTTTCCTACTAGTTTCACTGTCCTCCTGATTAAATTTTACTGATTGTATGCCTCATTGTCACCTTCCCCTCAGCCAACAATGAACCATTATGCGTTTCCACAAAATGCTGGAGTAACTCAGCGGAACAGGCAGCATCTATGGAGAGAAGGAATGGGTGACTTTTCCGAAGAAGGATCTCGATCTGAAAGATCACCCATTCCTTCTCTCCAAAGATGCTGCCTGTCCTGCTGAATTGCTCCAGCATTTTTGTGTCTATTTTCGGTGTTAACTAGCATCTGCAATTCCTTCCCTTACATTTCCTTACCAACGTATGCTTTGATCTGTCGTTTTCATACCTTACCCTTCCAGATGTCTTGACTCCCTCTCCCCTGACACTCAGTCTGAGGAAAGATTTCAACCTGAAACGTCACCCGTTCTTTCTCTCCAGAGATGCTGCCTGTTCCGCTGAGTTACTCCAGCATTTTGTGTGTAAACACTTCGGTGTAAGTCAGCATCTGCAGTTCCCTCCTACACGTTATGTGTCTCTTCCCAACTTCATGCCCAATTCCTCGGGGGGAGGAGTAGTGGCTTCCGTTGCTAAGGAAGTAGGGGGACGGCCGGCGGGCTTCATTGGGCGGCGGGGACGAGGACAGCGCGGGCACACGCGAGGAGGCGGTTGAGAGCGCGGGCGCGGGCGCGGAGCCCCGGCGGCGGTTCATCCCTCGGCGCCGGCTTCAGCTGCACCGTCTCTCCGACGACGATGCCGGGTAAGGTACCAGCCCTGACCGGCAACGGCACCTCCCGCCCGGGAACACCGTGGCCGCAGCAGCGGCAATGGCGGCAGGCAGCTCGCGGTTTCAATGTGTACTGTTTTATGGAGGCAATGCAATGGAAATACACTGCACTGGTCACTCAGGTTCAGGGAACTATTGACGAGGATGTTTTATTTCTCTATGTTGTAGGATTTGGAGGCAATGCCAATACAAACGAAATGCACTGGTGTTTATCTCAGGTTAAGGGAACTATTGACGAGGATGTGTCAGAAGGTAAGCTTATTTTAATGTCTTAGTAAAATTAAGATAATATGTAATATAACAACGATAACTTCATCCTCCCAGCTCGTGTGAGTTAAAACAAGAGAGCATTTGACTTGTGTGAGCTCGTCTGTTCCGTGCCATGAAGAGCTGTAACCTTTTGAATGGCAGCGTTACATACGAAATATAAATCCGCCTCCACTCCCCCATCAAGCCCTCTTTCAAATTGGGCCACAAAATAACAGAGGGCTTGTTTTTTTTGCATGTAAATGTTGCAGTTGAAGCGCTGATGTGTAATTGTTGCTCCGACTCCAGCTAAATGGTTGTTTACAAACGTGATTGACTGCATTAAACAACTGTTAGTTATTTTTCAAAATAATAATAATGTGAGCATGTGTGTCTGTCAACACCAGACTCCGTTGACAACGTCCTTTGAATCTGTGATAAGCTGTAAGAACAAATTAGGTGCTTGGTTCACACACAGTTAATGCTGCCTGACTTCCTCTCGTAATGTTGGCCCTAACTATGTTAACTTAGAGAACAGACGTGGTTTCAAATCATGTGATATTTATATTGAAGACAGGAGTATGATTTTTGTCTACAGTTGAGGACTTTAAACCAATAGAGTTTGGTGGGACTTCTGATTCCAGGATAATTGGGCTGATCAGCTATCTGATAGTTGAGTATGAGTGCTCTAACTTCAGCCTTCACTTTGTGGTCTGGGTACCAGCAATGTCTAGCTGTTTCACAAGTGATTCCAATTGTGTTTATACATTTCCTGTGCCATTAATATAACAATATTTCAGTATTGGACACAGATGTAATGAGAAAATATCACAACCAATAATGGAAAAATTTTGAAGAAAACTTTGAACCATGAAGAGGGAGACAAGGACAGAAATTATGAGACAAAAATATCTGCAGAGTGTTAGACCAAGACAGATGAAGATTTTACCAACTTAAAACAAAATGCTCATGGGTATAGACATTTTTTTATGGTCCCCATTGTCCATGCTTTGGAGTTAAGAACAGTTGAAAGCAAAAACAGATTAGGATCTCTGTTCGGACCTGTAAGGAAATATGCTATCCTATGCTGCCTGACCCGCTGAGTTCCTCCAGCTGTTGCAGTCCCTAGTGTCTCTGGTGAAGGTAGAGTTGGATCCAGTGGATAGTTCTGTAGCTTTATGGTCACTGAATCAATGGTGTAACTCTCTGCCTGCTAATCTGGTGAAGTAACCACTAGACTTTCGTACTGAGGAATAGCAAGATGAAGCATGTGCAAAGGGCAAAAAAGGGCACGGTTCCAAGGTAATGTAGAGTTGTAAGGACATTGTGGATGTTGAGGCTGTGGATTTATTTGCAGAGGGATGCAGTAATTTTGTATTCACTAGTTCACGAAGGCAAGGAGATTAATCAGAATAATATGGCACTTTCGGACGGGGCCGGAAGAGTATAGGAAGAGGTGTGTTTTATGGGTTCACGTTCAGACAGCTGGGATGAGAAAGGCACAGAGGGTTTTCTTCCACTGGCATGAAATAAGGCTGAAGAAAATAATGTTGAGGCAGAACTGTAATTCTAATTCAATCATTTTTAGAGGGCAAGTTGAACACATCTTCTACACAGCGGTGGCGCAGCGGTAGAGTTGCTTCCTTACTGCGCTGGAAACACGGGTTAAATCCTGACTACGGGTGCTGTCTATACAGAGTTTGTACATTCTTCCTGTGACCATGTGGGTTTTCTCTGAGATCTTTGGTTTCCTCCCACACTTCAAAGACAGACAAAAAAGGTTAATTGGCTTGTTATAAGTGTAAATTGTCCCTGGTGTGTGGAATAGTGTTAATGTGCAGGGATTGCTGGTCGGTGCGGACTCGGTGGGCCGAAGGGCCTGTCTCCGCACTGTATCTCTAAACTAAACTAAATTAAACATGCATACTCAATGTGTAATGATTACTTAGGAGAGTCTGCATCCCTCCTAGAGTATATTTTGGGATCTGAGGGAGAAATCTTATCTGATGCAAGTAGTCCATAATAAGTAATGACACCAATTGCATCAGTATAATATTTAAATATTTTCTTTCACACGTTGCATAGATACACTTAACACCAGCAAATTTAGTATTTTGATTGCTAATATAAACATGAAGTCTCACTTTTTCACAGGAGGAAGGTTGCTGTTAAATCTTACACAAAAACAGAAAATGCTGGAATAACTCAGCAGCTAAGGCAGCATTGTGGAAAGAGGTTCAGTCAATATTGGGTCTGTGATCACTCGATAGAATTATTAAATCTTTCTGGTTTTCAAATAAATATTGTGAAACAAAAAAGGTTGAGTAAAATTGACCTGCATTTTTAAATGCCTTAATTCCAGCCATATGAAAGGGTAAAAAATAGTTTGCATTTACCTGCTGTTGTTCATAACCTGTGCGAGTGTTTCATGATCAATTGGCATGGGTAGGTGGACAAGACAGCCAGATTAGATTCTGCAACCTCTCACAAAGAATGATTTGTTTAAAATTGTCTTTTTTAAAAAAAGTTGCTACAAGGGCCAGTACTCTGGAAGCACCCACCTGCTGCTCCTTGGAATGTTTAGTGGGCTCCTTTATATCTATCTCAGCCAGGCTGCAAAGCAGGCCTTGGTTCCAAAGGCAGTACTTTTGAGAGCGTGGCATTCCCTTATCGGCACTGGAATGCTTGTTTGGGTATTTTACTTGAACCTCAGGATTGGAATTAAACAGTATGGAAATTAAATTATGGAAACAGTATGGAAAGGAATCAAAATTGATAGCACTTCACTGATGGATGTGTTGTAGGCCTTGGTGAGAGGTTGGTGTTGTTCTATTTGCAGTCATTCCATTTTACAGTAGAAATACAATTCATGCTGGCACCCATTTGCCTTTTCAACTCGGGGAAGAACATAGTTTTCTTAATTAGGGAATAATTCAAATTGACAGGAAAGGAGACCTAATTATGGCATTGGTTAGTTGTGTCATTCCACTGCTGCTTGTGTCAATAAAGTCACCAATTTCTGGAGTACTCTCAGGATACAGAGTAAAAAGATTTTTTTTAATGCCAAGAACATTTGTTTAGAAATAGCAAACACCTATAGAAGAAATCTTATTTGTAAACAACACTTTTCTCAGCACTGGAACAGATAGGTCATAGTGATAGCAGAATTAGGCCATTCGGCCCATCAAGTGACCTCCCCCATTCAATCATGGCTGATCTCTCTCTCCCTCCTAACCCCATTCTTCATAGATATATGGAGAAGTGATCATAGAAGGCTGTTTTAAATATTTTATGAGGAGATTCATGTAAAATGTTGCTGCTCTCTGGTGCCATCATGAGGCAATCTTAAATTCAGATTGCACTAGAATCTTACACCCTCTGCTGTTTTGCACTCATTGTCATTATCATTACTGTATGTATACTGTTTACTTTTGAGTTTTATGTGAAAATAAATTTCACTGCATCCAGGTGCATTTGACGACAAACTGATGTGAATGAACACATTTTGACTTATTTGGCACAGAATTTTGAATATTGCCCTACCATTTAAAAAATCATGTGTAATTTTTTTTGTTTTGTACTTTCCTACTTAATGAGGTGTCAGAGTTAAAAATTTACCAGGCTTGTAATTGTGGATTCTTCCAGATAGCGGATTAATGAAAGTTGTTGAAACGATGGTCTGGCTTCACATGCTAGCTAACTTGATTGTATCATCTCTTGATTGGAGGACAGCAAACATCATCGTGAAATGACTTCGGTGACTGGTCTCAAGCCTGGTTTCCAGGGGCTGGCAAGAAACTTCTAAATTGACAAGGACATTTAATTTGAAGATCTTTTTTTCATTTTCTGTCCATTGTCACAATGATTAAGGTTATCAGTGAGTATTTATCATCAATGAAACATTCACAAGATCAGCTATGAGCCCCCCCCCCCACACTCTGTAACTTTAAAATTCTATTGCTAAAATAAAGCCCGCTGATATTCACTGGGTCTTTCTGTTTCAGATCAATGACTTTTCATGAGCACAATATGAATGTTTCATTTAGGAATGTTATTGGAATTGTTTCCTGTCTTCCAATACATTGGCAATCAATTGATTTTAATATATTCTCTTGGTAATATATTATTTGTAAAGGATATTTGAATGCAGGTTTCAGTGCATGATATATGGGATATGGGGGGAGGGGTGTTGCAATGGTGAACAGTGTGGGTGAACATATTTTATCAGTCTTGCATGCTTGTGATATAACATGTACTTAAAATAATATGCCCGGAGCTTGTATATAAGATTACTGCCAAATACCATGGCAACATATTTGCTTTAATTGATTTTTGGTATTGATGATGTGTGGTGCATTTTAAATAAACTGAAGAATGGACAGTGTATTGAAAACTGAATCTCATGGTATTAATCCACCTTTATTATACACTTGCTAATATTACGAGGTACACCACATGGTGCGCAAGAATGACTCATGCAGAGGCTATTTAAACATTGAGTGGGCTAAAATGCGTTATGCAGCAGCTATGCTCACAGCAAAGTTATGAATATAAGAAAAATGATAGACAAAATTAATGCCATCTGCTCCATCCAGCAGACCCACATAATTATGATAGATTGTCCAACCCAAGAACTCCAAGCATAGGCATGGAACTAGTCTCTAAAACCCAAGTCCATTACAGGTGAAAAATCAAGATTGTATCCAATGCAACTGGAATATCAAAAGTGATGTAGGATGTCACTCTATTCCTGAAGTACCTATATTTTGTCAGAGGTGATGGATGCCCTTGCCAAAAATGTATACAGTTTTGTCTGAAGATGATCATTGAGTTGCCATTTCTTGGACAAAAAGGCAGATTAAAGATCCAGCTAACCCTGCTGCGAATGATGGTTAAGCAGTGGTAACTTTGCCAGACTAATAATCCAGAGAGCTAAATCCAAATCTCACCAAACCATTTGTGGAAGCTAAATTCAGATTTGTCTTTTTTTAAACTTGTAGATTTGTTATGCTCGCAAGATGATTAGGCCATTTTAAAAACGTACTTGTTTCAATGATATTTTTCAGGGATAAAATTTGCTGTCTCTTCCTAGCTCAGCTTGTGTATGACTCCAGTCCCATGAATGCGGTTGATTCTTCAGTACCCTCTAAGATAGACAAGCAATCCATCCACCTACATAATAAATTGTACACTGAAATATTGAAAAGATAGAACTGGACAAGCCACCTGACATCAACCAAGGAACCTCACTTGGACACAACAAAGTTGTTTCAAGCCTATTCAACCTGACAGAAGGAATAGGAGTCGAATTAGACCATTCGGCCCATCAAGTCTACTCCACCATTCAATTATGGCTGATCTATCACTCCCTCCCAACCCCATTCTCCTGTCTTCTCCCCATAACCTCAGACACCCGTACATCTGTACTCACATTTGTGGGCGTGAGTCCAAATTGGGAAGCTGTTCCACCACTTGCTTGACATGTTAACCTGACGTGTTAGGTGTTATGGGGTTATGGGGAGAAGGCAGGAAACTGGGGTTAAGAGGGAGAGATAGATCGGCATCTGCGCTCAGGATCAGGTTTTCCATACCAGGTCATCGGCGATGTCCTCATTCTTTAGGAAACGGGGGTTCCCCTCTTCCATTGTAGATGAGGATTTCACTAGGATCTCCTCGATATCCCACAGCTCCGCTCTTAGTCCCCCTCCCCCCCCCCCCCCCCATTCGTAACAAGGACAGTCTCCCTTGTCCTCGCTTTCCACCCCATCAGCCATCGCATACAGCATATAACCCTCCAACATTTTCGCCACTTCCAACAGGATCCCATTACTGGCCACATCTTCCCATCTCCACCCTTTACTGCTATCCGCAGAGACCGTTCCCTCTGCAACTCCCTCATCAACTCGTCCCTTCCCACCCAAACCACCCCCTCCCCAGGTACTTTCCCCCGCAACCACAGGAGATGCAACACCTGTCCCTTTATCTCCCCCCTCGATTCCATCCAAGGACCCAGACAGTCTTTTCAGGTGAGGCAGAGGTTCATTTGAACCTCCTCCAATCTCATCTACTGTATCCACTGTACCAGGTGTCAACTCCTGTATAACGGCGAGACCAAGTGCAGGCTCGGCGATCGTTTTGTTGAACATCTCCGCTCAGTCCGCCTTAACCTACCTCATCTCCTGGTTGCTCAGCACTTTAACTTCCCCTCCCATTCCCAATCTGACCTTTCTGTCCTCGGCCTCCTCCATTGTCAGAGTGAGGCCAGCGTAAATTGGAGGAACAGCACCTCATATTTCACTTGGGTAGCTTACACCCCAGCGGTATGAACATTGACTTCTTCAACTTCAAGTAACCCTTGCTTTCCCTTTCTCCATCACCCCCCCATTCCCAGTTCTCCCACCTACTGTCTCGGACTGCATTTTTTCTCTGTACCACCCACTCCCCTGACATCAGTCTGAAGAAGGGTGACATGTTAGGTGTTAACATGTTACCCATTCCTTCTCCAGAGATGCTGCCTATCCCGCTGAGTTACTCCAGCATTTATTATCTACCTTCAGCTACCTCATCAATGTTCTTCACTGATAATAGAAAAGATGGCCATGTGGGCCGCAGAGTGGATGGAAAGAGGGTTTAAAGTTAAGAGAGAGACCAAGGATGTGGCAGTGCGAATATGATAAAAACATGAGTTTAATCACTTTGGGAAAGAGATGGTTTCTCTTTAACTGGCGAGAGATTGAAACATGTTGGCTTTCAGAGGGACCAACAGTAGTACATATTCCTTGTGCATGAACCTTTGAAAATGAACAGCAAACAATTAGGAAGGCAAACGATACAGTAACTCTGGCTGGGTTAATTTGAAGCAGGGGCCAAGGTTGCAAACCATGAGGTTAGCTATTCAGGACAGATCAAAAGAAATTTCTTCATCGAGGAGAAGAGGATCATGGCAATTTTTTCCCCAATAAGTCTATGGAGGCTAGTCAAATGTGTTCAAGGCTCAGATTAACCATTTTTTACGGGGTTGAAGGGTGACCTTTTATGGGGTTTATAATATAATAAGGGGCACAGTAATAATAATAAGGCGATGGTCACAAGTTTTTTTTTGGGGTGGAGGTGTCTTAAAATAGATAACATTTAAGGTGAGAAGGAAGATTTAAGGGAACCTAAGGGGCTATTTTTTCCGTATACATATTGCATACATACAGTGGTACAATTATGATGCTTAAAAGACTTTTAGATAGGTACATGATAGGAAAGATTTAGATGGATATGGGTCAAATGCAGGCAAATGTCAGGTAGGTATCTTGGTTGGCATAGACAAAATGGGCAAAGGGGCCAGTTTCTGTGCTGTATTCAGGAATTATGAGGTTGGAGGAGGAAAAGTGCCACCAAGTAAAAGATCAGCCATTACTGACTTGTCCAGACTAAGACAACGTTCAGACACATGCTGATAAGCGGCAATCAGTATTTGTGCCATTAAAATGCCACAACATGGCCATTGTGGCTAAGGCAGAGTCTGAACACGTGACTTTCAATGGTATTACAATTATCTAGTCCCCACTATCAACAGCCTGAAGCTCATCATTGACCAGAATTTGAACTGGAGAGCTACATAAATATTGTAGCTACAGGAGCAGGTTAGAGGGTGGGTATCTGAGACCAATAGACTCCCACACGACACCTTGAAATTATCTACAAGGCCCATGTCAGGAGAGTAATGAAGTGCTCTCTACTTGCCTAGATGAATGCAGCTCCAACAGCATGAAGAATCTCCACACCATATTGGATGGAGCGGCCTACTTGATTGGTTCACCATTCACTATGCTAGACATTAGCTTTCTTCACCACCAGTGTACAAATGTACTCTAGTTACTTTCCTTAACCATTCTCTGACAGCACTTTCAACACTTGGGTGGTTATCAAAACCAGGATATCAAATGCACACAGACCATTGAAAGTTCCCCTCCAAGTCATATATCATCCAGATTTGGAAATCTGGCTGGCCCTTCATCGTCACTGAGTCTAATCATGTAAGTCCCTCCCCAAAAGCACTGTTTGAAGCACCTTTTCCAAGCAAATTGCAATCGTACAAGAGACCACTTGGCCTTGCAAGGGCAATTAGGGAGGGACAATAAATGCTGGCCTAGCTAGTGATAACTAATCCTGAAAAATGATTAAAGGTTGGACAGCCTTATAATTATGTCCTTGGGTATCCAAAAAAAGGAAGCAATTAATGTGACAGATTTTTCCTGGATTAACAGAGGTCACGTGATAATGAAACAGCAATATACCTCTGGCCCGCTAATCACACCCTTACCATGTCTCTAAAGCACCATGGAGTGCAAGAAACTTAAATAAAACAACTATAAAATGTAAACCGAATGTGAATGAAATGACCTAGTAACTGATCACCGGCACCCACCGTCTACCTGGCAATTTAGAGGTCTGGCTTCCGACCCCAATCCTGACTCACAAGTTGCACCAGCGAGCCCTTCTCCTCCCACCACACGTTCCGGTAATACGGCTGTTTTTGCAGCTCATGCTATAGCCCCTGGCAACAACGCTCTCTTGGGATTGCCGCCCCCTCTTCCATTCCCCACCACCCGGATTCACCAACATATTCCACCTTGAAAGCAACAGCAGGTGAGAGAGGAGGGAGCCTCACGATGACAGAGCACATCTTGTTGGCAGTGGCCCGAAGAAAGCTCTATTGTTAGGGGCTACAACGTGAGTTGTAACAACAGCCGTGTGATTTGGTGAAGAAGGGCTCACTGGTGCAGACCAACGGCATCGCCACCCTGTTTTAGTAAGACAACACAAAGTGCTGGTGTAACTCAGCCGAATGAATCAGTCTGAGGAAGGGTCCCGATATCACCTATCCGTGTTCTCCAGAGATCCTGACCCGCTGAATTACTCCAGCACTTTGTGTAATTTTGGTGGGTGAAGAAGGGCTCGCTGGTGCACCTTGCGAGTCGGAAGTGCGGTCGGTAACCGGGGAGACGGTGGGGGCTGGGGATGGGTCGGCAGGTCCATCCACTATATCCAACATCTGTTATAAGGGGGGTTGTAAAACGAGGTTTTCTGTACAGTCTTTGCAAAACAGTTGGGAGAGAAGATTGAGAGTATAGTTGATTCTTTCACGACACAGGGACACGACCGGAAAGAACGCTCGCCACTCGCAATGCCACCTGTGGCCTCTCAGGGAATTTCAACTGAGCTCTCGTAATTTTGTCTGGGTTATAGAGGTGGGCAGACCATCAGTTGCCAGAAAATTGGTGTTCATCCTTTAGTACCATACGTAACGACAATCAAGCCAAACTCAAGGACAATATGTAGAGCGAAGGAAAAGATGCAGAGTGCTGAATATTGGAGCAATGGATCAGCATTGGAGCGCAATATTTGCAGAGACAAAATCCAATGTTCGCAATGCCATAGGTGAATTGGACAGTACCCCAGTTTATGGAAGAACTATTGGTGCATGCTTTCAATCTGCTGCCTGATGGCAGTGGGGAGAAGGAGGGATGACTAGGGTAGGGAAGGTCTTTGATTATGTTGGCTGCTTTTCCGAAGCGGCGTGAAGTGAAATGGTGGGAAGTCGCATTTGTGTGATAGACTGGGCTACATCCAGAGCACTTCGGAACTTCTTGTGATTTTAGGCAGAGCAGTTCGCAAATCAAGCTGTGATGCAACCTAGAAGTATGTTTTCCATGGTGCATCTGCAGAGGTTTTGAGGAGGCAATGGAGACGCACCAAACCTACTCAGTCTACTGAGGAAATAGAGGCGTTGGTGTGCATTCTTGGCAATTGGTTCAATGTGGTTGGTCCACGGCAGATTGATTGTAATATTTACGCCAAGGAACTTGAAGCTTTCAACCATTTCCAGTTTGGCACCATTGTTGCTGATTTGGTCATGTGCTCCACTATGCTTCCTAAAGTCAATAACTAGCTCCGTCATCTTGCTGACAGAGGGAGAGGTTGTCCAGACATCATGTTATTAAGTTCTATATCTCCTTCCTGTACTTAGTTTTGTCATTGTTCGTGTTCCAGCCCACCAGATTGACATTGTTTGCAAATTTGTAGATGGAGTTAGAGCCAAATTTGCCCACAGTTGGGAGTGTATAGGGAGTATAATGGGGAACTGAATTGCATCCTTTTGGACCACCAGTGTTTCGAATTATTGTGGAGGAGGTGTTGTCACTTATCCTCACTGATGGTAGTCTGTAGGTCAGTTATTCGCCGCAGGATTCCTAGCCTCTGACCTGCTCTTGTATCCACATGGTGTACATGGCTTCTTCAGTTAGTTTCTCATCAATATGATCACTATTAATAGTGGGGGACTCTGATGATAATGCCATTGATTGTCAGGGGGGTGATAATTGGAATTTCCCTTCTTGGATATGAAATTCAAAATTCTTAGCTTTTAGCTTAAAATTATGAGAAAAATTCTGAAAGTTGCATTATTGAATTAATGTAACAAGAATGTTCAGTCTGAAGAAGGGTCTCGACTTGAAAAGTCACCGATTCCTTCTATCCAGAGATGCTGCCTGTCCCTCTGAGTTACTCCAGCATTTTGTGTCCATCGAAGAATGTTCAGTTGTCATACTCTTTCCTTCAATCGCAAGTTGAATTGTGGGTGATTGATGTTCCACGAGTTACTCCATGCTTTAGCAACATTCTCAGGCTGCTTTTGGAAACCTTTGAAATATTTTGTGTGATCTGAACCCTAGAACTGAACATAACTCTTGGAACAATTCCACAAATCTCTGATCAGTGCAAATGCAATCACTGAATGGGGAAAACCTTGTAAGCATGTGTGTCAAGTTCATTCAGTTTGCTATGTGCTTTACTTTGATAGCTTTTTGATGCAATTTTGTGTTTAGTTTTCCTAAATTTAGAAAAAATAAAATGATATGATCACTAAGCACTTAGACACAAATTATAGCAAAGTGAAATGATGATGAACTTTCTGTACTGCAACAGCGTGACATTTTTTTATTCACACCATTCAGTTGGACATAAAAACAAAAATAGGAATTAGGAGCAGGAGTAGATTATTTACCTGCTCAAACCTCTCCCACCAACTCATAACATAATAGCTGATCTGACTGTAACCTCAAATCTGCAGTCCCATGCAAGTTCCAGTATTCTTTCACTCTGCTGTTTAGTAGGAGGCTTTTAAAATTGAGATACAGAGAATTCACAGCCAACATGTTCCTGTTGGAGTGAAGGACAAGGATGGCAGGATTGGGAATTCTGGCTCACAAAGGATATTGAGGCTCCAGTCAGGAAAAAGAAGAGACATATGGCAGCTGGGACAAAGCAAATCCTTTTAAGGGATGGAAGAAAGAAAGTCTGGAGGGCAACAGAGAATGGGTGTCCTTAAGGATCACTGCCGTCGTCTGTGGAACCTTCCAGGGAAGGCTAGTCAATTGAATATGAAATTGGTTTGATGGTAGGAGTCAGAGGGAGATGATGGAGAATTGTGTTTCGGATTGGAGGACTGTGAACACTGGTCTGTAGTTTGTCATATATACACATAGCACAAAAAGTAAGGAAATTTGTGTTTGGTAGATTATTTCTTTGTTGTAACAATGCTTCTTGGCAATAAATCTTATACCATTGGAAAGCCTGTTTATTTCCCTTTTAAATGGTGCCACATTTGTAAGGAACATGCATTTGTGGGATGAGCAGCAGAGCTGAGTATATGGGTTGCGCCCATGAAAAATTTGCCAAATCTTCTCTGCCAATGCCAAACAGCTTATTCTGCTGTTGCTATTGACTCTTGTTTTGAGCTTCTGGTACCCCCAGGTGCTGACAATCAGGTGCCTGATTGGCACCTGATTGGCAGCATCTGTGAGCATGGGCCCTGCTACAGTGGTCAGTAGGTGTCTGCTCCAAGAATCGGCATGCCACGTTTGACTGATCTGGATTGGGCCCGTGCGATAGGGCAACTTCAAGCTGGTGTTCCGCAAAACCAAGTTGCGGCATTATTTGGAGTGAGCCCTAGTACCATCTCCAAAGTGAAGGTCAAGTTCCATATAACGGGGGATGTCAGAGACAGGCCGCAAAGTGGGCGTCCCAAGAAGACGACACCCGAAGAAGACCGTTTCCTCACCCTGTCAGCACTTAGGAACCGTAGGCTGTCTTCTACAGATTTGCAGTCAAGGTTTGCAGGACGATATGGCCGACGGCTCTCTGCCCAGACAATTTGGAACAGACTGCACGCAGCCGATCTCCGGTCTCATAGGGCTGCCAGGAGGCCTGCCATGACTGCCCTTCATCGTCAGGCCCGTTTGCGCTGGTGTCGGCAACACGTGCACTGGAACCTGAACATGTGGAGGAACGTTATGTTCAGCGATGAGTCCAGATTCTGCCTACGGCAGTTGGATCATAGGGTCAAAGTGTGGAGAAGACGCGGAGAACGCTATGCTGATTGCTGCACCGATAGAGTAACATCTTTTGGTGGAGGCAGTGTGGGGCAGCATCTCCCTCACTGGAAAAACGAGGCTTGTCATCATTGGAGGCAATCTCAATGCAGAGAGATATCGAGATGAGATTCTGCAACCAGTGGCAATCCCATATCTCCACAGTGGGACCGAACTCTATCCTCCAAGATGACAATGCTCGCCCCCACAGAGCAGGGTTTCTCAGAGACTACCTCCAGAATTTGGGAGTGGAGAGGATGGAATGGCCTGCCAGCAGTCCTGACCTCAACCCCATTGAACACTTGTGGGATCAGCTTGGGTGTGCTGTTCGTGCCAGAGTGACCAACACAACCACGTTGGCTGACTTGCGACAAATGCTGGTTGAAGAATGGGATGCCATCCCACAACAGTGTGTGACCAGGCTGGTGACCAGCATGAGGAGGAGGTGCCAGGCTGTTGTGGCTGTGTATGGTTCTTCCACACGCTACTGAGGCTCCTGTTTATTAAATGAATAAATTGTTAAATTGCCAATATGTCCTGTTTCTTAAGACTTCAATCATCCAATCCACCAAACAACACCGAACAAGAGTCAATGGCAGAATAAGCTGTTTGGCATTGGCAGAGAAGATTTGGCAGATTTTTCATGGGCGCAACCCACATACTCAGCTCTGCTGCTCATCCCACAAATGCATGTTCCTTACAAATGTGGCACCATTTAAAATAAACAGGCTTTCCAACGGTATAAGATTTATTGCCAAGAAGCATTGTTACAACAAAGAAATAATCTACCAAACACAAATTTCCTTACTTTTTGTGCTATGTTTATTAATAATGGCTTGGATGCACACGTAGGTGGCACGATTAGCAAGCTTTATTGATTGCACCAAAATTGGTGGTGTGGTGGACAGTGAAGGTTGTACAAGGTACAACAGGATCCAGATCAACTGGGAAGGTGAGCAAAGGAATGGTAAATGGAATTTAACTGTTAAATGCAAAGCAACGGATTTTTAGTTTAGTTAGAGATATTGAGTGGAAACAGGCCCACCGAGTCCGCACGAACCAACGATCCATGCACATTAACACTATCCTACATACACTAGGGACAATTTATCATGTATACCAAGCCAATTAACCTACAAACCTGTACATCTTTGGAGTGTGGGAGGAAACCAAGGATCTCGGAGAAAACCTACGCGGTCACGGGGAGAACGTACAAACTCCGTACAGACAGCACTCGTGGTCAGGATCGAACCTGGGTCTCTGGCTCTGTCAGGCAGCAACTCTACCGCTGCGCCCGACTTTCAGCAGTAAAACCAGGGCAGGGTAAACACAGTGAATGACATGTCTAGGTTGTGTTGTTGAACAGAGAGACCCAAGGCCACTAGTACATAGTTTTGTGCAAGTGGTGACACAGGTAGACAAAGTGGTGTAGAAGGTGTATGGCACACTAGCCTTCACCGGAGAGGGCACTGAGCACAAGAATTGGGACTTCATGTTACAACTTTACAAAAGGTTGGTTAAATCCCACCTATAATATAATGTGTCCTTCTGGTCACCATGCTGTTGGAAGGATGTGATTTAGTTAGAGAGCGCAGAAAAGTTTTACAAGGATACTGCTGGGCTGGAGGGCTTGATTCAAAAGGAGCAACTGGATCAGCTGAGACTGTTTCCGAGCGCAAGAGACTGAGGGGTGATCTCATGGAAGTGTATAAAATGATGAGGAGAATAGATAAGGTGAATGCACAGGGTCTTCTTCCCCAAGATAGGGGATCAAGAATTAGAGGGCATGGGTTTAAGGTGAGCGGGAAAGATTCAATGGGGCGATTTTTTCACACAGAGGGTTATAGGTATACGGAACAAGCTGACCGAGAAAATGGTAACGGCATGTACTATTATTAGATGTAAATGACATCTGGACAGTTTCATAGATAAGAAAGGTTTAAATTGATACTAGACCAAGTGGACCCGTTGGGCCCACAACTCATTGGGTTGACATTGTGACGTGGGAAAATGGCGCTTTTTTGTTTAAAATAAATGGCTTTTTAAAAAAACCCATCTCAATGAAATCGCGATTTTTCTTTAAAATGGTGTTTTTTCTGCATTGGTCTCACACCCTCCCCTCCCTCACTCTATCCCCTCAACCCCCTATCTTCCCCACCCACTCCTCCTCCCATCCCGCAGTCAACCACTCCATCCCCCTTATCCCCCCCCCTCCATTCTTCGGGGCTCTCCGGCGGCGCCGCCATTCCCGCCCGTCGGGTTTCCATTGTGACGTGGAACCTGGAGGTATTACTGCGCATGGGCGGCTGACGGGCACATCAAGTGGAAAAGGGATTTATTGAAGTTTAAAATATGAATAACAAAATATAACAATTTGAACGTTAATAGGATTTCTTGATGCAAGAATTTTCAACATCAGCATCATTTCCCCTTTTCACAACAGGAAGGAGTTGTCGAAAATCGCCACAACAAATAGTAAGAATGCCGCCAAAAGGCTCATCGTTCTTTTTGCATAGATCTCGAAGAGTTCTGTCCACTGCTTCAAAGCTCTCCCTCCTAATCATTGGGCACTCATCCCAAACAATCAGTCTCACTCCTGATCAAATGAACCATGTTGGAGTTCTTCTCAGTGTTGCACATTGTATTACTTTGATGGGTATCTTGAATCGAGAATGTGCAGTTCTTCCACCAGGCATCAATGTAGCTGCTATACCAGAGGATGCTACAGCAAAAACAACATCAACTTGACCTCGAACTTTGGAGAGGATCAAATTGATGAGAATTGTTTTGCCCATTCCTGCTGGTGTATCAATGAAAAACATTGAAGGAACATTCCTTTCCAAGCAGCTGCACACATGGTCATACACTGCTCTTTGCTCAGCATTCAGCAGAGGCTCCTTCTCTTCAACAAATCACTGTTGTTCAGGGCTATTGTGCTGCAATTCTGGATTGTCACCATCAAGGTTCATCCTTCCATGTCTTGGTAGTGGCACATGAAAGTATTCCAGTGTCTTGTTGTAATTCACAAGTTTGTCTTGAATATACAACAGAGCCTGATCATGATGCCTCTCATCAATCATGATATTTGGATCATCGATTGTTCTCCGTTCTCTTTGAAGGTAATCTTCAGACATTGAATTCTTGAAGCGATCCCATAATTGTCAAGAAGTGTTGATCGGCGAGCGGCGAGGCTAAGCGAGGCGCGGCGAGGCTAAGCGAGGCCCGGGGAGCGGGAGGAGGGGGGGTGAGGGAGGAGGGGGGGTGAGGGAGGAGGGGGGATGAGGGAGGAGGGGGGGTGAGAGAGGAGGGGGGGTGAGAGAGGAGGGGGGGTGAGAGAGGAGGGGGGGTGAGAGAGGAGGGGGGGTGAGAGAGGAGGGGGGGTGAGAGAGGAGGGGGGGTGAGAGAGGAGGGGGGGTGAGAGAGGAGGGGGGGTGAGAGAGGAGGGGGGGTGAGAGAGGAGGGGGGGTGAGAGAGGAGGGGGGTGAGAGAGGAGGGGGGGTGAGAGAGGAGGGGGGGGTGAGAGAGGAGGGGGGGTGAGAGAGGAGGGGGGTGAGAGAGGAGGGGGGTGAGAGGAGGGGGGTGAGAGGAGGGGGGGTGAGAGAGGAGGGGGGTGAGAGAGGAGGGGGGGTGAGAGAGGAGGGGGGGTGAGAGAGGAGGGGGGGTGAGAGAGGAGGGGGGGTGAGAGAGGAGGGGGGGGTGAGAGAGGAGGGGGGGTGAGAGAGGAGAGGGGGTGGGAGAGGAGGGGGGGTGGGAGAGGAGGGGGGGTGAGAGAGGAGGGGGGTGAGAGAGGAGGGGGGGTGAGAGAGGAGGGGGGGTGAGAGAGGAGGGGGGGTGAGAGAGGAGGGGGGGTGGGAGAGGAGGGGGGGTGAGAGAGGAGGGGGGGTGAGAGAGGAGGGGGGGTGAGAGAGGAGGGGGGGTGAGAGAGGAGGGGGGGTGAGAGAGGAGGGGGGGTGAGAGAGGAGGGGGGGTGAGAGAGGAGGGGGGGTGAGAGAGGAGGGGGGGTGAGAGAGGAGGGGGGGTGAGAGAGGAGGGGGGGGTGAGAGAGGAGGGGGGGGTGAGAGAGGAGGGGGGGTGAGAGAGGAGGGGGGGTGAGAGAGGAGGGGGGTGAGAGAGGAGGGGGGTGAGAGAGGAGGGGGGTGAGAGAGGAGGGGGGTGAGAGAGGAGGGGGGGGTGAGAGAGGAGGGGGGGTGAGAGAGGAGGGGGGGTGAGAGAGGAGGGGGGGTGAGAGAGGAGGGGGGGTGAGAGAGGAGGGGGGGTGAGAGAGGAGGGGGGGTGAGAGAGGAGGGGGGGTGAGAGAGGAGGGGGGGGAGAGAGGAGGGGGGGCGAGAGAGGAGGGGGGGCGAGAGAGGAGGGGGGGCGAGAGAGGAGGGGGGGGAGAGAGGAGGGGGGGCGAGAGAGGAGGGGGGCGAGAGAGGAGGGGGGGCGAGAGAGGAGGGGGGGCGAGAGAGGAGGGGGGGCGAGAGAGGAGGGGGGCGAGAGAGGAGGGGGGGGAGAGAGGAGGGGGTGAGAGAGGAGGGGGGTGAGAGAGGAGGGGGGTGAGAGAGGAGGGGGGTGAGAGAGGAGGGGGGTGAGAGAGGAGGGGGGTGAGAGAGGAGGGGGGTGAGAGAGGAGGGGGGTGAGAGAGGAGGGGGGTGAGAGAGGAGGGGGGTGAGAGAGGAGGGGGGTGAGAGAGGAGGGGGGTGAGAGAGGAGGGGGGTGAGAGAGGAGGGGGGTGAGAGAGGAGGGGGGTGAGAGAGGAGGGGGGTGAGAGAGGAGGGGGGGTGAGAGAGGAGGGGGGTTGAGAGAGGAGGGGGGGTGAGAGAGGAAAGGGGGGTGAGAGAGGAGGGGGGGGGCGGGGACGAGAAGAGGCCGGAGGGTGGTCGGGCGCTGTCCGGGGTTTGGAGCGCCGCCGGCGGTGATGGCTCAGTGGGAACTCCGGGGCCCTGTAGTGAAGGAGCCGCCCGGGCCCGGGGTTTGGAGCGGTGGCAGCAGTGATGGCGGGGGGGGGCTCCGGGGCTCAGCGAGGCGGCAGCGATGGAGCCGCCCAGGGTTTGGAGCGGAAGCGGCGCCATGATGGAGCCGCCCGGGATTTGGAACGGGAGCGGCGATAAAGCTCCCCCCACTTGGGCCGCAAAACTATTCGGGCGTCTGGCGGGACTGCGTGGGTTTTTAAAACATTAAAATGTGAATAATTTAAAATATATAACACCAATTTCAACAAAACTACTATTTTTACCATTAAAGTGACGACGCTGTGAAAGGTGGGCCTAAAATTGTCGCGCTATCGTGTTCCGTTTTGGCTGAAGTTCAGTCACAAACAAGATAACAAACGAGAGTTTTAGTATATAGATGGGCAAAATACAGGCTTTGGTTACTAGCTCAGGAGGCAGCTTAGTCTGCATGGACAAGCAGGGCCGAAGGGCCTGTTTCATTGCTCCAAAGCTCTGTCTAAAATGGACAGATTAGAAAGAGACTCTTCGGCTCATCATGCCCACACCAACCATCATGCCCATCCATATCAATAACAGCTGGTCCCAATTTACTCTCTCTTGCTCATTCCTAATATCGTTGTAATCTGCTTTACCCCAATTTAGTACTTACTCCAATGGTCCAGGGTATTTTATTGTCACATGTACCGAAACAGAACAATAAAATTCTTGCTTGAGCAGCTCAACAGGTTTGTAAACACAATACTAAATAGATAATTTAATAAACAAACAAAAAAAAGACGTTCAATTGATAAATTTTTTAAAAATTGTGCAAAAAACAAAACCCAATGTCCGTAGTGTAATCAAGGCAATTCGTTGTTCGGCGTTTAGTTGGAGTTCATGGCATTCAATAGTCTGATCGGAAGAAGCTGTTCCTGAACCTAGATGTTACAGCTTTATAGGCTCCTATATCTTTTTTCCCCAATAGCAGGAGTAAAATGAGAGTGTGGCCAGGCTGGTGTGGATCCTTAATGATGCACCTCCTGTAGATTCCTTTGGTGGTGGGGAGGTCAGTACCCGCTTATTCCATACACCCACCACCCTTTGTGTGAAAAAGTTACCCCTCGGATTCCTATTAAATCTTTTCCCCTTCGCCTTAAACCTATGTCCTCTGGTCCTCGATTCCCCTACTCGGGGCAAAAGACTCTGTGCATCTACCCGATCTATTCTTCTCATGATTTTGTATATCTCTATAAGATCTCCCCTCATCCTCCTGCGTTCCATGGAATAGAGACCCAGCCTACTCACCTCTCTCTATTGCTCATACCCTCTAGTCCTGGCAACATTCTTGTAAATCTTTTCTGAACCCTTTCAAGCTTGACAATATCTTTCCTATAACATGGTGCCCAGAACTGTACACAATATTCTAAATGCGCTCACCAGCGTCTTTAAAAACTGCAACATGATCTCCCAACTTCTATACTTAATACTCTGACTGATGAAGGTCAAAGTGCCAAAAGCCTTTTTGACCAGCTTAAATGGCCTACCCCTTATTCTTAAACTGTGGCCCCTGGTTCTGGACTCCCCCAATATCGGGAACATTTCTCCTGCATCTAGCCTGTCCAATCCTTTAAGAATTTTATATGTTTCCATAAGATCCCCTCTTATCCTTTTAAATTCCAGTAAATACAAACCCAGTCGACCCATTCTTTCATCATATGTCAGTCCTGCTATCCCGGGAATTAACCTGGTGAACCAACGCTGCACTCCCTCAATAGCAATAATGTCCTTCCTCAAATTAGGAGAACAAAACACAATACTCCAGGTGCAGTCTCATCAGGGCCCTGTACAACTGCAGTAGAACCTCCATGCTCCTAAACTCAAATCCTCTTGCTATGATGGCCAACATGCCATTAGCTTTCTTCACTGCCTGCTATACCTGCATGCTTACTTTCAGTGACTGATGTACAAGCACCCCCAGGTCTCATTGCACCTCTCCTTCTCCTGATCTGACACCATTCAGCCTGTCCTGCTGAGTTACTCCAGCTTTTTGTGTCTACCATTCAAATAATAATCTGCCATCCTGTTCTTGCCACCAAAGTGGATAACCTCACATTTATCCACATTTTTACTGCATCTGCCATGCATCTGCCCACTCACCCAACCTATCCAAGTCACCCTGCAGCCTCATAGCATCCTCATTGCGGCTCACACTGCCACCTAGCTTTGTGTCATCCGCAAACTTGGAGATGTCACATTTAATTCCCTTGTCTAAATCGTTAATATATATTGTAAATAACTGGGGTCCCAGCACCGAGCCTTGCAGCACTCTACTGGTCACTGCTTGCCATTCTGAAAATGATCCGTTAATTCCTACTCTTTGCTTCCTGTCTGCCAACCAGTTCTCTATCCATGTCAATATCCTAGCCCCCAATACCATGTGCTTTAATTTTGCACACTAATCTCTTGTGTGGGACCTTTTCAAAGGATTTATGAAGGTCCAGATATACCACATCCACTGGCTCTCCCTTATCCATTCTACTTGTTACATCCTCAAAAAATTCCAAAAGGTTAGTCAAGCATTGATTTCCCCTTCATAAATCCATGCTGCCTTTTACCGATCCTGTCACTGCTTTCCAACTGCACTGCGATAACATCTTTGACAATCGACTCAAGCATCTTCCCCACGACTGACGTAAAGCTAACTGGTCTGTAATTCCCCGTTTTCTCTCTCCCTTCTTAAAAAGTGGGGTTACATTGGCTACCCTCCAGTCCACAGGAACTAATCCAGAGTCAAGAGAACATTGGAAAATTATCACCAATGCATCCACGATTTCTAGGGCCACCTCCATGAGTATTCTGGGATTCAGACCATCAGGCCCTGGGGATTTATTTGCCTTCAGTCCCAACAGTTTACTAAACACCATTTCATGACTAATGTGGATTCCCTTCAGTTCCTCCCTCCCACTAGATCCTCAGTCCCCTAGTATTTCTGGGAGATTGTTTGTGCCTTCCTTGGTGAAGACAGAACCAAAGTACTCGTTTAACTGTTCTGCCATTTCTTTGTTTCCTATAATAAATCCACCTGTCTCTGATTGTAAGGGACTTCATTTGTCTTCACTAATCTTTTCCTTTCTACATATCTAAAGAAGCTTTTCGAGTGAGTTTTTATATTCCCCGCAAGCTTTCTTTCATGTTCTTTTTTCCCCCTATTAATGAACCCCTTTGTCCTCCTCTGTGGAGTTCTAAATTTGTCTCAGTCCTCCGGTTTGCTGCTCTAATTCAGGTGCAACCCGTCCCTTTTGTACAGGTCACCCCTGCCCCAGAGGAGATCCCAGTGATCTACAAATCTAAATCCCTGCCCCCTGCACCAACTCCTCAGCCACCCATTCAGATCCCCTATCTCCTTGTTCCTACCCTCACTAGCACGAGGTACTGGAAGCAACCCAGAGATAACCACCCTAGAAGTCCTGCTTTTTAGCCTTCTACCTAGTTCTATATACTCACGTTGCAGAACCTCCTTCTTCTTCTTACCATGTCATTTGTGCCTACGGGCACAACTACATCCGGCTGTTCACCTTCCCTCTCAAGGATGTTCTTAAGTCATTCTGAGACATCTTGGACCCTGGCACCAGGGAGGCAACACACCTTCCTCGAGTCTCGCCTGTCGCCACAGAATCTCCTGTTCGCACCTCTGATAATGGAGTCATCCACCACTATGGCTCTGCCTGACACCGGTCGAGCTTCAGCGCCAGGATTCGAGTCACACACCTGTCCGCCGCTCGGACTGGAAGCGTCGTCTGCCCCGACAGCTTCCAAGAGGAGGCACCTGTTTTCAAAAGGCACTTCCACCGAAGCCTCCTGCACTAGTTTCATCCCCTTCCTTTCCGTCTCTAACCGTTGCATCTCCTGCACTCTTGGAGTGACGACCTGACTGTAGGTCCTATCCAGGAAGCTTTCGTCTTCCTGGAAGGACCGCAGGTCATCCAGCTGCTGCTCCAGTTCTCTAACTCTGTCCTTGAGGAGCTGCATCTGGACACATTTCCCACAGGTGTAGTAGTCAGTGACACCAGCAGTGCCCCAACTTCCCACATCCTGCAGCAGATTCACTGTAGTCATATTCCTGCCATCACGTCAATAAGTGTAAATATTTAAATTAAATTGAACACACAACCAAATAAATGTAGCCTCCTTGCTGAAGACTCTTGAGCCAAAGACTTACACTTTACCTCTCCAAGGCACTTTGCCTCAACAAGGCCACTCCCAACAGGCCGCTCCACTACACCTGCACTTAATTTTATCTAATCAAGACTATCCATTCAACTAATAGGATGTTCCTTGCAATCCACTCCCTCGTTAGTCTGGCTGCTGATCCTCTGCAACCTTCAAGGTGAATTTAAAGCTGAATTTTACTCACCCAGGAGAAACCCTGCATTCAGCCAATCCACTCCCTCGCTGGTCTGGCTGCTGCTCCTCTGCGAACTTCAAGGTAATATTCATATAACATATAACATATAACAACTACAGCATGGAAACAGGCCTGTCCGGCCCTACCAGTCCACGCCGACCATTCTCCCTGACCTAGTCTCATCTACCTGCACTCAGACCATAACCCTCTAATCCCCTCTTATCCATATACCTATCCAATTTACTCTTAAATAATAAAATCGAGCCAGCCTCCACCACTTCCACCGGAAGCCCATTCCATACAGCCACAACCCTCTGAGTAAAGAAGTTCCCCCTCATGTTACCCCTAAACCTTTGTCCCTCAATTCTGAAGCTATGTCCCCTTGTTGGAATCTTCCCCACTCTCAAAGGGAAAAGCCTACCCACGTCAACTCTGTCCGTCCCTCTCAAAATTTAAAAAACCTCTATCAAGTCCCCCCTCAACCTTCTACGCTCCAAAGAATAAAGACCCAACCTGTTCAACCTCTCTCTGTAGCCTAAGTGCTGAAACCCAGGCAACATTCTAGTAAATCTCCTCTGTACCCTCTCCATTTTGTCGACATCCTTCCTATAATTTGGCGACCAGAACTGCACACCATACTCCAGATTCGGCCTCACCAATGCCCTGTACAATTTCAACATTACATCCCAACTTCTATACTCGATGCTCTGATTTATAAAGGCAAGCATACCAAACGCCTTCTTCACCACCCTATCCACATGAGATTCCACCTTCAGGGAACAATGCACAGTTATTCCCAGATCCCTCTGTTCCACTGCATTCCTCAATTCCCTACCATTTACCCTGTACGTCCTATTTTGATTTGTCCTACCAAAATGCAGCACCTCACACTTATCAGCATTAAACTCCATCTGCCATCTTTCAGCCCACCCTTCCAAAAGGCCCAAGTCTCTCTGTAGACTTTGAAAATCTACCTCACTATCAACTACTCCACCTATCTTAGTATCATCTGCATATTTACTAATCCAATTTGCCACACCATCATCCAGATCATTAATGTAAATGACAAACAACAGTGGACCCAACACAGATCCTTGGGGCACTCCACTAGACACTGGCCTCCAACCTGACATACAATTGTCAACCGTTACCCTCTGGTATCTCCCATTCAGCCATTGTTGAATCCATCTTGCAACCTCACTATTAATACCCAACGATTTAACCTTCTTAATCAACCTTCCATGTGGAACCTTGTCAAATGCCTTACTGAAGTCCATATAGACAACATCCACAGCCTTGCCCTTATCAATTTCCCTGGTAACCTCTTCAAAAAATTCAAGAAGATTAGTCAAACATGACCTTCCAGGCACAAATCCATGTTGACTGTTTCTAATCAGGCCTTGATTATCCAAATAATTATATATATTGTCCCTAAGTATCTTTTCCATTAATTTTCCCACCACAGACGTCAAACTAATAGGTCTATAATTGCTAGGTTTACTTTTAGAACCTTTTTTAAACAAAGGCACAACATGCGCAATGCGCCAATCTTCCGGCACCATCCCCGTTTCTAATGACGTTTGAAATATTTCCGTCATAGCCCCTGCTATTTCTGCACTAACTTCCCTCAATGTCCTAGGGAATATCCTATCAGGACCTGGAGACTTATCCACTTTTATATTTTTCAAAAGTGTCCGTACCTCCTCTTCTTTAATCCTCCTAATTTCCATCACTACTCTACTTGTTTCGCTTACCTCACATAATTCAATATCCTTCTCCTCGGTAAATACCGAAGAAAAGAAATTGTTTAATATCTCCCCCATTTCTTCTGGCTCAGCACATAGCTGTCCACTCTGACTCTCTAATGGACCAATTTTATCCCTCACTATCCTTTTGCTATTGACATATCTGTAGAACCCCTTGGGGTTTACTTTTACATTACTTGCCAAAGCAGCCTCATATCTTTTTTTCGCTTTTCTAATTTCCTTTTTAAGATTCCTTTTACATTCTTTATATTCCTCAAGAACCTCATTTACTCCCTGCCGCTTATATTTATTGTATATCTCCCTCTTTTTCCGAACCACGTGTCCAATTTCCCTGGAAAACCACGGCTCTTTCAAATTATTATTCTTTCCTTTCCACCGAACAGGGACATAAAGACTCTGTACTCTCAAAATTTCACCTTTAAATATCCTCCATTTCTCTATTATATCCTTTTCATAAAACAACAATTTCCATTTCACTCCTTTTAAATCCTTTCTCATCTCCTCAAAATTAGCCTTTCTCCAATCCAAAATCTCAACCCTTGGTCCAGATTTGACCTTCTCCATAATGATATTGAAACTAATGGCATTATGATCACTAGACCCAAAGTGCTCCTCAACACATACCTCCGTCACCTGACCCATCTCATTTCCTAACAGGAGGTCCAACACTGCCCCTTCTCTGGTAGGCACCTCTACGTATTGCTGCAAAAAACTATCCTGCACACATTTTACAAACTCCAAACCATCCAGCCCTTTAACAGAATGTGATTCCCAGTCTATATACGGAAAATTGAAATCACCCACAATCACCACTCTGTGCTTACTACTAATATCTGCTATCTCCTTACATATTTGCTCTTCCAATTCTCGTTCCCTATTTGGCGGTCTATAATACACCCCTATAAGTGTTGCTAAACCTTTCTCATTTCTGAGTTCCACCCAAACAGCCTCCTTAATCGAGCCTTCTAGTCTGTCCTGCCAAAGCACTGCTGTGATATCCTCCCTGACAAGCAATGCAACACCCCCACCTCTTGCCCCTCCGATTCTATCACATCTGAAACAATGAAATCCTGGAATATTTAATTGCCAATCGCAACCCTCCTGCAACCATGTTTCACTGATCGCCACAACATCATACTTCCAGATGTCAATCCAGGCTCTAAGCTCATCCACCTTTCTTACAATGCTCCTAGCATTAAAATATACACATTTAAGGGACCCATCATTTCTTATTCTCAGTTTATTTCTTTTCTCTTCTTTCTCTCCTACATATTGGGTCTGAGTGTTTCCCTTTTCTGCCTCCTGCCTCACACACTGCCTATTAGCTATCTGTGTTTGAGTCCCTCATCGACATACTAAATCTCCTCAGTCCTCCAAGGAAGTAGAGGCATTCCTTATGATTGCATCATTGTGCTGGGTCCAGGACAGATCTTCTTCATAACTATCTTAACATTTATGGAGTTGCGATCTCTGTTCGGAAAATAGTATTTCACTGAAACACCAGTCACCTGGCTAGCCTGGTTTTCCAATGCAAGGCCCAGTATGGCCCCTTTTTGAGTTTGATATCCACATATTGTTTGAAGAAACTTTCTTCCCATTGAAATGTTTTGCACTTAGGAAATGCCAGTCAATATTAGGGAAGTTAAAGTTACCCACTTTGACAATCCTATTGTTATTACAGCTTTCTGTAATTTGTCTACATATGTCTATTTCCTGCTGGCTATAGGCAGTCTGATATTATAATCCAATTAAATTAATGACATCTTTCTTAATTTTCAGCTCTAACTATATTGTGGATGAACCCTCCAGTGGAGGAGTGCTGCTATGATATTTACCCTGATAAATATGAGATTCCTCCACCTGTTTTACCTCCCACTCTCATGTCTGAAACAATGAAACTTTGGAATGTTAAGGTGCCAGTCCTGTTCCTCTTGCAAGCAAATCTTTGTGATGGCTATTCACAAAATGCTGGAGTAACTCAGCAGGTCAGGCAGCATCTCGGGAGAGAAGGAATGGGCGACGTTTCGGGTCGAGACCCTTCTTCAGACTGCTACATCAGATGGCTACATCGTCATTCCAATTATAGTCACTGGTCCCAAAGTGCTCCCTCACTGACATGTCCAGCCTCATTCGCTAAGAGATTACAGAGTTGCAATAACGAAGTATTTCTCCCTGTAGGATTTTCAAGGTTAAAGGCCTTTTTAATAGAATTAAGTTTATTTTTGTTACTGCAACCCCTAAAGGCTGTAGGTTACATTGTTTAAAGGAGGATCATTGCATGAGTGTCAATTTCAATTGCGTCCTGTGGTGAACCTGGCCAGCTGAGATCTTGAGACAATGGTATCTGATTGATGGCAGTGGGGAGGTTACATCGAAACAATTTTGGACAATTTTTTGCAAGTAGTTTATTTTCTGCTTGTCAGTTTCCAAAGTAACTTTAGTGGTCTACTTCCCATTTGAAACTGCATAATAACCAATTTGGCCCACATAATGCAAATTTTTGTCCCCTAATTTATGAATTGCATTATATCGTGGTTTGGAACACGCATTATAGCAGAACTACCTGAACACGTCCCAGTTTGCTGAAGTGGAGATTGTAATGAGCTTCAGGTTCCTAGGTGTAAATATCTCCCAACAATATGTCCTGGTCCAACCATATTGACAGTATAACCAAGAAAGCATACTTCCCCCTCTACTTCCTCAAAAGGCAAGGAAACTTTGCATGCCTCCAATTTCTACAGATACACCATAGAATGCATCCTATCCGGATGCATCACAGGTTAGTAAGTCAATTGGCCCAAGACCAATTGCCGAGAGTTCTGGAAACAGCCTAGTCTTTCATACAAACCAGTCTTTCCTCACCTCCCCCCATCCACATTCACCTCCCCATCAACTCTATCTACACTTCACACTGACAAAATAATCAAGGACCGCTCACACCCTGGTTATTCTCTCTTCTTGGCTCTCTCATTAGGGAGACAGTACAAAAGCCAGAAAGCTCCTACCATTCAGGAACAGCATCCGTCTCACTGTTAGCAGACCCTTGAACAGACCTCTAATATAATACGGATGAATTCCCAATCTTCCATTCTACTTTGTTGCTGCCCATGCACTTTTTTAAATTTGCACCTTGTAAAATTTACACTTTGTAGGGATTAACGGGTCCCTTTCAGAATGGCAGGCAGTGACTAGTGGGGTACCGCAAGGCTCGGTGCTGGGACCGCAATATATTTACAATATACATTAATGACTTAGATGAAGGGATTAAAAGTAACCTTTATCAAAATTATACAAAAATCAAGGGACAAATCTTTTGTATGGTGACATTCACGGCAAGATGCCTTGGAGTTATCCATGCAAAGAATTACTTTGTGAAATGTAGTGACTATTA
The DNA here is from genome assembly GCF_053455715.1 of Rhinoraja longicauda. Lineage (NCBI taxonomy): Eukaryota > Metazoa > Chordata > Chondrichthyes > Rajiformes > Arhynchobatidae > Rhinoraja > Rhinoraja longicauda. The sequence continues at coordinate 45,108,741 of NC_135966.1, forward strand.
TGTAGACAAAACCTGAAAGGAAACAAGATTTTTGTCTTTGTCAACCTCTCAATTTGCTTCTCGGAACCTATTGTGTCAAACTAGTCAATGGTATTTTGTGCACAAAGCACAACTGACAGGTTTAGAAATATCAGACTTCAGGCTCATCACCGGAAATCACATCAAAATTCCCGGCAGTCTTCGAAGCAACTGAGGAACATCATTCAATTTATGGCGAAGATAGACACAAAATGCTGGAGTAACTCAGCGGGACAGGCAGCATCTCTGGATAGAAGGAATGGGTGATGGTTCGGGTCGAGACCCTTCATCAGACTGAGATTCAGGGGAGAGGGAGACACAGATAAGGAAAGCTAAGGTGTGAGAACGAGACTTCAAAAGAGGTTAAGGAAAATGTAGAATAAATCATTGTTAGCTCGGAGAAGGTGACAACAAAGCAAACGGCCATAAAATGTCATCAGGGGACAGTCAGACTGGTCGGAGAACTAGGAAGGGGGAGGGATGGAGAGACAGGGAAAGCAAGGGTTACGAAGTTAGAGAAGTCGATATTCATGCCGCTGGGGTGTAAGCTGGCCAAACAAAATATGAGGTGCTGTCCTGGCTATGGTTTACAGGGATGAAATTAGTTGATTAATCTCCTCAAATGTGGCAATGCCAGTTTTGATGGCAATATACAGGGCCTTGTGATTGGTTGGGAGAGGCTAGGAGCAGATGAAGAGGCATTTGCCAAGTTGGAGCCTTTTAAAAGTGAGATAAGAAGTGGTAAGGACCAGTATGTTGCTGATAGGCTGGTAGAATCAGGGAACCCTGGTCGTCAAGGGATATTGAGACTTTGGTCAGGAAAACAAAATAAGGCATATGGCCATCTACTTTGTTGCTGATCCCAACCTGTGCAATGGTACGAATTCAACTTAATTAATTAGTTATTTTTCTGAAGAAAATCAGAAAGAAGAAAACGAGATAATCAAAAATAGATGACAGTGTTTTGTGTTTTCAATTAATACAAAAATTAAATTACTATTAAAACACAAAGTACTTGTGCTATAACACCAGGATAAGCACTTAATTTTTAAAAAACAAGCCCAAAGCCAAAGTAGTATCGAAACTGCTTATACACACTTGTGCTAATGACAATAACTAGCTCCAGATACAATAATAAGCTAATTACATGTCAACAAGCAACATATTAAATCACTTCGTAACATCCCCCTGTAAATATTGGAATATATTCACCGAGGATGAGGAGCTTGGAGTCATGTAGCATGGAAAACCCTTCGGCCAACTCGTCCATGCCGACCAATATGCCCCATATAAGCTAGTCCCATTTGCCCATGTTTGGCCCATATCACTCTAAACCTTTCCTATCCATGTACCTGTCCAAGGTCTTTAAAATGTGGTTATAGTATCTGCCTCAACTTCTTCCTCTGGCAGCTCGTTCCACCCACCACCCTAAACTTTATTTGACTTTATTTTTGTATCCACATCAAAGCTTATTGAATCATAGACCATAAGATATAAGAGTAAAATTAGGCCCTTCAACCCACTGACTCTACCCCGCCATTCAGTCATTGCTGATCTATTTTTCCCTCTCAACTGCATTCTCCTGCCTTCTCCCTGTAACCTTCAATGCTCTTGCTACTCAAGAACCGACCAATCATTGCTTTAAAACTACTTGGCTCAGGATAAATCAAACTACTTTTCAGCACCTGGTGTACCTGGGAACACGTGTAGCAATGTTAGGTAGAGGATGAACTGTATGGTTCTGAATAACAGCATTGCAGAACCTGGCTAATGATGTTCGATTTTTAGGAGATGATGCTACCAGTGCAAACAATAGTTGTTTTTAAAATGTGTGGCATTAACTGAACGACCTCGTCTGATTTGTGTATCATAATTTTCTTGGTTGAGGTTTGGCTTATTATTTTGAAGTTAAGATCATAAAGATTGCATAGAGGCAGCTGAGATCAAGCAAGTCTCTTGAGTATAAGAAATGTAAGCGCGAAAAAGGAGATAAGATATCACTAACAAATAAAGTAAAGAACAATCCTAAAAGATTTTAAATACATATTAAGAAGAATGTATATAAAAAATGCATTTATTAAATGGATGATCGATGGTCAGCATGGACTCGGTGGGCTAAAGGCCTATTTGCATGCTGTATCTTTCAATCAATCAAAAGTAACTAGGGAGAGAGTAGGTCACTTTTGGGATCAGCATCGCAATCTGGATGTGGAGTCTTGGGAGGTGGGTAATCTGTTAAATGTATATTTCTTGTCAGTGTTTACAGTTGAGAAAGACATGGAAGCTGTGTAGGAAGGAACTGCAGATGCTGGTGTAAATTGAAGATAGACACAAACAGTTGGAGTAGCTTAGTTGGTCAGAGAGCATCTCTGGAGCAAAGGAATAGGTTCTTCAGACCCGAAACGTTACCTATTCCTTTACTCCAGTGATGACCCGCTAAGACATGGAGGCTAATGAGTTCCGAGAAGAGAACAGTGATATCCTGAAACATTACAAAAGAGCAGGTGTTGAAGGTCTTGATGCACAAAATGGTGGATAAATCCCATGGGACTGTGAGAAGCAAGGATGGAGATCGCTGGGCCTATTTGTATCTTCGTAAGCCACGGGTGAGGTACCAGAAGGCTGGGAATTGTTATACCTTTATTTAAGAAGGACTACACGAACAAGCCAGGGAACTGCCAGATGATGAACCGACAGTGGTGAGAAAGTTATCGGAAGGGAAGGACCAATCAGGTATAGTTACCATGCCTTTGTTTGTGGGAGATCATAGGTCACAAAGTTGATTGGATTTTTGAAGAGGTGACTGAGCATTAACAAGGACAGTGTGATGGATGTTGTGTATATGGACTCAAGTAAGGCCTTTGACAAGATCCCTCATGGTAGGCTACTCCAGAAGGTTAGAGTTTGGGATCCAGAGTGAGGTAGCAAATTGGATACAAAATGTGTATCCAAAGGAGTCAGGTAGGCTGTTTTTCAGATGGAAGGCCTGTGATCAGTGTTGTGCCATAGAGATCGATGCTTGGTCCCCTGTTGTTTCTCATATATATTGATGATTGTAGTGACAATGTGGGTGGCATGATTGGTAAGTTTGCATTTGACATCAAAATTGGTGGCTCACTGAACAGTGAAGAAGGCTATCTAAGATCACAACAGGATCTTGATCAAATGGGAAAGTGGGCAAAGGAATGGAAGTCAAATCAGAGCAGTTGATACACCGTGAACGACAGGGCCCTGGGGAGTTTTATTGAACAACTAGACCAAGTGGACCCGTTGGGCCCATTCCTCGTAGAGGGGGAACAGGGAAGGGGAGAGGGTGTCTTCACTGAGTGAGCCCTGGACTCAAAGCCTCTCCTGTATTGGTGTAGCACCCTCAACCCCCCCCACTCAATCCCCCTTATTCCCCCCCCACTGACCCACTCCATCCCCCCTACCCCACCCCCACTTCCCCCTCCCCTGCCCCCACCCCCACTCCCCCAGCCCTGCCTCCACCCCCATTCCCCCCTCCACACCCCTATTCCCCCCTTCCCCTCTCCTGACCAGCTCCCTCCCTCCACCCCCTCTCCCCTCCTCGCCACCCACTCTCTCCTGCCCCCCACTGTCCCCTTCCCCCTCCCCCCCACTGTTCCCCCCACCCCCACTGCCCCCTCCCCCACTCTCCCAGACCCCCACCCCCACTCCCCCCGTACCGCCACCCCCCCACCCCCACCGTCCCCTACACACAGTCGGCCGCCACGCCCACTCCCCTCCATGGAGCCGTTGGCTGCGAAAGGCACTTACCAGTGCCCGTGCATTCAACGCTGCCGACGTGCGAGTCTCTGCCGGGGCAGGGCCGGGCCAGAGGCGAGGGGAGAGGTGAGAGGGGCGAGGGGGGAGGAGAGAGGGAACGACTGAGCGTGGGTGGGCGGTGGCGCTCCCAGCGGCCATCTTGTTTTGGCGAGTGAGGAGCAAATGAAGTGGAACGTGGAGCATTGTGGCGTCAGATGCCGAGGAGTTTCAGGAAATGGGTTAGAAAGTGAATTTTTAAACTTTAAAATGTCTGTAGCTTTAAAAATATAGCTTCAATTTGAATGAGAGTTGTTACATAATATGCCCAGGATAATGGTGAGTAACGTGGTGTGTAAATTGTGGGGCTATGGTGTACCATTTTGGCTGTAAAGTTAAGACTCACATTTTTAATATCTCTGAACTTGAAGGGCACATGTGCCTCACTGTTATCTACTAATCTCACACTCCTGTATTTGTATGAATGTGCCCCATTTACAACGAAATTGTTACTGTACTGTATACAAAATATGAATTTCACTCCACCTAGGTACATGAGACAATACAGTACCATTGAAGTGGCTTTCAAAATTATGCTCTCTATATTAAAACTCGAGCTTTCATTTCATAGGTTATCGGAGCAGAATTGGGCCATTCGGCCCAACAAGCCTACTCTGCCATTCAATCACGGCTGATCTATCTTTCTCCTCTCAGCTCTGTTCTCCTGCCTTCTCCACATAACCCCTGACACATGTACTAATCAAGATTCTTAGTGTGTAGTAAAGAACTGCAGATGCTGGTTCAAATCGAAGACAGACACAAAATGCTGGAGTAACTCAGTAACACAGGCAGCATCTCTGGAGAGAAGGAATGGTTGACGTTTCGGGTCGAGGCCCTTCTTCAGACTGAATCAAAATTCTTACTTGTAGCAGCACAACAGATATGTTGTACTTTTAACTTGTAGTTTAGTTTAGCTGTACAGCGTGGAAACGGGTCCTTTGGCCCAACAAGTCCGCACCGACCAGCGATCCCCTCACATTAACACTATCCAACACACACAATGGACAATTTATATTTTTACACCAAACCAATTAACCTACAAACCTGTATGCCTTTAGAGTGTGGCAGGGAACCAAAGATCTCGGAGAAAACCCATCACACGGCCCTATGAGAACGGATAAACTGCACACAGACAAGTCAGGATCGAACCCGGGTCTCTGGCCCTGTCTACCGCTGTTCCATCGTGACACCCTCCTTTGTAAAACCCATTGAATTATTTTGTGATCATTCTCCATTATCAAATACAATCTTGCAGCATTCCCCGATGCAGGGCCACCTACTGGACAGTAGAGTGCTACATTCCTTCTTCACCCCTACCCCAGCACAAATTTAATTCTTAAAATAAAAAGTTCAGCTAAGCTACAGTTAAATCACCCGCATACTAATTCTTCCTATTGTATCGGTAGAGAATGTATTCATGACGTACACTTTCTGATATAGATCATTAAATAGGATTGAGAAATCACACCCTGTCTGAATTCCCCCCCTCCCTATCTAATCACCCTTATTATTTGGTCCAAAGACACAAAGCAACTGGTGTTCTTCATGCTCTGCATGAATTTGAACCACCCAACATTACTCAATAGACACAAACAGAAGTCAGGTTGATATATTTTTTAAAGAGGGGGATGGGGAAAGGAAGAGGTAAAGCTGGATTGACCAATCTTATTAATACATAAAACTATAATTTTAATCACCAATTGCAAGGTATTATCTCATTTACTCTGAGCACACAATTCAAATCCATTTGTTCTTTTTGGTGACTACTTCATTTCAAGTATTATGTTCAGTTCCTAATAAATTGCTGTTTCCTTATGAATATCTCAGGGCAAAAGGATTTTTGTTGACCGTGCACAATGCGTGGAATTGGTTTGCAAGGTTCATCATTTCCTTCCACTGGTTCTATCCTATTCTTTCTCCTCGAGTGCTTCTTCTTCAATTTTTTTAAACAGTGCATGTCCCACATTTCAACAGTCATTGCAAAGGGATTTTAAACAGTATTCATACTTTCTAAGCAACTCACTTTGCTTACTTACCACGGTGGTTTTGATTTTGTTGATTCATCTTGTGACTCGACATCTGATTCAACCTGCTTAAGGTGTTGAATACCATCCCAAGTATGCAATTCCTTACCTGCTTCATTGTCCAGTGATCTTTCAACAGGCTGCACTTTCTTCCTCCATCTCCTGTTGCTTTCCCCGTTTCTTTTCTCCCCTTCCGTTGGTTCTGTTTCTTGATGGGTTCTTACCCTAGAGTCTATTTTGTTCCGTCCCTTCATCTTCTCTTTAATCTGACATCAAGAACAATAAAGAAAATTATTTTAATGCACAAAAACCCAACAAAAAAAAGTGAATTATCCATGGCTGGCATGAGGAATTAAAGGGAGTGTTAAAAAGCTCATAAGTCATCAGAAATAGTTTTAGACCTGAAGAATGGGAGCATTTAGAACTCAGAGGAGAGCCAAGAAATGGATAAAGAAATGCCTGATGGAATAAAGTCAAGGTGTGCAAAATCATGAGGGGAATAGATAGGATGGATGCACAGCCTTTTACCCAGAGTAGGGGAAATTAAGAACCAGAGGACATAGATTTCAGGTGAGAGGGGCAATATTCATGAAGCTGGGTGGCAGTGTTAGCTGCGAGGAGGATGCTAGGAGCTGCAGAGTGACTTGGATAGATTAGGCGAGTGGGCAAATGCATAGCAGATGCAATATAATGTGGATAAATGTGAGGTTATCCACTTTGGCGGCAAGAACAGGAAAGCAGAGTATTACCTGAATGGTGGCCAATTAGGAAAAGGGGAGATGCAACGTGACCTGGGTGTCATGGTGCACCAGTCATTGAAAGCAAGCGTGCAGGTGCAGCAGGCAGTGAAGAAAACGAATGGTATGTTAACATTCATAGCAAGAGGATTTGAGTATAGGAGCAGGGAGGTTCTGCTGCAGTTGTACAGGGCATTGGTGAGACCGCACCTGGAGTATTGTGTACAGTTTTGGTCTCCTAATCTGAGGAAAGACATTCTAGCCTTAGAGGGAGTACAGAGAAGGTTCACCAGATTGATCCCTGGGATGGCAGGACTTTCATATGAAGAAAGACTGGATAGACTAGGCTTATACTCGCTGGAATTTAGAAGACTGAGGGGGGATCTTATAGAAACATATAAAATTCTTAAGGGGTTGGAGAGGCTAGATGCGGGAAGATTGTTCCCGATGTTGGGGAAGTCCAGAACTAGGGGTCACAGCTTAAGGATAAGGGGGAAGTCTTTTAGGACCGAGATGAGAAAACATTTCTTCACACAGAGTGGTGAGTCTGTGGAATTCTCTGCCACAGAAGGTAGTTGAGGCCAGTTCATTGGCTATATTTAAGAGGGAGTTAGATGTGGCCCTTGTGGCTAAAGGGATCAGGGGGTATGATCATATTGAATGGCGGTGCAGGCTCGAAGGGCCGAATGGCCTACTCCTGCACCTATTTTCTATGTTTCTATTCAAGAAAAACCAGAGGGTCAACTTTTTCCACACATAGGGTGGTGCTTATATAGAAGGAGCTGCCAGAGGATATAGTTAAAACAGGTACTATAACAGCATTTAAAAAGCACTTGGACAGGTACATGTGGATAGGAAAGTTTTGAAGAGATATGGGCCAAATGTCAGCCAATGGGACTAGAATAAATCTCGGTTGGCATGGATAAGGTGGGGCCGAAAGGCCTGTTTCCATACTGTGTGCCTCGAATGTTGTGAACATAAAATGGACTGCAGGAGGAAAATACTAAAAATGGCAGGTGTGGGCCCACACAGGCAGAAACAGGGGAATTAAACATGGAGAATGGCAGACAAGTTAAATAATTTCTTTCAGTTTGTCTTAAAGAAATAATACAGGTATACGAGAGAAAAAAAGTCAGTGGGAATGAGAAATGGAAGGAACGGAGTACGAATCAATAAAAGTGAAAAAGAGTTGTCGGCAGACTTAACTATAAACCTTTACGCAAGACATGTAATGCTGAGACTGTATAAGGCTCTATAAGGTGAGATGCAATGTGCTGGCTCTGAAGAGGGTCTAGAGGAGGTTTACAAGAATGATTCAGGAATGAGCGGGTTAGCGCGTGATGAGCATTTGACAGTACTGGGCCTCTACTCGCTGGAGTTTAGAAGGTTGAGGGGGATCACATTAAAAATTACAGAATAATGAAAGGCATAGAGAGAGTGAATGTGGAAAAGATGTTTCCACTGGTGGGAGAGGCTTGGACCAGAGGTCATAGCCCCAAAATTAAAGAGTGCTCTTTTAGAAAGGAAGTAGAAGTGAGGAGAAACTTCGTTAGTCAAATTGTATTTAATCTGTGGAACTCATTGCCTCAGAGGGCTGTAAAAGTCAGTGGACATTTTTAAGGCAGAGATAAACAAATTCTTGATTAGAACAGGTGTCAAGGGTTATGGAGAGAAGGCAGGAAAATGGGATTAGGAGGCAGAGATCAGCCATGATTGAATGGCAGTGGACTCGATGGGCCGAGTGGCCCAATTCTACTCCTATAACTTGTGAACTTTACCTACGTTATATTATTGATACCATTAGTTTAGAATTAATAAATTACATTAACATTAACTGAAAACATCAGTTTAGAAATTGATATGAATGTTATTCCAATGGCATGATGTTAAAACAGTTTGTGCATATATATCACTACCCACCGCATTAATGATGTTGGATAAAGGCTGACAGGGAAGACAGCTCTGGCTACGTTCGCCTTCCTCGGATGAAGAACTTTTTACAAAGACAATAATATACACATTTTTAGTAATTTTAACATTTTACATAATTAATTCCCAGTCAATATTTATGCTGGCAATGCTATCACTGATTGCCCATACTTCACTTTCGCATTTAATACAGCTGTACCTCTTGGAAGTTGGTGGGTCTCAAAAGAATGGCACCCGAGAATGCACTTGTATGACCTTCCACCAACTACGTCTCAAGGTGCACACTTCCAAATTCTCAAAACACTATGGTTTAAGATTCAAACTGCAAACTCATAACAACCCGAACTCTTGCTCTCAGGATTATTGGTGCAGTGGTATCCAGCACTAGTGCGCACACACAGTCCGAATGGTGCCTTATATAATGACAAAGTCATGTCGGAGAACTATTAAAATGAGGATTGACTAAAATAAAAATCTGAAGTGGTGTGTGAATGTGACCCAGATTTGTTTTTCACCAATTCAATGCTTACACTAATAAATGTTGTTATTATATCTTTAAATATTACTCAAGGCATATCATTTATGCATACTACTGGAATTAGAAGTAACACTAGCAAGTTTGCAGGTGACACAAAGCTGGGTGGCAGTATGAACTGTGAAGTGGATGTTAGGAGGTTGCAGGGTGACTTGGACAGGTTGAGTGAGTGGGCAGATGCAGTATAATACAGACAAATGTGAGCTTATCCACTTTGGCAGCAAAAATAAGCAGGCAGATTATTATCGCAATTGTGTCGGATGGGGTAAAGGGGAAGTGCAATGAGACCTTGGTGTCCTTGTACACCAGTCACTGAAAGTAAGAATAAAGGGGAGGCCATTTAAAACTGAGGTGAAAAGGAACTTTTTCACCCCAGAGAGTTGTGAATTTGTGGAATTCTCTGCCACAGAAGACAATGGAGGCCAATTCACTGGATGAATTTAAAAGGTAGTTAGATACTCTAGGGCCTAGCGGAATCAAGGGATATGCGGAGAAGGCAGGCACGAGTTACTGATTGTGGATTATCAGCTATGATCACAATGAATGGTGGTGCTGGCTCGAAGGGCTGAATAGCCTCCTGCACCTATTCTCTATGTTTCTATGATATGAGCAGCCTCTAATATTTGGCTCACTCCTACCCTCAACATTCCCCCCCCTCTCTCACTTGCCCCACGCCCCCCTCTCTCTCTCTGTCCCTCTCTGGCTGTCTTTCTGTCCGTCCGTCTGCCTATTCGTCTGTCTGTCTGCCTGCCTATCTGTCTGTTCGTCTGTCTGTCTGTCTACATTTCTCTCTCATTCGCTCTCTAAAGAATTTGCTCCCCTTATATCCAGCTCTGTTCGACTTCATAGAGAAAAAGACTGTCATTTCGCTCTCTGAAGACAGAACACCTGAATGTTTTTTTAAAAGCTATTGAAATCATTGATCTGTATTTTGAGTTGTGTAAATGGAAAGGCATTGAATTCATTCACTGAGATATAAGATAAATGTATTGTGTAAGAAAGAACTGCATATGCTGGTTTAAATCGAAGGTAGACACAAAATGCAGGAGTAACTCAGCGGGACAGGCAGCATCTCTGGAGAGAAGGAATGGGTGACGTTTCGGGTCTTCAGACAAATGATAAAAGTATTGTCAGGTTCAGTTACTTTTGCTTAAAAATGCATTAACAACGCATTAATGCAGCGTAGGTTTACTCCCGGAATGGCGTGAGTCATAAGTTGAAAGACTAGAGCGACTAGGCTTGTATACACAGGAATTTAGAAGGATGAGAGGAGATCTTATCGAAACGTATAAGATTATTAGGGGGTTGGACACGTTAGAGGCAGGAAACATGTTCCCAATGTTGGGGGAGTCCAGAACAAGGGGCCACAGTTTAAGAATAAGGGGTAGGCCATTTAGAACTGAGATGAGGAAAAACCTTTTCAGTCAGAGAGTTGTGAATCTGTGGAATTCTCTGCCTCAGAAGGCAGTGGAGGCCAACTCTCAGGGGGTATGGGGAGAAGGCAGGAACGGGGTACTGATTGCGAATGATCAGCCATGATCACATTGAATGGCGGTGCTGGCTCGAAGGACCGGATGGCCTACTCCTGCACCTATTGTCTATAACAACGTGGTTTCTCTCGCTACCCCGATGCACTGTAAAGATAAATTTCGCCTAATTTCTCAGATATCCTAAGAATAATTATCGCATCTTTCTTTAAACTAGTTAATATAATAGTGATTGTGATTCTGAGCCGAGGGAACTGCGAACCCTCCAGGTGCATCACCTACTACCTGGTGGCTATGGCAGTGGGGGATCTACTGGTCGTTTTCACTGGTGTTGTAATGAACAGTGTCATTGCCATGAGTGGTTTGATTTACACTCCGGTGTGTCGCCTCCTAACGTGGACCATTTACGTTACCAGGGACGTTTCTATCTGCACGACAGTCACTTTCACCTTTGATCGGCACATTGGTATTTGTTGCCAGAATCTGAAAATTAAATATTGTACTGAGAAAACTGCAGCTGTGATTGTCTGCACCGTGTTTGTTTTGATTTGTTTTCAAAATGTTCCATTGTATGTAGGACTGGAACCTTTGTACATCGTCAACAATGTCCCAATGCTCTGCGGCACAATCCCAGGATTTTATACTTTACCTCTGTGGGTTGTGTATTCCTGTATTAATCATATTTTAACGCACTGCCTGGCAATAGCCCTCATCATACTGTTTAATGCACTGACAATAAGACACATAGTAGTCTCCAATAGAGTTCGACGGGTACTCAGAGGCATCAATGATGGGGACGACGATGATCCGGAGTTAGAAAGCAGGAGAAAGTCCATCATTTTACTCTTCAGCGTATCCGGAAATGTCATTCTGTTGTGGGCGACGTATACGGCCAATCATCTTTATCACCGAATCACGCAAACGTTCGTCTTTTCCAGTCAGAGCGACCCTAGATTTATCTTTCAGGAATCTACTCACATGCTTCTCCTTCTGAGCTGTTGCACAAATACATGTATTTATGTGTGAACGCAGAAGAGGTTCAGAGAGGAGCTGTGGAATGCGGTGAAATATCCGCTGGCACTGATAATTAAACTTGTTAAAAGATTACTTACATTTCGATGATTTATGCAATGAGAAAATAGATCAATGATTCTTTTGATCAACGGTGTTGGATCCTGCTTGTTTGCCTGTCTCGCATAGTTTGAAAAAGAGAATGAGAGAGAGAAAGTAGGAGAGAAAGAGAAAAAAGATAGAAAGAAAGATAGAAAAATTAGAGAATGAAAGAGGGAATGAAGGAAGGAAGGGAGAAAGATAGAAACAAAGAGAAAAATAGAAAAAGAGTGAAAAGGGATAGAGGGATAGATAGATGTATGCATGCAGGTTTGTTGAGTAATTTGTTTCTGAAAAATGTCTGCAGCGTGCAGGATAGAATTAGCATGCGGGTGATCGCTCGTCGGCGTGGACTCGATGTTTAATATACTGGGATTTTGCCATGTTCCCAATCCGCATATATCTCTGGTGTGTCATTAGCCTACCCAGAGCTCAATTCCTTCCCTAGTTCTTATTTATGTCTATCAATGCTAAGATTATACGTACACAAGTTTTTGTCGTGTGTATTTTTAAGGAAAGCAACGTTCATGTTGCAGGCAATGGACAATTATACTTTTATGATCCCTCCAATCTAAATTAAAGAAACTTCTTGTATCGGTCTCTAAGTTGTATTGCTTAGTCCATTTTATACTCTTGTCGCTGCCGTTACACTTACTCCAAGGGTTTCAACGTTGAATGACACATATCTTGTGTGAATCAGTTCTTTATAGCGCGTCGATAAAGGCATGAAATAAAGGCAAGGAGCCAGGTATTTCGGGAACGTTATATTTTATTGTACCTCGGTTATCAGACGGGTCGAGTCTGTCGGAATGGCTTGGCGCCCAAACCTTGTCCTTATATACCTGGTCCCGGACCGCCTCCCTGGACTGGTCCATTCACGTGCCGAGGGGTCGGTAGAAGTATGGCCCGACCCTTGGGAGCCGTCACAGTACCCCCCCCCAGAACCGGAGGCACGAAACGCACTGGTGGTCGCACAACCCGACCGGACCACGTACGGTAATCGATCGACAGAGAGGCCGGCGGAGGCACAGTTGGAGGGACAGGTGGTGGGACCCGCAAAGGGGGGCGACCTCGTGGCCGAGGCTGGGCAACCCGCGATGTCTAAGTGGGCCGGCTTCAGGCGGTCAATTGACACGGCCTCCGGCCGGCCCCCCATGTCCAAGACAAAGGTTGTCTGTCCGTGCTCCAGCACCCGGTACGGGCCCTCATACGGCTCTGGAGTGGGGTCCGGTGGGCGTCACGGCGCAGGAACACAAAGGCGCAGTCCCGGAGGGCCGATGGCACGTAAGGGCGGAATGTCCTTACGGGTGCGAGCTTGCCAACTCGCTCTCGGAGGCGCTGTAGGGTGGATGAGGGCAGTTCCTCTCGCCCCGGCAACGAGGGCACGAACTCCCCGGGCACCGTGAGCGGGGACCCGTAGACGAGCTCCGCTGAGGATGAAGCCAGGTCTTCCTTGGGCGCAGTCCGGATGCCCAGCAAGACCCATGGTAGCTCGTCCATTAGTCGGGGCCGGCGAGTCGCGCCTTCAGCGCTGCCTTCAGCTGCCGGTGGAACCTCTCCACCAGGCCGTTTGCCTGCGGGTGATAGGCCGTGGTGTGGTGCAGCCGCACGCCCAACAGGTGGGCCATGGCCGACCACAGCTCGGAGGTGAACTGTGTCCCCCGGTCCGATGAGATGACCACCGGCACCACAAAGCGAGCAATCCAGTGCGCGGCCAACGCACGAGCGCATGTGGCTGTAGATGTATCAGCCAGTGGTATGGCCTCCGGCCACCGCGTGAAGCGGTCCACCACCGTGGTCGAAACGGCGGCAGGGTAGACCGATCCCTTGCAGTGGCGCCCGGACGTGGCGTTGAATTTTTGCCGTCTGGCACGGAATGCAGGTGCGGGCCCAGTGGCCAACCTGCTTGCGCAGACCATGCCACATGAACCGCGCAGCTACCAATGCGATCGTTGCCCGGATGAATCGGTGAGCCAGCCCGTGGACCACGTCGAACACCCTCCTGCGCCACGCGGCCGGGACGATGGGGCGCGGCTGACCTGCCGACACATCGCATAGTATCGTCGTTGTTCCGGGGCCGAGGGGAACATTCTCAAGGCGGAGGCCAGAGATGGCAGTCCGGTAGGCGGGCATCTCCCCGCCCGTTAGTTGGGCCTCCGCCAGGGCAGAATAATCAATGCCGGGTGCCACTTCTAACACGGCATTGATGGCAGGGCGAGACAATGCGTCGGCCACCCGGTTTTCCTTCCCCTCGATGAAGCGGATGGAGGTGGTGAATTCCGATTTGTAGGCCAACTGGCGCTGCTGTCGGGCGGACCATGGGTCGGAGACCTTTGCCAGGGCGAAAGTGAGCGGCTTGTGGTCCGTGTAAGCAGTGAACGGGCGGCCCTCCAGAAAATAGCGGAAGTGACGAACGGCCAGGTACAGGGCGAGGAGCTCGCAGTCGAAAGCGCTGTACTTCCTCTGGGCGTTGTCGAGGTGCCGGCTGAAGAAGGCCAGGGGGCGCCAGCCCCCGTCCGTGAGTTGCTCCAGTACGGCACCAACCGCCAACTCTGAGGCGTCCACCGTAAGGGCTGTCGGGGCATCCTCCCGTGGGTGAACCAGCAGCACAGCCCGAGCCAGGGCCTCCTTCGCGCCGTCAAAGGCTGTTACCGCCTCGTCGGTCCACACGACGGTCTTACGCTTGCCCGCCAGCAGCTCGTATAGCGGCCGCATGATGTGGGCCGCGGATGGCAGGAACCGGTGATAAAAGGCCACCATGCCGACGAACTCCTGCAGGCCACGCACCGAGGACGGAAGGGGAAACCGGCGGATGGCGTCCACTTTGTCCGGCAGGGGAACCGTTCCTTGCGAGGACACACGGTGGCCGAGAAAGTCGATTGTGGCCACGCCAAAGCGGCACTTGGCGAGGTTTATAGCCAACCTGTGCTCGCTGAGCCGCTGGAAAAGCTGCCGGAGGTGGGCACAGTGCTCCTGCCGCGAGCGGCTGGCTACCAACATGTCGTCAAGGTAGACAAATAGGAAATCCAGCCCGCGACACACGCCGTTCATTAACCGCTGAAATGACTGCGCGGCGTTCTTGAGGCCGAACGGCATCCGTACGAACTCATAGAGTCCGAACGGCGTGATGATTGCCGTCTTGGGTACATCCTCCGGGTGGACCGGGATCTTGTTGTAACCTCGCACCAGATCCACCTTCGAAAATATCGTGGCCCCAGCCAAATGGGCGTTGAAGTCCTGGATGTTGGGCACGGGGTATCGGTCCTCGGCGGTAGCGACGTTCAGCCGCCGATAATCCCCGCAAGGCCTCCAGCCCCCGTTTGCCTTGGGGACCATGTGGAGTGGGGATGCCCATGGGCTGTTGGAAGGGCGGACGATCCCCAAGGACTCCATCGTGCGGAATTCCTGTCGTGCCAGGCATAGCTTCTCAGGCGGCAGTCGGCGTGCTCGTGCGTGGAGGGGTGGGCCGGTAGTCGTTATATAATGGAACACCCCATGCTTGGGGGTCGACGACCGGAATTACGGGGCCATAATATCGGGAAACTCCGCCAGAACCCGAGCGAAATGGGAGTCCACGGACGACAGCGGGCGTATAATGGGCTCATTCAGCCGCAGCGCAATGGGCTCCATCGTGGCGGAGTGGACCAAGCGCTGCTGCCTGACGTCCACGAGGAGAGAATGAGCCCGCAGAAAGTCGGCCCCGAGCAACGGCTGGGAGATGTCGGCGATCGTGAACTGCCACGTAAAATGACTGGCGCCGAAAACGATGTGGACCGTGCGGACGCCATAAGTCTGAATAATGCTCCCGTTTGCCGCGGTGAGGATGGGCCCCCGCTTCCCAGAAAGAATGTCCAGCGGCGAAGGGGGCAGGACGCTCAGCTCCGCCCCGGTATCCACGAGGAAGCGGCCCCCGGAGCGCCGATCCCAGGCGAAGAGGCGGTGAATCTGGCCGGCCACCGCGGGGACTATTGGCAGCCGACCCCGGCGTTTCCCGGAAACGTGCACGGCTGGCGGCATTGTGGTAATAACACCAGTACCTCCTGCTGGTGCTGGTTGGAGCCTGCTGGTGTGGGACTGCAGGTGCACGACCTGCAATGGCCACCTGGGGCGATCTCGCAGGCCTCCGGGACGTAGCTGTCACTCCTTCCACAGCTCCCCCGCCCGACCGGAGAAAATCGGGCGCTTGTCGAGTGACGTTTAGCACACTGACGTCATCACGGCGCGCCGCCCACAGCGCGTCCGCGCGCCTGCCGAGGGCCCGGGTGTCTTCAAAGGAGGCGTCTGTGAGCTGCAGGCGAATGTCGGCCGGCAGCAGGTGCAGGTACGTATACTCGAACATCAGGCACGGTCTGTGCCCGTCGAGTAACGCGACCATCTCCTTCAGGAGGCTAGATGGGCGCCGGTCACCGAGGCCTGGCATGTGGAGGAGCCTTTCGGCCCGCTCCATTCGGGTTAGCCCGTAGGTTTGGAGCAGCAGCTCCTTAAGGGCTTCATACGTGGGCCGGGGGGGTCCTGGAGGAACTCCGTTACCTCTTCGGCCGTGTCCTGGTCAAGGGCTCCCACCAGGTGGAAAAAACGGGTGTTATCCACTGTGATGCCCTGCAGCTGGAACTGGGCCTCCGCTTGGTAAAACCAAACGCGAGCCCGGGTGGTCCAGAAGGTCGGGAGCTTGATTCCTACCGCGTCGACAGCTGGGGCCTGGTCAGCCTGCGAGCCGGACGGGCGGTCGGCTTTTGCTTTTGTGCCCATCCTAATGAATGGACCGTCGAGGTCACCAATGTAGCGCGTCGATAAAGGCCCGAAATAAAGGCAAGGAACCAGGTATTTCGGGAACGTTATATTTTATTGTACCTCGGTTATCAGGCGGGTCGAGTCTGCCGGAATGGCTTGGCGCCCAAACCTTGTCCTTATATACCTGGTCCCGGACCGCCTCCCTGGACTGGTCCATTCCCGTGCCGAGGGGTCGGTAGAAGTATGGCCCGACCCTTGGGAGCCGCCACATCTTCTTTCTTTCGTATATCAACTACAACAATCAAAAGTGGCAATTGGTGCTTCAGAGTGCCGTAGTTGACGCTTTGCTGCAGGTTTTGCCAGTTGTGTAGAACTACCCAGGGTGGACGACGAGGACATAAAGCAGCTCCCACCCCTGTGAATCAGCTCCAAAGTCTATTTGCACCACCTCAAGGGTTTCGTAAATTCGCCGGCTCCTTTGCCTCATCACAGACCTCCATAAAGTTGGTTAAACAAAATATTCCGCCAACGTGTCCTCACTGCCGTTCCTGAATAAAACTCCACCTGTGAAAGTAACTTTCAACTACGTCCACGTGTGCTGCTCAATGACTGGCCGGTAGCGGTTGGATTTATACTTTTGGATATTTTGTAATTTTTGATCATAGGCGTAAAATTAAAATAATATATATCATGCTCATTTTCTCCATAAGTGCAAATGCTTAGAAAGATGTGGTCGATGGCTCTACGATGTTCCTCCTTGCTTCACTCAGCAGCTGAGCAAATGGACACAGGGGGACATTCAAATAACCCATTTTTATTGATACTACCTAATCCAGCAACTCAACATCATCTGTCTTTGCTGGGTCTTCAACAGTATGCATTTGTTTCATTTGTGGAAGCTGGCGTGCAGCGTTAATTTAGTATCTTAGTTCTGCCCTTGCATTCTGTGAACAACTTTCGGTTTTGGTTCCTTTTCACTCTCCCCCCCCCCCCCAACTGCACCCTATCCCCACTGCCCCCCCCCCCCCCCCCCCCGCTAACCTCTCCCTTTGTGCCCTATTAACAGTTTAGCCAAAACCTGTTAGATTTCCATCACTGCTCTGCTCGAAATCTCCCTGATCTTCCTTTCTTATGTTTGGCATCACCACTGAAAGTGCGACTCGCACTAGCAAGATTAAATATAAGTCTGTGAGATGTGAGAGCAAGGTTGTGGTGATAAAGACGCCCAGTCGGCCCGCCCCTGCACTGCACTCACTCCAATGAAAGAGCCAAGGAAATTTTCGTTCAAAAACCGACTCAATTAACTTAATTAACTTACTTTAGCAAACATTTGATTTGACGTATTCAAAGGCAATATGTTCATTTGAGAAAATGTACCCAATCCGTCCTTGATAACTCCTAACCCAATTTCGCCTTGATAAATTATGTGACATACAGTAAAAACAAACAAATGGACAGTTGAAAACAGAAAACATTCTGTGGATAGAAGTCAGCCATGTGATTCAGTTGGGACCTCTCTCGAGGAGGTATCAGGAAAGTATTCGACCCATTTTATTACTTGCAAGACCAAGTGGACCCGTTGGGCCCATTCCTCGTAGAGGAGGAACAGGGAAGGGGAAAGGGTGTCGTCACTGAGTGAACTCTGGACTCAAAGCCTCTCCTGTATTGGTGTAGCATCCTCACCCCCCCCCCCCCCCCACTCAATCCCCCTTAACCCCCCCTCCTCCCCCTACTGACCCACTCCATCCCCCCTCCTCCCCACCCCCCCAATCCATCCCCCCTCCTCCTCCCCAACCCCCCAATCCATCCCCCCCCCTCCTCCTCCCCACCCACTCCATCCCCCCTCAGCACTGCCGTCAGTCGGGCGGGTGCCCCCCTCTCGGAGCAGGAGAGGCGACTACACCTCCCAGCGGTCAGCGCGGCCCTGATCTGAGGCATGGCCCAAGGCATGCCTTATGGTGACGTTATACGCACAGCAGACCTTGGAAAAATGTGTTTAGAAATGAGATTTTTGAACTTTAAAATGTCAGAACTTTTAGAAATTAGATTTTTGAACTTTAAAAATATAAGACCGATTTAAATAAAAGTTGGTATAAACAGTGGCCGTGAGAGTTGTGATTAAGGTGGCGCAAAAATTGTCGTGCTATGGTTTACCTTTTTTGCAAAATCACAGAAATACATTTATTTACATAAGGATATATATATATATATAAATATATACACACAAGATCTGAGTTTTAATAGTATAAAAAAAAATATATATATATATATATTAGACCATATATACTAGACCAAGAGGGGGGACAGGGAAGGGAAGGGGAGAGGGAGGGGGGACAGGGAAGGGAAGGGGAGAGGGAGGGGGGAGGCAGTGGGTGGATGGAGTGGGTGGATGGAGTGGGTCAGTGGGGGGAGGAGGGGGGCAGTTGCAAGTGGGGGAGAGAGAGAATGGGGGGGGGGTCTGAGAATGGGGACTGGGGAGGGGGACAACAGGGGTCGTTGTGCAGCGGGCTTGGTGGTAGGGGAAAGAGGGGTACTGGGAAAAGGGGAGGTCCCCCTTCCCCCCTCAACCCCTTCCTCCCCACTCCTTCCCACCTCCATCCCCACTCCCCCCCCCCTCCTCCCTCCCCACCTCCCTCACCCTAACTCCCCCCCCCCCCCCCCCCCCCCCCCGCCTCCTTCCATCCATCCCTCCCCCCTCCCTTCAAACCCTCTCCCCCTCCCTCCACCCTTCCAGTTGCAATGGAAACCCTACGCCCTCCCTCTCCCCTCCCCCCCCTCCCTCTCCCCTTCCCTCCACCTCCCCCCCCCCCACCCCTTCCCCCCCCACCCCCTCCCCCCCTCCCCTCCACACCTCCCTCCCCCCTCCCTCCCCGCCTCCCGGTTACAATGGAAACCCTACGATGATGGGCGCAACGGGGAAAGAGGGGTACTGGGAAAAGGGGAGGTCCCCCTCCCTAACCCCCTCCCCCTCCCCTCCCCTCCTTCCTCCATCCCTCCCCCCCACTCCCCTCCCGGTTACAATGGAAACCCTACGAGGACGGGCCCAACGGGGAAAGAGGGGTACTGGGAAAAGGGGAGGTCCCCCTCAATCCCCCTTCCCCCTCCACTCTCCCCCACCCCCTCCATTCTCCCCCCACTCTCTCCTCCCTCACCCTCTCCTCCCTCACCCCCTCCTCGCCCACTCTCTCCTCCCCCCTCCCTCACTCCCCTCCTACCCCCACCCTCCCCTCCACTCCGTGGACCCGTTGGCGGCGAAAGCTACTTACCGAGCGTGCAGGGAGGAGGAGGGAGCTCCGGGCTACTCAAGGCGAGCAGCGCATCGGCGGCCCGGCCGAGCTGGGACTCTTCGAGGCGTGCCGGCGGCCCGGGGACTACTGGAGGCCGACATCGCAGCGGCTGGGACCAGGCAGAGGCGCGCAAAAGATGGCGGAGCGGGAGGAGGAGGAGAGCGGCCGCCATTTTCCTGCGGTCGCGACGGTGTCGTCGGTGGCAGCGGCCGCTGTAGGAGGAGGTGAAGCTGCCCGCTGCGGCTTGTGTGCGGTAAGGGTGCGGGGCGCTGGGCCCAGGCAGTAGCGGGGACTCGAGGACGCCGTGGGTTGAAGGAAGGGAAAGATGAGTGGACCATCAGTCCAACCATCTCCCTCCTGCTCGGAGTATCCCCCTCGTGTGAGAGAGCGGTGAGAGGCCAGAGAGGGGAGCCCGATTGAGGGCGGCTCCACTATCGGCGACCAGCTTGTTTGTGCGAGTGAAGAGACAAAGTGCCCCCCCCACTCTCTCTCCCTCCCCCCCCCCCCCCACCCCACTCTCTCTCCCTCCCCC
This sequence comes from Rhinoraja longicauda, assembly GCF_053455715.1. NCBI lineage: Eukaryota > Metazoa > Chordata > Chondrichthyes > Rajiformes > Arhynchobatidae > Rhinoraja > Rhinoraja longicauda. The sequence goes on from NC_135966.1 coordinate 45,128,953, forward strand.
CCCCCCCCCCACCCCACTCTCTCTCCCTCCCCCCCCACTCTCTCTCCCTCCCCTTCCCCCCCCCACTCTCTCTCTCTCCCTCGCCCCCCACTCTCTCTCCCTCCCCCCCCACTCTCTCTCCCCCCCCCCCACTCTCTCTCCCTCCCCCCACTCTCTCCCTCCCCACTCTCTCTCCCTCCCCACTCTCTCTCCCTCCCCCCACTCTCTCTCCCTCCCACTCTCTCCCCCCCCCCCGCCGTTACTGTGGCCTGGGCGAGCCGCGCGCACAAGATGGCGGAGCGCGAGGAGGAGGAGGAGAGCGGCCGCCATCTTTCTGAAGTCGTGACGGGGCCGTTGGTGGCAGCGGCCCTCGTCGACGCCGCCATCGGTGGAAGCTGCCGCTGAAGGAGGAGGAGGAGGTGAAGCTGTCCGTTGCGGCTTGTGTGCGGTAACGGTGCGGGGCGCTGGGCCCGGGCAGTAGCCGGGACTCGAGGACGCCGTGGGTTGAAGGCAAAGATGAGTGGGCCATCAGTCCGACCATCTCCCTCCTGCTTGGAGTGTCCCCCGGGTGTGGGAGAGTGTGGGGAGAGAGGAGAGAACCGAGAGAAGAGAAGCGAGAGGGGAGCCCCTGATTGCGGGCGGGCGGCTCCACTAACGGCGTCCATCTTGTTTGTGCGAGTGAGGAGAGAGTCTGTGGTGACGTCAGACGCACAGCAGCCCTTCGAAAAAAGGTCTTTAGAAAATAGATTTTTGAACTTTGAAACATCTGTAACCTAAAAAATATAAGACCGATTGAAATGAAACTTGTTATTAAGAGTGTCCGCGAGAGTGGTAGTGGCGCAAAAATTGCGGCGCTATGGTTTACCGTTTTGGCTGTAGGTCCACATTTTCAGAGCAATATGTATATACATACAAACACACATATATTCCATCGCCCGGTGCGGCTTGGCCGCGGGGCCTAACATCGCGCGGCTCGGCCGCGGGACTTTTCATCGCTGGTGCGGCTCGGCCGCTGGACTTAACAGTGCCCGGTGCGGCTCGGCCGCGGGGCCTTCCATCGCCCGGTGCGGCTCGGCCGCGGGGCCTAACATCGCCCGGCGCGGCTCGGCCATGGGACTTTTCGTCGCTGGTGCGGCTCGGCCGCTGGACTTAACAGTGCCCGGTGCGGCTCGGCCGCGGGGCCTTCCATCGCCCGGTGCGGCTCGGCCGCGGGGCCTTCCATCGCCCGGTGCGGCTCGGCCGCGGGACTTAGCTGCGCACGGCTCGGCCGCGGGGTCTTCCATCGCCCGGCTCGGCCGCGAGACGTTTCAGCGCCTGGTGCGACTCGGCCGCGGGGACTTCCATCCCCTTGCGGGGACTGTGCGGGTCGGTCGGGGACGAGCTGCCTGTCCGTGGGCGTGGGGAAGAGAGTGGAAGTTTTGTTGCCTCCATCACAGTGAGGGGGTGTTTGGAGTCACTGTGATGGACGTTTGTGTTGGGGTCATGTGTCTTGTGTTTAGTACAAGGGAGTTAGTTGGTTGCTGTAACAACAAACAGAATGCGAGAAGAACTCTGCAGGTCAAACAGCATCTGTGGAGGCATAAGATGTAAGTCAATGTCTTGGGTCAAGACATTACATCAGGACATGGAAAGATTGGACTCGGGGAAGATTGTCAATATATAGCAATACTTAGGGGGATGGGACAGCAGCTAGGTGGAAGGAAATGGCGATGGGAAGGGTAAGGAAAGTGAGAAGAAATCTAGATGCACAGGTAAATATGGCTGGGAGGAGAATGTCAAGGGTGTGGGTTGCCTGAAATTGGAAAAGTCAATCTTCATACCATTTGGTTGTAGGTAATCCATGCAGATTTTGTTTAGTTTAGTTCAATTTAGAGATACAACACGGAAACAGGCCCTTTGGCTCACTGAGTGCGCACTAGGGACAATCTACATTTACATCATACCAATTAACCTACAAACCTGTACGCCTTTGGAGTGTGCGAGGAAACCGAAGATCTTGGAGAAAACCCACTCAGGTCACGGGGAGAACGTATAAACCCCATACAGACAGCAACCATAATTGGGATCGAACCTAGGTCTCTGGTGCTATTAGCGCTGTAAGGCAGCAACTCTACCACTGCGCCACGTGCTGCCCTAATGACGATGTTCCAATTTGTATTTCGCCACCCGATAGCAATGGGGAATGCCAACAATGAATAGGTTACTGTGGGAGTTGGGAGGAAAGTTAATATAACGTCCAACCAGAAGCTCACGATGGCTGTTACAGACAGAGTTCAAGCGTTCCGCAAACCTGTCACCTAGTCTTGCTTGGTTTTAACACGTAGACGAAGCCACATCATGAGCACCAAATGCAGATGAACCTCTACCTCTACCTCATCAAGAAGAGTGATAGGTCTATGAATGGTGGTAAGGGGGGAGCTGAAAGGACAGGCGTTGCACCTCTTTGGTTGCGGGAATAAGTGCCAGTAGTCATGGAGGGTGGGGAGGGATGAGCGGATTAAGATGTCCAAGAAAGATGTCCTGCTGAAAGTAGAAAAGTGGAGGGAAAAGGGGGTAAGATGTGACTGTTGGTGGGATAACATTGAGGCTTCTTCTTTCGTGTCCATCATTCATGTTTCAAATGTTACATCACTGTCATCGTCCGTCCTGAAAGGGACACAAGCTTCCGACGACAATCATTGGGAGCCATCACTTATACAATAGATGGTGGTGGCAGCAGAATTAGCTCAGGACACTTCCAGTTTCCAGCCCCGCGACGTGGACGCTTCTGCTATGGGGCCACATTGAGGCTGGTTGGTGTGAAGTTTCAGGTTAACGATGAAGCATTTAAGTGGTGTAATGGACTCAAGAGTACGACGTACTGCCCTTCGAAGTTATCACAAAATGCTGGAGTAACTCAGCAGGTCAGGCAGCATCTCAGGAGAGAAGGAATGGGTGACGTTTCGGGTTGAGACCCTTCTTCAGTCTGAACCTGAGATGCTGCCTGACCTACTGAGTTACTCCAGCATTTTGTGATACCTTTGATTTGTACAAGCATCTGCAGCTATTTTCCTACACTGATGTACTGCCCTTGGTCATTAATTATTCTTACAAGTTGCCTCTGCTCCTTTAGATTGACCTTATCGACTTCAATGACAGGGGAAACAATTGTCAATGTTTTGCTGCACTGTAGATGCTGTTTGTGTAATGTATTTAGTTATTTTACCTGTACCACAGGATCTGAACTCTGAATACTAAGTGCAACAAATGGAACAAAACATTTATTTTATATTCCATATTCTTAATTAGTAAAATGCTTCAGTAACTTAATACATGTGTCCCCTTTTGTTTTATGGGCTTTACTTTCACAGTACATTAACGTCTGAGAGGTGATTAATTATTTCTCATTAAAGATGCTGCAGCTAACTCAAGCTCTCTGTACTTTCACTCTGTGCTTACTCCAATTCTCAGCCTCAGTTTGTTCACACTTTCTTGATCATGCTAGCTCCTTACACAGTTTAATGTCTATTCCTAGCTGGTACTTAAGATCAAATAAGCTCACTGGGGAATTGGCCATTTTAAATATTGTTATGAATTTACCAAGAAATCCCATTTGTTACACTTGAATATCATGAACTTAGAAATCCTATCTTATACGAACTTTTCTTCAGCAACACCCAACTGAATACTTCCTCTGATTGAAAGACATTAACAACTCATTTTCAACGTATCCCATTGTTCCTGAAGCTGGTCCAGGCATTTTGTAAAGTAATTGACCATGTTAGTGTTAAAGATTGTTTCTTAAAACAGACAACAACACAAACAGTTAAAGGTAAACCAAGCAAAGCTTTAATTATCGTCAGACGGGAGTGGGGCGATCAGTGCAAAAGGTGTATGACCATACTTAGCACTCCCCGTGCTTCCACTCAAAGATACAGCATTTTTCACAGTATTTTTATACAGAATTTGCAGCAAAAATGTTTAACACAACATTTCCTTCAAATCAATCACATTGTATTGGAACACAATATACTTGTCACCCTACAGTCATAAAATATTCCACACAATAAGTTATTAGTTGAAGGTAAGGACCCTTATCATACCACAGAAGGTCTTGTTTACACACTCCTACAACTAATCAACAGTTAACCACATCCTAATCTTAACGAGAGCATTGTCCATCGTCTTCCCAGGCATAACAGGATATACTGGTCTACAGGCTTTAGGAATCAGATTGTTACATCCTGCCTGGTGCAATTTTGAAAACATCAGCTATTCAGGACCCAAAGTTCATGCTCATCCTGTTCATTCATTCTACCATTTTATTATTTCTGTGGTTTCCAAGGATTGTAAGTTTCAGCTACCAGACACATCCTTATGAGCAATTAGCATTCCTCCACTTACAACAATATAGAAGCCCCAAAAGCATAATGGCCAAGCATCCCATCATACAAAGTTAATAGCCATTAACTCTTTCACTGGCTAGTTTCCATGTTGGCCAGACAAAGTGATGGCATTCCTTCTTCAGTCTGAAGAAGGGTCTCGAACCGAAACATCACACATTCCTTCTCTCCCGAGATGCTGCCTGATCTGCTGAGTTACTCCAGCATTTTGTGTCTACATTCCTTCTGCAATATTGCTTTGGAGCATTGTGGGGTAAATTGGCCCAGGTTGACCCAGGAGCAAACATGGTAGCATGCCCATGAGACTGCTTGGTTTCAATAACAATACCTTGGATTGAGTCCCCTATATCCCAGCGGGTCACCAAGAAGAAGGATGGACCTGATGGCCACCGAGAACAAGGAAGGGCCCAGCAATCGCCGTGAACAAAGACGGACCTGGTAGTCCGCCCGCAGCCACATGCAGTGGCAGGCCTCATTTGCTGCTGCGAAGAAGGACCCTGCGGGTGGCTGCCTGCGGAGGAAGCCCAGAAGCCGCCATGCTCGGCCCCAAAGACCAGAGTGTTGGGGAGGAGGAAGGAGCCTCTGGTGAGAATGGACACAAGGAGTGGACTGGTGGGAGAGGTATTTGGTATTGCCTCCAGCACCTTCAAGGTTGGCTGCAGGAGCTGTCCCTCGGGACACAGAGCTCGTTGGGCATGGAGACGGACGTCAGTTGATGGGCTGGGCTGATGGAGGGTGACGGAGGATGTGGTTGAGAGGGAAAGATGGATCAGCCATGATTGAATGGCGGAGTAGACTTGATGGGTCATATGGCCTAATTCTGCGCCTACAACTTATAAACATGAGCATGGGTCCTTCGTACATGTGATATGTACAGGCATCGAAGCTAGCATGCTTGCACTGTGATATCTGTGCAATACAGATAGTTGTCATTTATCAACGTTGTGGAGAGCTTCAGCATGAAAACTGATCTCTCAGCCCACCGAGTCTACCCCAACCATCACCAACCTAATGATCCTTGCAGGATGTGCTGGCTCTGGAGAGAGTTCAGAAGAGGTTTACAAGAATTATCCCAGGAATGAATAGGTTAACCTATGATGAGCATTTGTCGGCACTGGGCCTGTACTCGTAGAGTTTAGAAGAATGAGGGGGGGCCTTATTGAAACATACAGAATAGTGACAGACTTGGAGAGAGTGGATGTGGAGAGGATGTTTCCACTAGTGGACTAGTCATAGCCTCAGAATTAAAGGACGTTCTTTTAGGAAGGAGATGGGGAGAAATTTCTTTAGTCAGAGGGTGGAGAATCGGGAATTCTTTGCCACAGAAGGCTGTGGAGGCCAAATCAATGGATATTTTTAAGGCAGAGATAGATTCTTGATTAGTACTGGTGTCGGAGGTTATGGGGAGAAGGCAGGAGAATGGGGTTAAGAGGGGAAGATAGATCAGCCATGATTGAATGGCGGAGTAGACATGATGGGTCAAATGGCCTAATTCTGCTCCTACAACTTATGAACATGAGCATGGGTCTTTCGTACATGTGACATGTACAGGCATCGAAGCATGCATGCTTGTACTGTGATATCTGTGCAACAGAGATAGTTGTCATTTATCAATGGCCCAATTCTACTATTACTTAGAAACATAGAAACATAGAAAATGGGTGCAGGAGGAGGCCATTCGGCCCTTCGAGTCAGCACCGCCATTCACTGTGATCATGGCTGATCGTCCCCAATCAATAACCCGTGCCTGCCCTCTCCCCATATCCCTTGGTTCCACTAGCCCCTAGAGCTCTATCTAACTCTCTCTTAAATCCATCCAGTGATTTGGCTTCCACTGCCCTCTGTGGCAGAGAATTCCACACATTCACAACTCTCTGGGTGAAAAAGTTTCTTCTCACCTCAGTTTTAAATGGTCTCCCCTTTATTCTGAGACTGTGGCCCCTGGTTCTGGACTCGCCCAACATTGGGAACATTTTTCCTGCATCTAGCTTGTCCAGTTCTTTTATAATTTTATATGTTTCTATAAGATCCCCTCTCATCCTTCTAAACTCCAGTGAATACAAGCCTCGTCTTTTCAATCTTTCCTCATATGACATGATCCCCAGGGATCAATCTCGTGAACCTATGCTGCACTGCCTCAATTACAAGGATGTCCTTCCTCAAATTAGGAGTCCAAAACTGTACACAATACTCCAGATGTGGTCTTATCAGGGCCCTATACAACTGCAGAAGAACCTCTTTACTCCTATACTGAAATCCTCTTGTTATGAAGGCCATCATTCCATTAGCTTTCTTCACTGCCTGCTGTACCTGCACGCCAACTTTCAGTGGCTGGTGTACAAGGACCACCAGGTCTCGCTGCACCTCCTCCTTACCTAACCTAACACCATTGAGATAATAATCTGCCTCCTTGTTTTTGCCGCCAAAGTGGATAACCTCACATTTATCTATATTATACTGCATCTGCCCACTCACTCAACCTGTTCAGGTCACCCTGCAACCTCCTAACATCCTCTTCACAGTTTACACTGCCACCCAGCTTTGTGTCATCTGCAAACTTGCTAGTGTTGCTTCTAATTCCCTCTTCCAAATCATTAATATATATGGTAAACAGTTGTGGCCCCAACACCGAGCCTTGCGGCACTCCACTCGCCACTGCCTGCCATTCTGAAAAGGACCTGTTTACTCCTACTCTTTGCTTCCTCTCTGCCACCTCTCTGCCAACCAATTTTCTATCCATGTCAACACCCCAATACCATGTGCTCTAATTTTAGTCACCAATCTCCCGTGCGGGACCTTATCAAAGGCTTTCTGAAAATCTAGATACATTACATCCACTGGCTCCCCTTCATCCATTTTACTTGTCACATCCTCAGAAAATTCCAGAAGATTAGTCAAGCATGATTTCCCTTTCATAAATCCATGCTGACTTGGACTTATCCTTTTACTGCTATCCAAATGCACCATTATTACCTCTTTAATAATTGACTCCAGCATCTTTCCCACCACCAAAGTCAGGCTAACTGGTCTGTAATTCCCCGTTTTCTCTCTCGCTCCTTTCTTGAAAAGTGGGACAACATTAGCTATTCTCCAATCCACAGGAACCAACCCTGAATCTATTGAACATTGGAAAATGATCACCAATGCGTCCACTATTTCTAGAGCCACCTCCCTGAGGACCTTGGGATGCAGACCATCAGGCCCAGGGGATTTATCATCCTTCAGTACCATTAGTCTACCCAATACTATTTCTCGCCTAATGAAAATTTCTTTCAGTTCCTCTACCCCCCTAGATCCTCCGTCCTCCAGTACATCTGGGAGATTGTTTGTGTCCTCCTTAGTGAAGACAGATCCGAAGTACCTGTTCAACTCTTCTGCCATTTCCTTGTTACCCATAATAATTTCACCTGTGCCTGCCTTCAAGGGACCCACATTTGATTTTGCTACTCTTTTCCTCTTAACATATCTAAAGAAGCTTTTATTGTCCTTCTTTCTATTCTTGCCCAGCTTCCCCTCATACTTCATCTTTTCAGCCTGTATTGCCCGATTTATTACCTTTGGTTGTCCTATGAAAGTTTCCCAATCCTCTGGCTTCCGGCTACTCTTTGCTGTGTTATACATCTTTTCTTTTAGTTTTATTCCATCCCTAACTTCTCTTGTCAGCCACGGTTGCCTCCTACTCCCCTTAGAATCTTTCTTCCTTTTTGGAATGAAATGACCCTGCGTCTTCTGGATTATGCCCAGAAATTCCTGCCATTGCTGTTCCAACGTCATTCCTGCTAGGATCCCTTTCCAGTCTACCTTGGCCAGCTCCTCTCTCGTGCTCCAGCTCCCCTTTGTTCAACTGCAACACTGACAATTCCGATTTAACCTTCTCCTTCTCAAATTGCAGATTAAAACTAATCATATTATGATCACTACCTCCAAGCGGTTCCTTTACCTCGAGTTCTCTTATCAAATCTGGTTTATTGGACAACTCTAATTCGAGAATTGCCTTTTCTCTGGTAGGCTCCATTACAAGCTACTCCAAGAATCCATGTCGGAGCCACTCTACAAACTCTCTTTCTTGGGGTCCTCAACCAACCTGATTTTCCCAGTCTACCTGCTTATTGAAATCCCCCATCACCACAGTGGCATAATCTTTCTTACATGCCAGTTTTAACTCCTGCAACTTACACCCTACATCCGGGCTACTATTTGGGGGTCTGTAGATAACACCAATTAGTGTCTTCTTGCCTTTACAATTCCTCAACTCAATCCACAGTGACTCTACCTCGTCAGTCCCTTTGTCTTCCCTCGCAAGGGACTGAATTTCATCCCTCACCAGCAGAGCTACCCCACCGCCTCTGCCCACTTGCCTGTCCTTTCTATAGGATGTATAACCCTGAATATTAAGTTCCCAGGCCTGATCCTCCTGCAGCCACGTCTCTATAATCCCCACAATGTCATATCTACCAACCTCTAACTGAGCATCAAGCTCATCTACTTTACTTCTTATACTTCGCGCATTCATATACAAATGGCCTTAATGCCTTATGACCTTACACTAATCCCTTTTTAATTCCACCACATAATCCCCATGTTCTGTACTTCACCTGCACACCAGGGGCAATTTGCGGTGGCCAATTAACCTACATGCCCGTTATTTTTGAGATGTGGGAGGAAACTGGAGCATCTGGGGGAAATCCACGCAATCATAGAGAGAACATGCAAACTCACAGAACCGAAGGTCAGGATTGAACCAGGTCTGTGGTGTTGTGAGGCAGCAGCTCTCCCAGTGATTAATTGCACTACTGTGGCGGCTCCCAAGGGTCGGGCCATACCACTACCGACCCCTCGGCACGGGAATGGACCGGTCCAGGGGGGCGGCCCTTAGCTACGGGTATAAAGGATGGGGTTTTAGGCGCGATCGCTCTCTGCAGGCTTGACTGGTCTAGAGAACCCATTACACACATCGCTCCCGAAATACCTGGCTCCCTGCCTTTATTTCGAGCTTTCTCAACGCGCCACAATTGGTGACCCCTAAATAATGGACTCAAAATGGAAAGCCGACCGTTCGTCCGGCTCACAGGCCGACCAGGCCGCAGCTGTCGACGCGGTTTCCATCAAACTGCCAACATTCTGGACCACCCGGCCTCGCGTTTGGTTTCACCAAGTGGAGGCTCAGTTCCAGCTGCGGGGCATCACGACAGATGACACCCGCTTTTTCCAGCTGGTGGGAGCCCTTGACCAGGACACGGCCGAAGAGGTCACAGAGTTCCTCGAGGACCTCCCGGCCTACGATAAGTATAAAGCCCTTAAGAAGCTGCTGCTCCAAACTTATGGACTTTCCAGGATGGAACGGGCTGCAAGGCTCCTCTACATGCAAGGCCTAGGCGACCGGCGCCCATCAAGCCTCCTGATGGAGATGGTCGCGCTACTCGACGAGCACAGGCCGTGCTTGATGTTTGAGTACACCTACCTGCACCTGCTGCCGGCAGACATCCGCCTGCAGCTCACCGACTCCTCCTTTGACGACACCCGGGCCCTCGGCAGATGAGCGGACGTGCTGTGGATGGAGCGCCGGGATAACATCAGCGCGCTGAACGTCACTCCAGCAGCGCCCGATTTTTTCCGGTCGGGCGAGGTAGCTGTGGAAGGAGTGGCAGCTGCTCCCCGGAGGCCTGTGAGATCGCCCCCCCCCGTGGCCGCTGCGGGTCCTGCACCTGCAGTCCTGCACCACCAGGCTCCAGCCAGCACCGGCAGTAGGCACTGGTGCTATTACCACCAGCGCTGGGGTGCTGCAGCCCGACAATGCCGCCAGCCGTGCACGTTCCCGGGAAACTGGTGTGCAGGTGAAATACCCGGCTCCTCGCCTTTATTTCTAGCTTTCTCGACGGGCCACACTACGAATGTTTTTAGACAAATTTTTGTTCTTGTCGGCCTGTAAGCCCTGCACGCACTGAAGGCTGCTTGCACTGCAGCTGAGTTGACTGGATGGAGAAGCCTGATTCAGCATTGCATAAGGCAGCATGACTTTACCAGCCCCACTGCATGGGAGCCTGAGATGCCCATCATCTCACAGGTAGCTTTCCCACAAATACAGCTCTCACTGCTGAAGTTCTCACAGGTCAGGTCGACCACCCTCCTTGTGAATGCTCAAACATCCTCTGATCCTGTCTCCGTTCTAACCCCCTGTCTGTCCCAGATTTGATCTGCAAACAACACATTCCCCAGACTCCCAGTATTACAAACTGTTGTCCCTCACTCCCCTCACTCCAACAATACCGCCCTCCCACACGCTCCTGAGATTGCTCAACATCAGCTCCAGCCTGCTTTCTTGCACCCCTCTCTCAGGCTCCTCCTCTTTATCTCTCACTCCTTCTTTCCATCTCGCCCCTCACTGCGCCTCCCCCCCCCCGTCTCGCCCCCACTCTCCATCTCACGTCCCCACTCTCTGTCTCACCCCCTCTCTCCATCTCATCCCCCCTCTCTCCGTCTCGCGCCCCCTCTCTCCGTCTCACGCCCCCTCTCTCCGTCTCACGCCCCCTCTCTCCGTCTCACGCCCCCTCTCTCCGTCTCACGCCCCCTTTCTCCGTCTCACGCCCCCTCTCTCCGTCTCACGCCCCCTCTCTCCGTCTCATGCGCCTCGCCGCCTCCCCTCTCTCTGTCTCACGCCCCCTCTCTCCGCCTCCACCCTCTCCGTCTCACGCCCCCTGTCTCCGTCTCACGCCCCCTCCCTCCGTCTCACGCCCCCTCTCTCCGTCTCGCGCCCCCTCTCTCCGTCCCGCGCCCCCACTCTCTGTTTCGCGCCCCCTCTCTCCGTCTTGCGCCCCCTCTCTCCATCTTGCCCCCTCTCTCTCCGTCTCACGCCCCCACACAGTCTCCATCTCTCCACCTTGCTCACTCTCACCTCCCCTCACATCCCCCTCTCCTCCTCACCTCCTCCCCCTTGCCATCCCTCTCTCCCTCGCCACTCCCTCTTCCCCTTGCTCCCTCTCTCCCGCCTGTTCCTCACCCCTGCTCTTTCACCCACTTCTGAAGCAAACAAGGTTCTTATTGCCAGATTACAAATGAATGAAATTCCTGAATTTCGTGGATAGTTGAAATTTCTAATTATGAAAAAACACACCAAGCAAAGTTCATCAGTGCTCTGACCTCAATCCCTGTTCTGGCTGCATTCCTAGCAATGTTGTAATTGCTTAGTTAAAACCATTTATTGCAGTGATTCCAAGCAACATCTCCATTGTGCTCCACAGCACAGCTGAAATTAATTGCAAAAAATAAATCACAGCCCAAATTTTCTTTGGAGCACACATAATTAAATTGTGCACTTCAGAGGCTTATTTAGGGATAAGCACACTTTATCCGCGGCTCTCGGAAGGCAGTGCCGATAATGAAGGAAAGGCACTGTGTTCCCCTCACCAAGTGTGATTGGTTAATGCTGTCTGCAAAGGATGGCAATATCTGCCACACTTTGATATATAAACACACCGTTTTTAATATTGATTTTACAGGGTAGTCATTTCAAATTGATTACTGCAGAAGTATATAGCTGTGGGTTGATTGTTGTGGAAGGCAGTCTAGCTCATTTCTGTGACCTTTTGCATTCATTCTGGCAGGGATATTACCTCCTCCCAAGATTGGCAGCTAATTTTAGAAATAAGGCAATTTGTGTGTTTATATATTTTCACTGTAAACTCCTTCAATATGGTCACTTAATGTTTTCTGTCAGTGATGAATTAGGACAAAGGGGTTTTATGGATAAGTCACAAATAAAATTGTGCGTAGCATCAGTTGTGTGGGTGTGAGCCATGGCTTGGTTTTTGCACCTATCTTTCTGTGCCAGAAAGTCATGAATCAGTGCAGAGGGTACAATAAATGCAGCAGAACCAAGGATAGTAGCAATGTAAACACTAATAATATCTTTAAAGAGCGGAAGAAAGCCATTTTACCTGTCGGGTCAATTCTGACTTTATGTATCCTGAATACTCACGCCAAGTCATTAATACATACCAAGAAAATCATTGGACTTATTACCAACATCCCTCTCGCCCAAGTAAACAACCCCACCACCCTCCCCTCAGCTTTGTGTTATTTAATCAGTTTTCAATCCACAATACTGCAGAGCCTTTTATTTCCAGGTCTTAATGACAAATCAATGACATAGCACCTTATCAAATTCCTCGTGGAAGTTCATATATTTTATATGTGAAAAAGAGTCCCTAGCTGAAACATCGCCCGACTGCATTTCAGATGCTGTTGAGCCGGCTGAACTACCCCAGCATTTATGGTTTCGCTCAATATTCCGGCGTCTGCACTTCCTTGTGTCTCCATATATTCTATGTTAGGTGCAATTCTCTTTAGACCTTTCAAAAATGTTTGTCAAGTTAGTTAGATGCATTTGCTTTCAATGAATCCATGCTGCTTTTTCCAAATCAGTTCGCATGTGGCCATTCTTGGTACAATAAGATTCATGATTGAAGCAAGGGATTGGAACATCATACCCACCATATGGGGTCTGCCTTTGCTCTCGGTTGGACAGCAGCTGGGCCAGGGAAGCTGGTGAAGACAGACCCTCTGTGTCGTGCTGGGTGAGGTGCTTTGACAGACAGCCGTCACCATTCAGCTACCCTGCCAATGACCCACGACCTATAATTCGCAGTTTCACTTTACAGGTCCTCGCCAGGTCACGAATGCCCACGTGTGGCCACCCTGCCCATTGTGACCGGTGAGGTGGGTAAGCATGGGTGCTGCGGGTGTGCAGACATGTTCTGCCAGGGTGGGCATTTGTGTGTGACTTCTCTAACCGCCTGCTGAGGTGCAACAATCGGGGGTTGGGTGGAGCCGATCAGAGCTGGGAGCGGCAAGCAAACTTGCTCGTTCAGTCAGAGTCAGTGAGGCCATCTGGCAGCAGTCTTCCCTCACCTGCTTGTTCTCCTACACAGCTGTGACCCTCTCCCACACAGCTTTTGTTCGTTTATGACTTACAAACAGTTCAGGTTTCAAACGTATCACCAGTTCAGAAACCCTGTCATAACTTGGAGATGCGTGTATGGTTCATATTATGTTTATCCATTGGTAAAGGTGCCGAACATGCAGATATTCCACTGATTAGCACAGACTTGCCCACAAGCTACATTACCACAGAAGATTGTAAGAGCACTGTAGTAAAGTTGCCATTTAATAATTCTGATGAACATGACCAATGTAATGTCATGGCGGCATAGAGCCTTACAGTGTGGAAAAGGAACTTTGGTCAACATGTCTGTGCCAACCAAGTTGCCCATCCAAGCGAGTCCTACTTGCTGCGTCTGGGCCATGTCCATCCACATCCTTTCAATTTATGTGCTTGTTCAAGTGTAATTTAAATGTGGTAATTGTACCTGCATCACCCACTTCCTCCAGCAACTCATTCCATATACAGTGCCCTCCATACTTTTTCGGACAAGTACGCATCATTTATTTATTTGCCTTTGTGCTCCACAATTTGAGATCTGTTATAGAAAAAATCACATGTGGTTAAAGTGCACATTGTTACATTTTAATAAAGACCATTTTTATGCAATTTGGTTTCACCATGTAGAAATTACAGCAGTGTCCCTCCCATTTCAGGGCACCATAATGTTTGGGACACAGCAATGTCATGTAAATGAAAGTAGTCATGTTTAGTATTTTGTTGCATATCCTTTGCATGCAATGACTGCTTGAAGTCATATCACCAGTTGCTGGGTGTCTTCTCTGGTGATGCTCTGCCAGGCCTGTATTGCAGCCATCTTTAGCTTATGCTTGTTTTGGGGGCTAATCCCCTTCATGGACCAATATACTTGTACCCCTAGGCCCCTCTGAAGCACATAATCAGAAAAAAGTCCTAGAATCCATTGAGTTGTAATGTCCAAAAATAACTTGGGATTTTGTTCAAAATCAGGTCTTGCCTAAAAACTGTTTGGACTATGAGACATTTGGAATGAGCTGGGATAAGCATAAGTTCATATGTCAAAGGAGCAGAAGTAGGCCATTCGGCCCATTGAGTGTATTCCGCCGTTCAATCATGGCTGATCTATCTTTCCCTCTCAACCCATTCTCCTGCCTTCTCCCCATAACCCTTGACACCCTTACTAATCAAGAGTCTGCCAATCGCCGCCTTAAAAATACCCAATGACTTGGCCTCCACAGCCATCCATGGCAATGAATTCCACAGATTCACCAACCTCTGACTGAAGAAATGCTTCCTCATCTAAAGATGCATCCTTTTTATTTTAAGGATATGCCCTCTAGTCCTAGACTCTCCCATTAGTGGAAACATCCTCTCCACATCTACTTTCACTATTAGGAGGGTCAGGGGGTACATAAGTCTTCCCTCCATTAGCGTCCCTAGCAGATCATTTAGGGATGCAAAAATCTCTCTCCTTGCAATGAAAGGGAGCCCTCTGAGGATGTCACTGCTCCCAGTAATGTGTGATGGTTGTTAGGAGATTGGGCAGACAGATAAAAAGATGATGGATGGATCGTTGGAGAGATAGCAAAACGTCCATTTAACTCATCTGATAAAGGTCTGGGGCACTCCTGGGAGACCATTTAGCAATGAATTGAGAGTCTGGAGGGCTATATGTTTAAATTATGTGACACGACATGGTTATTATGACGTTGATCAGCTATAATATCTTTAGACAGCATTTGTTTCCCGCTGGAACTCTGGTCTCCTGTCTCCAACATAGAAGATTGGCTGAGAGTTCAGAATGGGTGGAAATTAGGCAAAATGGCCCTCTTGTTTTGTATTTTAAATTAGATTGTTTTAAAATAGACTGGTTTTTTGTTTCTATTTATACACTCTCATCCTAATTACAGGGCGAGCTTTGAAGTCCTTGGCAGGGAAGGCTGGGTTACAAAAAAAGACACGATGTCTATAGTGGCTCAAATGGTCAGGCAGCAAGTTCCTTCTGTCTAAGGAATGCTGGGTGGTGGATGTGCAGAATGACAAAGGCCACACTTGGGGGCGACTTGTGTCGGAAGGAACTCAGATGCTGGTTTAAACTGAAAATAGACACAAAAAGCTGGAGTAACTCAGCAGGTCAAACGGCATCCCTGAAGAATATTCTATGGATTCAGGATCAGTTCCTGTAGATTGGAGGGTAGCTAATGTTATCCCACTTTTTAAGAAAGGAGGGAGAGAGAAAACAGAAAATTATAGACCAGTTAGTCTGACATCAGTGGTGGGGAAGATGCTGGCGTCAATTATAAAAGACGAAATTGCGGAGCATTTGGATAGCAGTAACAGGATCGTTCCGAGTCAGCATGGATTTACGAAGGGGAAAACATGCTGGACTAATCTTCTGGAATTTTTTGGGGATGTAACTAGGAAAGTGACAGGGGAGATCCGGTGGATGTGGTGTACCTCGACTTTCAGAAAGCCTTCGACAAGGTCCCACATAGGAGATTAGTGGGCAAAATTAGAGCACATGGTATTGGAGGTAGGGTACTGACATGGATAGAAAATTGGTTGGCAGACAGAAAGCAAAGAGTGGGGATAAATGGGTCCCTTTCAGAATGGTAGGCAATGACTAGTGGGGTACCGCAAGGCTCGGTGCTGGGACCGCAGCTATTTACAATATATATTAATGACTTGGATGAAGGGATTAAAAGTAACATTAGCAAATTTGCAGATGACACAAAGCTGGGTGGCAGTGTGAACTGTGAGGAAGATGCTATGAGGTTGCAGGGTGACTTGGACAGGTTGTGTGAGTGGGCGGATGCATGGCAGATGCAGTTTAATGTGGATAAGTGTGAGGTTATTATCTGAATTATTATATGAATGGTGTCAAGTTAGGAAAAGGGGATCTACAACGAGATCTGGGTGTCCTAGTGCATCAGTCACTGAAAGGAAGCATGCAGGTACAGCAGGCAGTGAAGAAAGCCCATGGAATGTTGGCCTTCATAACAAGAGGAGTTGAGTATAGGAGCAAAGAGGTCCTTCTGCAGTTGTACAGGGCCCTAATGAGACCGCACCTGGAGTACTGTGTGCAGTTTTGGTCTCCAAATTTGAGGAAGGATATTCTTGCCATGGAGGGCGTGCAGCGTAGGTTCACTAGGTTAATTCCCGGAATGGGGGGACTGTCGTATGTTGAAAGACTGGAGCGACTAGGCTTGTATACACTGGAATTTAGAAGGATGAGAGGGGATCTTATTGAAACGTATAAGATTATTAAGGGGTTGGACTCGTTCGAGGCAGGAAACATGTTCCCAATGTTGGGGGAGTCCACAACCAGGGGCCACAGTTTAAGAATAAGGGGTAGGCCATTTAGAACAGAGATGAGGAAAAATGTTTTCAGTCAGAGAGTTGTAAATCTGTGGAATACTCTGCTCTCAGAAGGCAGTGGAGGCCTATTCCCTGAATGCTTTCAAGAGAGAGCTTGATAGAACTCTTAAGGATAGCGGAGTCAGGGGGTATGGGGAGAAGGCAGGAACGGGGTACTGATTGAGAATGATCAGCCATGATCACATTGAATGGTGGTGCTGGCTCGAGGGGCCGAATGGCCTACTCCTGCACCTATTGCCTATTGTCTATAAGAAAATAAATAGGTGACATTTTGGGTCGAGACCCTTCAGACTGAGAGTCAGGGGAAAGACGAACAAAAGATATATAGACAATGATATAGAGAGATATAGAACAAATGAATGAAAGATATGCAAAAAGTAACGATGATAAAGGAAACAGGCCATTGTTAGCTGTGGACTAGATGAAAATGAGTTACAGGCAATGAGACTCAACAAGACGACTTTGAAACTAGTACAACAACTTGGATGGGGGAGGGACAGAGGGAGAGGGGATGCAAGGATTACTTGAAGTTAGAGAAATCAATATTCATACCGCTGGGTTGTAAACTGCCCAAGCAAAATATGAGGTGCTTTTCCTCCAATTTGCATTTGATGACTTGCTGGTAAGATAACTGGAGCATGATGGGGAGGTGAGGGGAAACTTTGTACCTCAATTCTTGCCTGCGCATTGGCAGCAGAGTTCCATGCCCTGTTTACTTACACATCCCTCGGGAGCATCGGCTGCGCACAGCCACATTGGGCTATCGGAATTCTCAGCCTGACTCTCCCTCGTTCCCTGTACTCAGAAACATCACTGACCCGCAAATCACTTGGGAGTTTGTGGCCTGCACGCTAATTGTGAAGGTACAGGGCATGCATAATTCAGTTAACATGGCATTTACCTGTGAAGCTGAAGACACAATCTTGTAGCCTCTAGCTGTATACCTCTAAAGATGATCACATTACTGTGTACAAGGCCTTGTCGCATGGCGTCCCATATGCTGATGGTGAAGACGTTATGGTAATGGACTGCTGACTTAGGTTGATGAAGGATTGGTCGAGTGGTGACATTGCAACCCTTCCTCGCGGGGAGGAAGCTGGTGTGCGTGGGGTCAAAGATTCTGCCACAAAGTTGCAGTGCATTTTCGGTCAAGTGGTTCAGGTGTAACCCAGTCTGTATGCCAGCAAGGAAGTTATCGATTGGGAAGTGTTGCTTGAGAGTATAGTTGATGATACTCTCCATCTCTTTGCTGATGAGTGAGATTAGCCAGAGCTTTGGAATGGATGAATTGGAATTGCCTACCTTTATTACACTGGACCCACAATGACATCCTTCCACTTTGTCTGCAGATGCCATTGTTGCAGTTGGAGATGGCCAAGGTGGTTCATCCACAGAACCACCAGGTAAAGCTGGTTGCAAACACTTCAATCTCAACCTCTGCATTTACCTTCTGGGAGGATGGGGGAAGTGCACCTCTTCCTCCCATCAGTTGCATCAATCATCCTTCAAGCCAGCATTGTCAGATACCTCCCTGATTTGGTTACATCACGTGCCCACAGGAATGAAATCCATTCCAGAGTTTCTCATGACCATGCATGGCTGGTTGGGAAGATGTGTTGGGGAGGGGGAAATTTAGATTTTTCTTTACTTTTAGACTTTAAATATTAGAAAAACAGCGTAGAAAATAGGCCGTTCAGCACTATCCTACACACTAGGAACAATTTACAATTTTTACCGAAACCAATTAACCTACAAACCTGTACATCATTGGAGTATGGGGAGAAACCGGAGTACCCGGAGAAAACCCACATGGTCATTGGAAGAAAGTATAAACTCCGTACAGACAGTACCTGTAGTCAGGATCAAACCCGTGTCTCTGGCGATGTAAGGCAGCAACTCTACTGCTGTGCCACTATGCTACCCCTGAGCAATAGTTTTGTTCTAGGTGAAGGATAGATATTGTGGGCTCAACAACCGCTAGTGACCTATTTGATATTGAATAAGCAATAGTTTTGTGTCTGCACTTTCAATCTTGTGTAGCAAAGTGCAGTACCATGTGCATTATTGAACTGTGAGCTGAGGTTAATCATTTACAAGCCCATCATTGACATGCTGCACTGCTTTCTTGATTCTGCAAATTTAAAACACAGTTCAACAGTGGAAACTAATTATTGATATCACATGGTGTCACATTGCTCAATCATTTGAACTATTACCAGTTCTACCAAGCAACTTGTAGTGAGAGTGTGCCTGTGTTTGACCTGGGCGGATAGGAATACTCACCAGGTTGTGAGGAATGATGACTCCTCTACTGCTAACCTTTTGAAATAATAAAATATCTCAAAATACTTCATGGGCTATAATCAAAACAATCTGGCACATATGTGAGAGGATAGAAAGGTGGTGAGGCAGAAATATTTTGGGTAGGAATTCTTGTGCTTGGTTACGAAGAATGGCTGCTAATGATTAAGCGAAATATACTGAAAGGAACATCAACCGACTCAACTCTGCCTCAGCTCATCTGCTGCTGACTCCAACAGTTCTGCTTTTCTTAAGTCTAGACAGTCAAGTCAAGTTTATTTGTCACATGCACATACACGATGTGCAGTGAAATGAAAGTGGCAATGCCTGCGGATTGTGCACAAAAAAGAATTACAGTTACAGCATATAAATAAAGTTAATACCAGAGAAGACAAAATTTAGTCCCTGGAGTTATAAAAGTGAACAGTCCTGATGGCCTGTGGGAAGAAACTCCGTCTCATCCTCTCCGTTTTCACAGCGTGACAGCGGAGGCGTTTGCCTGACCGTAGCATCTGGAACAGTCCGTTGCTGGGGTGGCAGGGGTCCCTCATAATCTTGCTTGCTCTCGATCTACACCTCCTGATGTATAGGTCCTGCAGGGGGTCGAGTGTAGTTCCCATGGTGCGTTCTGCCGAACGCACTACTCTCTGCAGGGCCATCCTGTCCTGGGCAGAGCTGTTCCCAAACCAGACTGTAATGTTGCCGGACAGGATGCTCTCTTCAGCCCCAGAGTAGAAGCAATGAAGGATCCTCAGAGACACTCTGAATTTCCTCAGCTGTCTAAGGTGGTAAAGACGCTGCTTAGCCTTACCCACCAATGCGGCAATGTGCGTAGCCCATGTCAGATCCTCTTTGATGTGGACTCCAAAGTATTTAAAACTGCTCACCCTATCCACAGTAGATCCATTTATCTCCAGTGGCGTGTACGTTCTTGGATGTTTAGCCCTTCTAAAGTCCACAATCAGCTCCTTCGTTTTTGTGACATTCAAGAGGAGGCTATTGTCCCGACACCAGAGTGCCAGATCAGCCACCTCTTCATCGTTGTCGGAGATCCGGCCCACCACCACAGTGTCATCAGCAAACTTGATGATGGAGTTTGAGCTGAACCTGGCCACACAGTAAGGACGCAACCCTGGGGCGATCCTATGTTCAGGGTGAGAGGGCTAGATGTGTGTTCCCCCATCCTGACCACTTGGAGCCTGGCGGTGAGAAAGTCTAGGACCCAGGCACACAGAGGGGTGCTAAGCCCCAGTTCCAGCAGCTTCTCAGCCAGTCTGCTGGGGACTATTGTGTTGAAAGCTGAACTAAAGTCAATGAACAGCATCCTCACATAGCCCCCCTTCTGGCTGTCCAGATGAGAGAGAGCGGTGTGCAGAACCTGGGAGACCGCATCATCCGTGGACCTGTTCGGACGGTATGCGAACTGTAGTGGGTCCATGTTGCGAGGAAGGAGGGCACAGATGTGCTTCTTGATTAGTCTCTCGAAGCATTTCATGACAACCGAGGTGAGGGCCACTGGTCGGTAGTAATTTAAACAAGCTGGAGAGACATTCTTTGGCACCGGTACAATGATGGATCTTTTGAAGCATGCAGGGACCACGGACTTGGCCAAGGAGAGGTTAAATATAATGGTGAGCACTGGAGCAAGATGAGTAGCACAAGACTTTAGTACTCGCCCAGATATGCCATCTGGGCCTCCAGCTTTCCTCGTGTTCACACGCGTTAGAGCCCACCTCACGTCATGCTCGGACACCGAGAATGTGTGCACGTCCCCAGCGGTGGATCCCCCTCCAGCCTCGCTAGCCAGCGCCCCGGCGGTGTTGTTTTTAGACCGCGAGCTAGGGGTGATGTTACCCGTCTCGAGCCGTGCATAAAAAGAGTTCAGGACATCAGCTAAGGAGGAGCCGGCACTTCCGGTTGAGGGGGTGCTGGACCGGTAGCTAGTTATAGTCCGTAGCCTCTGCCAACGGCGCCTGGTGTCCTGCTGCTCCATCTGTGACTCCATCCTGTCCCGGTAACTCCTTTTTGCGTCCTTCACTGCCCTTCGCAGTCGGTAGGACTCTACCTTGTAGTCGTCCATGTTGCCGGATGCCAGGCCAGAGTTGAAAGCAACGGTGTGAGCATTCAAGGCCACAGTATCTTAAGTTGCACCAGGTCCTATTTGACTATCATCTCTTTGTCCTCTAACCTACATTGGCCCATGGTCTTGCAGTGACTCACTTTTTAAAGTTCTCATCCTCATTTACAGCTCCTTCCATATGCTCGCCGTACGATCCTGTATGGACTCCTCCAAATTTAACATCAATCACTCCACTAGAGGGAGATGAGATCAACTCTGTTCTACGTCTGCAGCTGCCTCTCTCACCCTCTCCGCCTTCCTACTTTCCTCAGTGGTGCAGCTTACAAAATTACATCCTTGATCAATTTTCTGATCATCTGCCCGAACATTTCCTCAATGAATTGGCGTCAATTTTAATTTTGTTCCATGACATTGCTTAGTTCACTTTACTGTATCAGCAGTACTATACAAGTGCTGCTTGTTGTTTGCCATATTTTACTTCTTGCATTAAACATTTTAAATATGGAGAAGTTACTTTTGAATGCAGACTAATAAAATAAGTGGACAGGGTTTAAGATGCCCATGCATGAGACCTGTGGTTGGAGGTTGATCGACAAGAGGAATAATGCTGATTTCTCCTAACTCTCAATCCAGATTCTCTCCGTACATCCCAAATTCCAGATCATTGAGCTCAATTATTAAGCTTCTACAAATGTTGCAAAACAATGGTAACAAGGATTGAGCATCCAGTTTCCTGTCTGCAGTTCAGTTCCACGCTGGCCCCACTGCAAATGGGCAGCGGTAAACAAACAGAAATAAAAATTAAAAACAAAACCTTTATAAAATATTCCATGATGCAGTTATATCAGGTGACACCCTTGACTGCCTGTTTTTGGCACTGTGATTCAGCTGTCTCTATGACTATACTTGCAAATATATACTTTTGAAAAAAAGTTGTAATGATTTTGATTTAATTTGTGCAAAGACAGATTCATGCTATTCATAGCTATTGCTTGAGAATTCAATTTGTTAGAAACTCGATCAACTTCCAGGAATGATGTTTGAATTGTGTGTGGATAAATGATTGTCGCAAAATTAGGCCCTCTGTAAATATTTTGACATATTGTCCAAACTAACGTGTACAAAAATCAGTAAGCCGATAACTGTTGTATTAATATTGTGCCATTAAAATATCACATAAATTACAAGAGGCACAAGTGGAACATGGGAATTTATTATCTTGCATAAACCATAACTGATTCCCCTTCTTTACTGGAAGACCTGTGTTTCATGTCCATCTCACACTGTCTGTGAACTCAGTAGCTTGCTTGGCCATTTCAGAGGGTAGTTGTGGGTCTAGAATCACATAAAGGCCAACAAGTAAAGATAGCATATTTTCTTACCTGCAGTAATTGCAGGCAAGAACATTTCAAGGAATGTGCGCATTTACAACAATCTAGTCACCAGAGATGCCACTGGTTATTATTTCACATTTATTTAGCAGAATTTAAATTCTGCACAAGTCACGAATTTCCAGGTGCATTAATGCAGGCCCGTGATTGGTAGTCCGGTGACATAAACATGGTCAATGTCAGTGTGCTGTGCTATGGGCCAGATGTAACCAGGAGTGCTATTTTATGCAACATGTGCCATTAGGTATATTCATTATGAACCGTGTAGGTCAGTCACAATTTGCACTGTTGGGTGCAGGAAAATTCAAGCTGAAACTTGATGGAACAAGAAAAACTGCAGGTCTGTCAACAGGGCTTCAATCCACATTGGATCAACAGATCTATCCCTTAACCACTGCAATTCAAAGAGTGAGGAGGAAATAGGGAGATAATAGAGAAGGAAAGATCATGTGAGATCCAAATAGTGCACGGAAAGTGAAAGAAAGAATGAACAAAGATACAGTGCATTCAGAAAGTATTCAGACCCTTTCACTTTTTCCACATTTTGTTACGTTACTGCCTTATTTTAAAATGAATTAAATTCTTTTTTTTATCATCAATCAAAACACAATACCCCATAATAAAAAAGCAAAAACAAAAATGTTTTAGAAATTTAGAAATTTTTGCAAAATAATTAAAAGGAAGTAACTGAAATATCACAGTTACATAAGTATTCAGATCCTTTACTCAGTTCTGTTGAGGCATCTTTGGCAGCGATTACAGCCTCAAGTCTTCTTGGGTATAACGCTACAAGCTTGGCACACCTGTATTTGGGTGATTTCTCCCATTCTTCTCTGCAGATCCTCTCAAGCTCTGTCAGGTTGGATGGGGAGCGTCGATGCACAGCTATTTTCAGGTCCCCCCAGAGATGTTTGATTGGGTTCAAGTCCGGGCTCTGGCTGGGCCACTCAAGGACATTCACAGACTTTTCACAAAGCCACTCCTGATTGTCTTGGCTGTGTACTTAGGGTCGTTGTTCTGTTGGAATGTGAACCTCCGCCCCAGTCTGAGGTCCAGAATGCTATTGAGCAGGTTTTCATCAAGGATCTCTCTGTACTTTGCTCCATTCATCTTTCCCTCGAACCTGACGGGGGCCTCTGTGTTCTAACGAACCTGCAATGCTGCAGAAATTGTTTTATACCCTTTCCCAGATCTGTGTCTCGACACAATCCTGTCTCGGAGGTCTACGGACAATTCCTTCATCTTCATGGCTTGGTTTTTGTTCTGACATGCACTGTCAACTGTGGGACCTTATATAGACAGGTGTGTGCCTTTCCAAATCTTGTCCAATCAATTGAATTTATCATTGGTGGACTCCAATCAAGTTGTAGAAACATCTCAAGGATAATCAATGGAAACAGGATGAACATAAGCTCAATTTTGAGTGTCATAGCACAGGGTCTGAATACTTATGTAAATATGATATTTCAGTTATTTCTTTTTAATTACTTTGCACAATTTTCTAAACACCTGTTTTCATTTCTTCATTCAGGGGTATTGTGTGTAGATTGATGATTAAAAAGAATAATTTAATCCATTTTTAAATAAGGCTGTAACTTACCAAAATGTGGAAAAAGTGAAGGCGTCGGAATAATTTCTGAATGCACTGTATCAGTGTGTGAGAGAAGGGGGGGTGGGCAAGAATGGAAAGAATGATAAGTAAAACTTTGAATATTTTATTTTACATTTGAAATTTCTTAACAGCATATGGGAGTGAGCTATAACAGTTTAATCATTTACTGTCTCGGTCGGAGAAATTGATTGGAATTGCAATATAATTATCACCTCAGTGAGTTAATGTTGTGAACTGTTTAATTATGAGCCTTAACCTCGTTATGATGATCTTGCCAGACTATTGATATGAAGATCATAAGTTCTTAAAATAACGCAATGAGTATGGAAAGATGTTATTTATGCAACAGTCAAATTATGAAGCAGTTTCTGGAGATTTGCAACTCGTGGTAGTGTTTCATGTGAAACCGATTGTTGGGCATGATGGACAAAGTTACCAAACAGCCAAGGTTGTGTGAAAGATAATGTGAGAAGGCGGCACAGTGTTGCAGTGGTAAAGTTGCTGCCTTACAGTGCCAGAGACCCGTGTTCGATCCTGACTATGGGTGCTGTCTGTACGGAGTTTGTACGTTCTCCCTGTGACTGTGTGGGTTTTCTCTGGGTGCTCCAGTTTCCTCTGCACAGGTTTGTAGATTAATTCGCTTTGGTAAAAATTGTAAATTGACCCTAGAGCGAGGCCTGCTGGTGTCGGCGGATGGCGGCCAATGTGCAATGCAGGACACGGAAGGAAAACTGTTGCGTAAAGCGGTGGATTGACTGTTGACCTGTAATCTGAGTTAGGTCCGAACTGGGTTCAACAGTCTGAAGAAGGGTCTCGACCTAAAACGTCACCTATTCCTTTTGTCCAGAGATGCTGCTTAACCCGCTGAGTTACTCCAGCATTTTGTGTCTATGTTCAGTGATAACCAGGATCTGCAGTTTCTTCGTGCACATGTATTTCTTCTCACTCAGCATAAGATATTGGGTATGAACTTCCTGTTATTTTCAGAAGATCAATGGGCATTCAAAAGATCATCAGATACCGGGCTATGATGGGTCAAAAACTCAAGCTCCTGGATGAGGTGGATGGGATTTCAATCTTCTTCACCAATGCTCATTCTTGACTCTGTTTTTGAAACTTCTTACCTAAGTTTTGGTAATCATCCACATTAGGAAATGAAACCCAATATCTTAACATTTTTAAGTTAAGAATTTATAGATCACATTATTTTGAATTTAAAAGAATCAGAAATATAAATACTAAAATATGCATCACCCCCCTTCTGGATCTGGTGGTACCAGAACTGTACACAGTACTCCAAATGTGGTATGACCAGTCTCGTGCAACTGTTACATGATGTCCCACTTTCTGTATTCAATGCCCACAATGATGAAGTCAAGCATGTCTTTGCCACCTTCGCCACCCTGTGTTGCCACCTTCATGGAACCATGTACCACTGCACCTCTTTGTCCCCCTGTTCCACGGGGGCCTAACATTTACTGTGTAAGTCCTGCCCTGACTATCCTAAAAAAATGCAGCATCTCCCATTCAAGAAACTCTATCTGCTATTCCTTGTCGGATTGGCGCACTTCATCAAGATCCTATTATAATCTGCACTCTCTACATACTGCTGCATGTACTGAGAGAGTTGCACTTCAGTAGTCAGCAATCCAGAGATCGGATCTTTAGAGGAAATTCCTTGCCTCCGCCACTGAGTTCTGCTGCACTGCTCCAGAAGTCTGAATTTGGCATTACAGATAAAATAAATACAGATATCAGCAGCTGAGTAATACTACAGGCTATCTGGCTGTGAGCCCTTCTCTTCATGCACGCACAAGATTCTACTATCTCATCACCTTCTGTGTGTCAATCCACTCTCTTGTATAAAGCTGGCCACTGGTTATTTCATCTGGATTAGTGATTCTTGCCTTGGTGAATTGGATTAATTCATGGGAGCTATAATTATAGTTATTTTCATAATAAGCAATTGTATTGTGGGTGATGGAACACAGCTGATGGAACACTGAATTTGACCTATCCATTTTTTAATCTTGCCACATTGTCATTAGCTCAGCCCCTCCCCCATCAGATTCCATTCCCCTCTAAATCGGGGCAATTTATACCGACCAATTAGCCTACCAACCTGCACATCTTTGGCATGTGGGCGGAAACTGGAGCACCTGGGGAAACCCACGCGATTATGGGGAGAACATGCAAACATCACACACACAGCTCTGAATATTGAACCTAGGTCTCTAACACGGAGGCAGCAGCATTACCAGCTGGGGCACTGTGCTACCTCAATAATAAATAAATCACTAAATGTCATCCAATATATGAATGTGTATGCAAGCAACCAACTTGAGGTGTTTCTATATTACTTCTTCCACATTTGAAATCTATTTTGTGTTCTGATGCAATAATTGTAGTTTGATCTCTTTGTGGATGACTTGTTCCAAAAAATAGTGCAATCTTATGATTTAATTTCACCTTTTTCTCTTGCCCTGGCTTTGATCTTAACATTTACTCATTTTAACAAAGCTGACATGTCTGATGCTAAACACATCTATGCTCAGCAGATTTTTCTCCTCCTCCCTGGAAGGTTTTGGTGTCCTCTTAGTTACACAAGTAGATAATCAGGACAAAAATAGACTTTACAGCTTCAACATGACTACTTCAACACTTCACTCTCTTTTCTTTATTCCTCTCTTTTTTTTTCCTTCCTATTTGTTTATGTTTACCCCATTTTGTTTTTCTTTTGTGCTTGCACTTTATTTCTACATTAAAGAAGATCGCCCTCAACAAACCTCCCTCTCTTTGGACTTTTTTGGACAGGTTGTGCTTTTCCCATCAATGTCCTAAATCTAAGATCTGCTATTCTCACATGGTTAAAGCAGGATAGAATATGTGTTTTAATGGTCATAATGTCACATAGCACAGAATCAGGCCTTATGGCCCACCACATCCATGGGAACCTTTTTGCCGATCTACACTAATCCCATTTGCTTGAACTAGCACTATATTCCTCCACACCTTGGCTAAATGCTTCTTAAATGTAGTAATTTTATCTGATTCCAAGAACCACCTCCAATGGCTCTGGAAGAAGATTCTGACTCTCTGCTCTGTTTATGTCTCCTATAATTGGATATACCTCTATACACTTGTCAGCCTTGTACTAGGGATAAGGAGCTCAACTAATTCAGTCTCTGCTCATAATTAAAGTCCTCTAATTTAAACAACATCTAGTGAGTCTTCTCTGCACTCTCCAGAACACAATCACATCCTTCCTCTTGTGTGGCGACCAGAACTGCACACAATTCTCCAAGTGCTGCCTAATCTTTTGAGATTGCAACCTTAATATTATATACCGTGACCGATGAAGGCATGAAGGCAGACGTGTCATCTTTCTTCCTCATGATGTGCTTTGTGTTTTGGAAACTCTTGACTTGAACTCCAAGGTCCCTGTGTTCATTAATATTAACGGGTGTCTTCCCATTTACTGTGTCTCCTATTCCTACATGATTTCCAAAAATAAATCATCTCATACTTGCCAACAGTCCACCCAGCTTGCCATCTGATCTATATTCTACTGCAGCCTTAAACAACCTCCTCGCTATCCATAACACCATCAGCTTTTGTGAACACAAACGTGCTAATCACATCACATCAAAATGGTTCATATTTATTACAAACTGCAATGGGCCCAGCACCAATTCCTATGATGCACCATTGGTCACAGACTTCTAATCAGAAAAACACCATCCATTGCCTCTTATCATCAAACCAATTTTGGATCTAATAATCCATATTACCTTGATCCTGTGCTTTATCCTTCTGGAGATAGACACAAAATGCTGGAGTAGCTCAGTGGGACAGGCAGTATCTCTGTCCTGCTGAGTTACTCCAGCATTTTGTGTCTATCTTCGGTTTAAACCAGCATCTGCAGTTCCTTCATACTCACTTTATCCTTCTGGACGAGCCTACCGTGTGGTACCTTGTAAAATGCCTTACTACAGTCCATGTAGACAACATCTCCTGCCCTGTCTTTATCGATCCCCTTAGTTACCTCCTCAAAAAGCTCAATCAAATGAGTGAGATAATGAGACAAGATTTCCCCCTCACCAAACCATACTGCCAATCCTTGATCAATCTCTGCCTTTCCAAATATACAAAAATCCTGTCCCTTACAATTTTTTCCAGTAATGCCATTACCACTGAAGTAAGCTTCACTGGCATGTAAATATTCGACCTCTCTTTGCATCTCTATCAGGATAGTTAAATTACTTCAATAATGTAAACCTATTGCTCTTTCACCTTTCTGTGACTTACTTGCATATCTATTCCTCTACTTCCTGCTGGAAGACTTAATGCATAACCCCAGCAAAATGATCATCTCTCCAATATTCCTGAGTTATATCCATATGGCCTCGTCAGATGATCTCTCCAGAATAACCTCTCTACATTCTGGAGCAATGTTCTCCCAATCAGAAGTATCACAAAATGCTGGAGTAACTCAGCGGGTCAGGCAGCATCTCTGGAGATGCCGATCTTCTCCCAATCAGAAGTGTGATTCTCCACTCCTCACTGTGTCAAACAGTTGGTATACAATCTCGTTTCCCCAGAGATAGTACTTGGACTAGGAGCAAAGAGGTCCTTCTGCAGTTGTACAGGGCCCTAGTGAGACTGCACCTGGAGTACTGTGTGCAGTTTTGGTCTCCAAATTTGAGGAAGGATATTCTTGCTATTGAGGGCGTGCAGCCTAGGTTTACTAGGTTAATTCCCGGAATGGCGGGACTGTCATATGTTGAAAGACTGGAGCGACTAGGCTTGTATACACTGGAATTTAGAAGGATGAGAGGGGATCTTATCGAAACATATAAGATTATTAAGGGGTTGGACACGTTAGAGGCAGGAAACATGTTCCCAATGTTGGGGGAGTCCAAAACCAGGGGCCACAGTTTAAGAATAAGGGGTAAGCCATTTAGAACTGAGATGAGGAAAAACCTTTTCACTCAGAGAGTTGTAAATCTGTGGAATTCTCTGCCTCAGAAGGCAGTGGAGGCCAATTCTCTGAATGCATTCAAGAGAGAGCTAGATAGAGCTCTTAAGGATAGCGGAGTCGGGGGGTATGGAGAGAAGGCAGGAACGGGGTACTGATTGAGAATGATCAGCCATGATCACATTGAATGGTAGTGCTGGCTCGAAGGGCCGAATGGCCTACTCCTGCACCTATTGTCTTTTGTCTATTGACTTCTGCTTCTCCTGAGATTTGTTAATGAAATGGACATGGGGGTGCAGGGCTAAATCTGCCAATGGTGCAAAACTTGGAGTCATTGTTAGCTGTGAGGAAGGGGATAATAGACTGGTGGAACAGGTTGATGAGTAGCAAAGGGAATTAAAAATAGAAAAATATAAAATGGCATGCTTCAGTAGGAAGAATGGGGATTGTACAATTTACAGTGCACAATACTGAAGAGGGTTCAGGAACTTACAGATACTGGGTATGGATGCCAAACTTGTTGAAGATGGCCCAAGAGGTTGTGGAAGTGGTTACTACATTATTAGGGATCCTGGGTTTTGTAAATGCACAAGAGCAAGGAAGTCATGATGATCCTTCTATAAAACATTTGTTTGGCCACAGTTGGAGTATTGTGTCCCATCCTATACTCCAGGAAAGGTATAAAGACTCTATAGATAGTGCAGAAGAGATTTACTGAAATGGTTACAGTGTTGATGGATTATAGTGACATGAGTGATCTGAAGAAGCTGGAGTTTTCCTTGACACAGAGGAGGTAGTGAGCGGAGATACATTCCTGGCACTCAAAAGAGAAGTGGATCAGAAGTTAAAAGGAACGGATTTACAGAATTATGAGGAAATAGTGAAGTGGGACCAGCCAGATTGCTTTTGCAATGGGTGGTGAGACAACAGACAAAATCACGGGAGGAATAGATCAGGTAGATGTACAGAGTCTCTTGCCCAGAGTAGGTGAATCAAGGACCAGAGGACATAGGTTTAAGGTGAAGAGAAGATTTAATAAGAATCTGAGGAGTAACCTTTGCACACAAAGTATGGTAGGTGTATGGAACAAGCTGCTAGAGGACATGTTGAGGCTGGTATTATCCCAACATTTAAGAAACAGTTACACAGGTACATGGATAGGACAGGTTTGGAGGGATACGGACCAAACGCGGGCAGGTGGGACTAATGGAGCTGGGACATGGTGGCTGGTGTGGGCAAGTTGGGCCGGAAGGGCTGGATTCCATGGTCTATGACTCTAACAGCATCGCAAGTCACTGGATGAATTTAAAAGAGAGTTAGATATAGCTCATGGGACTAGCGGAATCAAGGGATAGGGGTAGAAGGCTGGCACAGGTTATTGATTGTGGATGATCAGCCATGATCACAATGAATGGCAATGCTGGCTCGAAGGGCCAAATGGCCTCCTCCTGCACCTATTTTCTATGTTTCTATAAGTAGTCTGTCAATGTGTGCCTGCTGGTAAACTAATAGACGTGGAAGAATGAGATGATCGAGATTTCCACACTGCTTGTGATATGCTTGGTTGGTTTTGCACAGACGGGAACAATTGCAATGGCATCACGGACGCTGGGATGAAAATCTCATGCTGTAAATAAGTCTAATTCCAATCATGAGGCAGAAATAGCTGTAGCTGTAAGCTTTGCTGTTAACATTTTGCAAATTTGATTTTAGTGGTAAAAAATTGCCATGAGTGCTTTTTCTCCCTCTGTAAGTCAATCTCATTCTTCTGGCCAATCACCATTTTGATTGATTAATTGAGTGAAAATGCCAGCTATGGTTTTGACAGCTCAGTGCCTTGAGCCATGGGTTACTGAGGCACAGAGCCTTGCTTTCTTGGACTTTTATCTGGCATATCGTGAAACAGCGGCAGGCATAAAGCTGTTGCACTTCATGCAATGCCCTCTCAGTAGGACAATATGTTACATTTATGACATCTGCTAGGTGCAATGTTGAAGATTTTACTGTGTTTGCGATACTGAGTTACATAGGCTGTGGAATTTTCCCCATAAACCTGTGCCTGTCTCTCTCTCTTATTTTAAGCTGCTCCTTAAAACCGATGCTTTGGCCAAGCATTTGATCACATGCCGTAATGCTTTCTGGCTGGGTCAGATTTTATTTTGATGATGCTCCGGTGAAAAGCATCAGGATATTTTCCTATGTTAAAGGTGCTATTGCTGAGGGAATCTTCAAAATAAGGATATTCATTGAGTCTGTGCATATTTTGCTCTGCTTCTCAAGGGGGCTGGAAGTGAATAGTGGCATGACTGCTAACAGAGCAAGATTGCTTTTTTTGAATCACTACTACGTAAGGTGCTGGTAATTGGTTGCAAGGTTCTGCTACTGTACAGCCTCTAACGTGACTGCTCAGATTAATGGGAGCAGGCTTCAGCAAGACTTGCAGACTGCGCGGCTTGAAATGTGAGAAGGGAGATGGCTATAAGTGTCTCGATTATACTGCATTCAAACGACTAGAGTTCTGGAGAACATTCTTTATTTTTAAAGGTTTTTTTTTACTTTGTTCGCCCGAAGTTAAAATCTTCTGATATATTCATTAAAATATTCTGCCACCGCTACATTTATTTTTTTTGGATCCTGTAAGGCTTAACATTGACTTGGCAGCGACTAACTTGCAGTTCTTTTGACACAGGGGTGAGTTTTAGCAGCATTGCTAAAATGTTTTATAGTGCTCTTAGTCAGCATTTTCAGATCTGATGGACAACGGCCAATGATTTAAGTATCCTGGCGCTTTGGGATTTGTACAGCATTCAAACCGAGATGCAAGGCTCTGTACCCTGGTGTCGGAAGAGGCAAGAATGGTGAACCTGTACGGTCCAAGCCATGAGCTGTGAAGGAGTACGTCCACCTCTTGCGTGGGGGAGAATGAGTGCTGTCATCCACGTAGACTGAAGAGGTTCTCTTGTATTTTCATTTGGAAGATGAAATGCTTTTCTCGGTACCTGCCTTACATCTTCAGACCGCCCAGTACAATCTTCTCATCCAGCTGCTACACAGAAGGTAGTGTATGAAGGGGCAGGCGGTGGAGGTTGGTGCTCAATGGGAGGTGCATTTGAGGGTCTCTGTGGGGAGAGCGCAAGTGAAGTAGTGAGAAAAATAATGACCAGTAGAGAGGGCCTTACTGCAGCCCCTTTCACATTCCTCTTTAAAAAGCAATCTGTAATTGTCAGTAATGCATTGGCAGTAATGGGGCCTAAATCGTTTTAATCCTGCTAGTCATCACGCTGCAAAGTTGCGAGATCATGTGCCATTTTAATTAGGTGTCACTACGGGAAAAGCTTATTTTTCCTTCTATTGTTTCAATAAAGTATTGCAATGACATGGAGTGACTCTTAAAACAGTTTAATTAGTTTAGCCAGTTGTAGTGTGTTGGTAGCATCATGCTGCTTGTGTACAATTCGTAGTGGTAAGCTCAACTAATGAATAATAAAAAAGAATGATTGAACAGGCATTAAATATTTATGTTGCAGAAAGCAAGGATGATTTATTGAGCAGTTGGATGCTTATTTAGTCATTTCTGTGGCCATTTGCTCCCTCTGATGTTTGAAAAGATTCTTAAGGGGAGCATATTTGGCTGCCACTCGTTTTATTCCCTTATTTATTTATGTATTTATTTATTTATTTGTATTTGAGCTGTTTTCACACTAGCTGGTCGTTGTATCTATGCCCTTGACTGTCTGGGTAAGTGCCTGCAATTGAGTCCTGGCAAATCTATGCTGCTCAGCCTTCTCTTCAGGTTCACCCACTGAATCTGGCTGTAGATTGACGGGAGAGGTTGCACAGGGTGTGGGGCTGGAAGACCAATTTTATTGACCTTTGCAAGGCATCGATACATCTTGAACATTTCTCAATATCTTGATGTTTTCAGAAATAATAATGTTAGGATAGATTGGAAAGTTTCCCATTGGTCATTGTGGTGCTGCTATGTCTATCAGCTTCATTGCAGGTTAAGCTTTGATGGGTTAGTGAAGTAGGGTAACACTGCACAGAAACAGGCTCTTCAGCTGATTACGTCCCTGTAGGCCATCAAGTACCTATCTGTGCTAATCCCATTTTCCAACGCTCGGCTTTTAGCCTGTGCTATGGCATTCCAGATATTCTCACAAATACGTTAAATGTTGTTAGAGTATCTGTCTCCATATCCCTTCATCTTATAAAATTATATGACAGAGGGATGTAATGAATAAGGATTTTTGGTCTGACTTTTAAGACCTCAATTGCTCATCTGTAGAATACTGATTCCTTCAGGATAACAGATTCTTATTGGGAAATTTTTCACTTGTGCATTGTCTATCAGGATCTTGATTTTTGAAAAGCATATAATGCTACATAATGGGTCAGGCAACATTTCTGGAGAACATGTCGGCCCCTTTGACCTGAAATGTCACTTATCCATGTTCTCCAGCATGCTTCCTGACCCACTGAGTCCTTTTCCAATAAACTAGCATCCGCAGTTCCTTGTTTCTCCATAGAATGTTCCATGTCAGTACCATTGGTCTGGCCCACTTCAAAAGTACCGAAAGTGTGGTACTCTGAAACTTTCCACGAGGACTGGCAAGCTAGATTGCATGTGTGAGTGTGCACAGGCAGGGATGGACCGATAGTCACGAGCGGACAGACATGGATCGGATCACAGACAGGCATGCACATATACACAGACACAAATGGCCAAGCACAGACACAGACAAACACAGGCATGAGAAGCATCGCAACGAATCAGAGGACAAAAAACAAAGTGCTAGAGACCTCAGTGGGCCAGGCAGCACCGGTAGAGTGACTGGACCCTTCAATCATCAGTCTGAAGAAGGGTCTTGACCCTAAACGTCCTCCATCCATTTCCCTCCACAGATGTTGCCTGGCCCACAGAGTACCTCCAGTACTTTGTTTTT
This sequence comes from Rhinoraja longicauda, assembly GCF_053455715.1. Classification (NCBI taxonomy): domain Eukaryota; kingdom Metazoa; phylum Chordata; class Chondrichthyes; order Rajiformes; family Arhynchobatidae; genus Rhinoraja; species Rhinoraja longicauda. The sequence continues at coordinate 45,162,917 of NC_135966.1, forward strand.
TGCTCAACATTCTAGCATCTCCAGCCTCTTGTGTCAACAAATCAAGGGGAATATGTACAGTATTGTCTAAAGTGTGATTGAGCATTAGAAGAATGAAAGCTTTTGTGTGTGCAGTGTTAATCTTACTGACATTTGACATATTGCGAACTGTGGAAAATCTGTATAAATTATGCGCCTCAAGTATCACTGCAGGATCAGGGATTATGAACTTGAGACATTAGAGGTTGATAATGTTGGGCATTTAGTCAATCCCACTGTTCCTGTTCATATGGAAATTGCTAATCTTCAGCTTTGAATGGCAATGTCTATTGCACAGCACTTCATTGCCTGCTGAGTCAATAGATAATAATTACAGTGCTCATTTTTGGTTGCTATGAAAGCCATGTCTTAAAGATTAACGCTGTTGAGTGCCAACGACTCCTCCCCTGTGAGCTGGCTACCCATGTCAGTGAAAACACATTGAGATTCAAAAATGGACTGTAGGCAGATTGGTGAAACTGTTTTCTTTTCACTGGTGAAATTTGAACTCACACTAGAATATTAAGTACAATAGAAACAGCAGCAGGTCACTTAGACTTGCATCCCATTCTTGTGATCACTAATATTGATCTGACTCTCAACCCAACCTACCTACCTTGGTCTCTATCCTTCCATGCCTGGTCCAGTATAAACCTCTCAGACCTGGATCCCTGTTACTTACATCAACTTTAAATGTGGGGAAAAATTGTTTTGTAAGTTGGGTCTTGGCTGAACCACAAAATAGTGAAGGTGTATTATAGGTGAGCAGTGGCTGTGGGCATGGAGAAAGAAATAAGACTCCCAAGTTGCTTTGTCATATGACATTTTATACTCTCACTCCATTGAAATAATTGCCTTTTTCCTTCCTTCCAGAGTGGATAACCTCACTCTACCAAATCCTTGCCCACTTATTTAAACGTATCTACACCGATCAGCCAAAACATTATGACCACTGACAGACGAAGTGAATAACATTGATTATCTTGTTACAATAGTACCTGTCAAGGGGTGGGATATATTAGGCAGCAAGTGAACAGTCAGTTCTTGAAGTTGATATGTTGGATGCAGGAGAAATGGGCAGGAGTAAAGACCTTAGCGACTTTGACAAGGGCCAAATTGTTATGGCCAAACGACTGGGTCAGGGCATCTCTGAAATGGCAAGGCTTGTGGGGTGCTCCTGGTCAGCAGTGGTAAGTACCTACCGACAGTGGTCCGAGGAGGGACAAACCACAAACCGGCAACAGGGTGTTGGGCACCTAAGGCTCATCGATGCGCGAGGGCAACGAAGGCTATCCCGCCTGGTCGGAACCGACAGAAGGTCTACTGTGGCACAAGTCACAGATAATGTTAATGGCGGTCACGGGAGGAATGTGTCATAATACATAGTGCATCGCACCCTGCTGCATATGGGGCTACACATGGAGAACCAAGAGCATACTAGGCAGGTGGTCATAATGATTTGGCTCATCAGGTCATAATGTTTTGGCTGATCAGTGTATATCTCTTTACTGTTACTTTGTGTTTTCCTCAAAACATGTTAACTCACCTGGCTTTGCATCACCTGCAAATTTGGCTCCAGTGGGCTGGGTCCTTCATCCATATCATTAATATAATCTGTAGATATAAAAAGACTATGCATTCACCCTTCCAAGTCCACTCATGCTTTTATAAACCTCTACAAGACCACCCCTTTGGCCTCCTGCACTTGAAGGAATAAAGTCCACATCTGCCCATCCTCTTCCTATGTCTAAGGCCCTCAAGTCCTGACACCATCCTTGGAATTCTTCTCTCTGCTCTATCCAGCATAATGGCACATTTCTTGTAGCAGGGTGACCAAAGCTGAACCCAGTTCTTCAACTGCAATATAACATTGCAACTTATGCACTCGATTCCTTGACTGTTGAAAGCCATTGTGCCAAATGCGCTCTTCACTAACCTGCATTCTTCATCGACCGATAATGCCACTTAGAAGGAACTATGTACTTGTTCTCCTAGATCCATCTATTCTGTAACATTCCCAGGGCCCTACTGTTTACTGTGAACGACTTGCGCTGGTTTGACTTCCCAAAATACAGTATCGCACAGATACATATGGAATCATTGTCAAACAGTACGGAAACAGACTCTTCGGCCCAACTCATCCATTCTAACCAAGATGCCCTATTTAAGCCATTCCCATTTGCCTGCATTTGGCCGATATCCCACTATATCTTTCACATCCATGTACTTGTCCAAATGTCGTTTCTGTTGTTATTGCACCTGGGTCAACAATCTCCTCTGGCAGCTCATTCCATGTACCCACCAACCACTATATTAAAAAGTTGCCCCTCAGATTCCTATGTCAATCTTTTACCTTAAACCTATGTCCTCTGGTTCTTGAATCCCCTAAACTTGGGTAAAAGTCTAAGCATTCACCTCACGATTTTATACACCTCTATTCGATCACCCCTGAGCCTCCTGTGCTCCATGGTATAAAGTCCTACATTGCCCAATCTCTCCCTATAGCTCAGTCCCTCGAGTCCTGGCTATATCCTCGTAAATCTCCTCTCTCTTTCCAGTTTCATGACAATCTTCCTATTGCAGAGTTTAGAGATACAGCGCGGAAACAGGCCCTTCGGCCCACTGGGTCCGCGCCGACCAGTGATCCCTGCATATTAACATTATCCTACACGCACTAGGGACATTTTTTAACATTTACCAAGCCAATTAACCTACACACCTGTACATCTTTGGAGTGTGGGGAAAAAAAGAAGATCTCGGAGAAAACTCATGCGGTCACGGGGAGAACGAACAAACTCCGTACAGACAGCACCTGTCGGGATCAAACCCGGGTCTCCGGGTTGCTGTAAGGCAGCAACTCTACCGATGCGCCACCATGCCGCCCTGTGCCACCGTGATGAAAACTGAACGCAATACTCCCAATGCGGCCTCACCAACGACTTGTGAAGCTGTAACATAAAATCCCAACTTTGACTGTTGAAGCATGATGCACCAAAAGTCTTCTTTACCACCCTATCTACTTGTGACACCACTTTATGGGTACTGTGCATCTGTAATCCTAGGTTCCTCTGCTCCACAACACTCACTAGGGCATATCATGCTTATCTGAATTGAACTCCATTAGGATTCCTCAGCCCACGCCCAGGTGATCAAGGTCCCGCTGCAATTCTTGATAACAGCCTTCACTATTCATAGAACATAGAACAGGATAGCACAGGAATGGCACCATTCAGCCCACAATGTTTGTGCCGAACATGATGCCTAGCTGAACTGATCTCATCTGCCTGCAAATGATCCATTCCCTGCAAATCCATGTGCCTATATAAAAGCTTCTTAAACACCACTATGGTATTTGCCTCCACCAGTACTCCTGGCAAAGTGTTCCAGGCCCCCACCGGCCTCTGTGTAAAAAATTGCCCTGTAAATCTCCATTATATTTTCCCCCTCTGGGAAAATGGCTTTGACTGTACGTATGTGTCTACCATACTTCCTATTTTGGTGTCATCTGCAAACTTACTAATCATGCCTTGTATATATATTCTCATCCAAATTGTTGATATAGATGATGAACAAAAATGGGGCCAGCACCGATCCCTGAGGCACACCATTAATCACCAGCATCCCATAGGAAAATCAACCTTCCATCATACCTCTACTTCCTAGTATTAAACCAATTCTCTATCAACCCCTGCCATTGCACCTTCAAATACATAAAATCTCTTTGGGTTTTTCTTTTCTGCCAGAAGTATTTCATGCCCCTTTTTGCCCTCGTGATATGCTTCCCATGTTTGCTCCTCAATCCCCTATCTCAGTTTGTGAAAAATAGGGTTTGTGAGGAAGTCAGATGTAAAAGTGTGCAGATTGCTTGGAGGTTTGTGGGACTGTGGAAGGTTACAGTGTAACAAAGGCGTGGACAAGCTGTAATGGGGAAAACAATACATAAAATAGAGCCGATAAGCCAAATAACCTATCATTTGCTACTTTTTAATCTCGGTAATTTAACTTTCTAATGTCCACAACAAAGTTTTATAGATGTAAATATTTCATCATAAGATGATTACATTTGTTCATATCATTTAATTTATATGTCCTATAATTCCTGCGCCAATTAATTATTATTACATCTTTGATGTAGGCCATTTGTCTACCTTCAACTGCATACTCTTTAGTCTTTGATGCTGAATTGAATGCAGCGATACATCTGCCATCTGCGAGGAAATGTGATTTTTTCCCCCCTTGTTTTTCCCACAAAACACCTGTACATCAAAATAGTTCAATGTTCAATATCTTTATTCTTTTTTCTCAAATGTAGCTGCGACTCAAAGACAACTTGTTCCATTCCTTCCGTCACCTATTCCTTTTCTCCAGAGATGCTGCCTGTCCCGCTAAGTTACTCCAGCGTTTTGTGTCTAGCTTTGGTGTAAACTGGTAACTGCAGTTCCTTACATCTTCGATGTAAACCAGCATCTGCAGTCTGAAAAAGGGGCTTAACCCGAAAAGTCACCCATTCGTTCTACCCAGAGATGCTGCCTGTCCCGCTGAGTTACTCCAGCATTTTGTGTCTATCTGCAGTTTCTTGCTGCACATTGTTCCACATCCCTGCTGGTTTCTTTGTTGACCACTAAAAAATGTTTGAATAATTAAAGGCAGGAAATGATAAACTTCAAGTAAAGCTAATTTGACATCAAAAGGGATCATCAGTTAGAAGGGTGGAGAAATGGGGAAGGGATGATAAGCTTCTGATTACACAAATGTTCGAGGGCTGCTTAAGTTCCATTCCCCAAACCCACCCCTCTTCTCCATCCAGGTGTGCCAGACTGTATTCCTTTTAACGTTGTCTAAGCTATGGAATTATTCTTTCCCATAGCATCCTGTTCTTAATTCTGGTCTAAATGCAGATTCAGATTCCTTTATAGTCGTATACACCAGGGTGTGTTGAAATTCCATGTTCAGCTGAATATCACACTGTAATGAATAAATACACCAATAAATACAACGATGAGTGCAAAACATCAGAATGGTGCAAGATTGTGGTGCAATCTGAGTGAAGCACAATAATGGGAGAACCATTTGTGATGGTGCTCATTGGTTCTGGGATCTCTCTCTTCCCACACCTCCAGATCCTCATTCAGTGACTTTGGGATCTTCCTGATTATATGGGCACAAGTTGTTTTAAAATCCACATAGGTGGCAGATTACGGGCCTATTAAATCAATCTCCTTGAATTTGGATACATATCCTTAGAATTTGTCTGGGCCAAATAACCACAAATCCCATCCAGAATGCAAATACAAATCCCAATTTAGTTAAGCCTGGAAGTGGGATTGATTTTCCATAGTTAGTTTGTGTTATGTTACAAAATTTGGATGAAGGAATAATACTATTTTTATTGGGAGCTTTTATCATGGTGCAGCTATAAGATTTGTTGTGGTAAGACCTTCCTCATCTCAACTCCTCATCTGACATAATAATAATAATAATAATAATAATAATAATAATAATAATAATAATAATAATAATAATAATAATAATAATAATAATAATGCATTACATTTATATAGCGCTTTTCAAACACTCAAAGACGCTTTACAGGGATTTCTAGAACATAGAGAAGTGAATAAATAGATAAATAAGTAAACGAACAGAGAAAGGAGACAGAAGGTGAGGTGATCTTCAGTGGTTGAATGCCTTATTTGGTTCTTCTAAACCCTTTACAGTACTGTGATAGCTGCTGCGGGACGTCATCTGATATCTTTAAAAACATTTTCAGCATGACAGAAGTCTACAGAAGTCATAGTAATTACTTTCATCCTCAATGTCTCACTTCAACTTCCTCTTGGATGTATCTTGCTGAAACCATTTGGTTGCACATATGCTCAAAGCTCAGTGAGCTACATCAGAATGGTTGTTTGGGGTGTGTGGCTGTTGAACAAACAAGGGGGCTTTTAAACTAGTTCCAAGCATAATGCTGAGACCCTGCCCCAGAACAACCTGATGGCCTTGGACAGGGGACCAAGCTGAGATCATAGCTTCACTCTTGACAAAGATGGGAGACTTTTTTCATGGCATGATCATTGGAGAGATTTTGAAACTTCACTAAACCCTTGTTATAACGGGCCATAGTGGGGGGGGGGGAGGGGTGCCGTTATTGCTGATTGTCCACTATAACCGAGTGAGGTACTATCATTGAATATAGTTGAAACAAAGAACTGCAGATGATGGTTAATACACTAAAGGACACAAAGCGCTGGAGTAACTCGGCAGGTCAGGCAGCATCTCTGAATAGCATGGATAGGAGATGTGGGAACTCTTCAGACTGATTTAGTCTGCAGAGTTACTCCAGCACTTTGTGTCATTTCACTTTAAAACTATGCGTCGATGCTGCTGGTCTGCTCCAGCGAGCCCTCCTCACGGGTTGACGCTGTTCTTGTTAAACTCATGTACTAGCCCCCGACGACATGCACTTTCTTCAGGCAGCCACCACTGACAGGTCACGATCGGTTCCTGTGGGGCTCCCTCCCCTCTCAACCATCACTTTGTCACTCCACTGCCACCTCCTCCTTCTTCTCCCTCCCCCTCCCCCCACCGCTATCACCAATATCTTCCATGGTGGAGTATGTTACCGACTCCAGGGAAGGAGGTTGTGGGTTAAAGGTCCTCTCAAGAGATGTAAGCACATAAACCAAGCCACGACCTTCAGTGTAGCACTGAAGAAGTGATATTCTATTGAAAATGTATCTTTCAACTAAGCCATTAGCCAGAAGGTTCACTTGTTTCCTTAAGAGGATATAACACTTCCCACGTCACTCTTCAATGGAAAACATGTTGTTTTCCATCGTTTCTTTCATTAATTCAGTTTGACAGAACATTACTGGGTGCACGAGACATTTCGCTTTATGTTAATAACTGGTTTGTTTCCGGACAAAAATGGCTTCTTTTAATTGGACATGGCTCTTTTAAGAAAGAACCCCTGAACTCTACCTCCGCTACATCGACGACTGCATTGGTGCTACCTCTTGCACCCATGCAGAAATCACTGACTTCATACACTTCACCTCCAATTTCCATCCTGCCCTTAAATATACCTGAACTATCATTGACATCTCCCTCCCGTTTCTGGACCTCACCATCTCCATCACAGGAGACAGACTAGTGACGGACATTTACTACAAGCCCACCGACTCGCACAGCTATCTGGACTACACTTCTTCCCACCCGGTCCCCTGCAAAAAGTCTATCCCCTACTCCCAATTCCTCCGTCTACGCCGCATCTGCGCCCGGGATGAGGTGTTTCAGACTAGGGCTTCCGAGATGTCCTCGTTCTTCAGAAAACGGGGCTTCCCCTCCTCCATTATAGATGAGGCTCTCACTAGGGTCTCTTCTACATCCCGCAGCTCCGCTCTTGCTCCCCCTCCCCCCACTCGCAACAAGGACAGGATCCCCCTCGTTCTCACCTTCCACCCCACCAGCCAGCGGATCCAACATATCATCCACCAACATTTCCGTCACCTACAACGGGACCCCACCACTGGCCATATCTTCCCATCCCCTCCCCTCTCTGCGTTCCGCAGAGACCGTCCCCTCCGTAACTCCCTGGTCCACTCGTCCCTTCCTACCCAAACAACCCCAACCCCGGGCACTTTCCCTTGCAACCGCACGAGATGCAACACCTGTCCCTTTACCTCCCCCCTCAACTCCATCAAAGGACCCAAACAGTCTTTCCAGGTGAGACAGAGGTTCACCTGCACCTCCTCCAACCTCATCTATTGCATCCGCTGCTCTAGATGTCAACTTATTTATATCGGCGAAACCAAGCGCAGGCTCGGCGATCGCTTCGCTGAACACCTGCGCTCGGTCCGCATTAACGCAACTGATCTCCCGGTGGCCCAGCACTTTAACTCCCCCTCCCATTCCCAGTCTGACCTCTCTGTCATGGGCCTCCTCCAGTGCCATAGTGAGGCCCGCCGGAAATTGGAGGAGCAGCACCTCATATTTCGCCTGGGCAGTTTGCAGCCCGGTGGTATGAACGTCGACTTCTCCAACTTCAGATAGCTCCTCTGTCCCTCCCTTCCCCTCCTCCTTCCCAGATCTCCCTCTATCTTCCTGTCTCCACCTATATCCTTCCTTTGTCCCACCCCCGACATCAGTCTGAAGAAGGGTCTCGACCCGAAACGTCACCCATTCCTTCTCTCCCGAGATGCTGCCTGACCTGCTGAGTTACTCCAGCATTTTGTGAATAAATCGATTTGTACCAGCATCTGCAGTTATTTTCTTATATCTTTCTCCTCAATTGATGGAAATCAATTTGCAGTCCAATGTAGTTGGGTGTGGTCATGCCGGTAGTTGTGAACCAGGTTTCTTTGTTCATTCATGGGATGAGAGCACCATTTGCAAAGTTGCAGTCATTGTTAATCTTCAATTGCCCTTTGGTATGCTGCTGCCTTGTCCTGTGTGGGGTTTGTGTTCCTGCAAAGTTGCTGTGAGTTTTACCCAACAATGTTGATGCAATAAAGTCAGGAAGAGCAATGAGTAGGAGATGTTGCATGGGAAGATCACCTTATTACCCATAGTCCGACAAGATGCCAGAGACTACAGTAGTTACACTAGTCAGCGTATATCCAGGGTAGACGGAGAGAATATTTAGGGTAATGAATGGAGTTCCAATTAAGCAGATTGCTTTGTTCTGTATTGAATTGTGCTTGAATGTTGTTGGACTTGCCCACATTCAGGCAAGTGGAAAGCATTCCATCATGAGTTGGTTGTTTAAATTAATACTGACTAGCTAATTAATTTATTGCATCGTATGGGAGGCGCATTCCCAATCTCGTTGTACCCCTGTACAATGACAATAAAGATATATTGTATTGTATTGTATTGTATTGTATTAACAGAAAGCACACCTGATTTGTGCCGTGTAGAAGGTGGAAAGACTTCAAGGTGTCACCCTGCCTCTGACCTGCTCTTAACTGCTGTCAGTCACAGGTAAGTTATATTCTGCTCAGTGGTGACTCTTGGGATTTCGATGGTGTGAAATTCAACATTGTTGATGCCATTGAATGTCAGTGGTAGATAGATAGACTCATTCTTATCACAATGGTCACTTGTGCAGCATAAGTGTTACTTGCGGAAGGATATTCGAGGAATGACATTCTTGCTATTGAGGGCGTGCAGCGTAGGTTTACTAGGTTAATTCCCGGAATGGCGGGACTGTCATATGTTGAAAGACTGGAGCGACTAGGCTTGTATACACTGGAATTTAGAAGGATGAGAGGAGATCTTATCGAAACATATAAGATTATTAAGGGGTTGGACACGTTAGAGGCAGGAAACATGTTTCCAATGTTGGGGGAGTCCAGAACAAGGGGCCACAGTTTAAGAATAAGGGGTAGGCCATTTAGAACTGAGATGAGGAAAAACCTTTTCAGTCAGAGAGTTGTGAATCTGTGGAATTCTCTGCCTCAGAAGGCAGTGGAGACCAATTCTCTGAATGCATCCAAGAGAGAGTTAGATAGAGCTCTTAAGGATAGCGGAGTCAGGGGGTATGGGGTGAAGGCAGGAACGGGGTACTGATTGAGAATGATCAGCCATGATCACATTAAATGGCGGTGCTGGCTCAAAGGGCCGAATGGCCTCCTTCTGCACCTATTGTCTATTGCCACCTATTAGCTTAAGCTACAATGTCGTCTCGGTCTTACAGCATGTGTTCATGTGCGACTTTATTGCCTGGAGAAATATAAGTGGAACAGAATACTGAGCAAAACACCTTTTTCTGAACATAATGGAGAGAAAATCAATGATAAAGGAGGAGAAATGGTTGCGCATCAGGCACTTCCCAGAGGATCACTTATCATATGCCTAAAATGATCAACTATTTCTCCTTTATATTAAATGCGAATTCAGCCATTTGAGAGTTTTTCCTTTGATGCCTGAAGTCTTGTTTTACCAGGGCTCTATGGTCAATTGCTGCCTTTGGCATAACATGCAGGCACTCCCTATCTGCCCCAAAGTTACAATGAGATCTGGAACCAAATGACTCATTTACATATTCAAGGATGCTGTCCAGCATTTGTTGGCTTTGAAGAATGGATTTCTGTGTCGTTTCTATGGGCAATTAAGAGTCAATAATATTATTGTGAGTCTGGTTGTATGCAGAATGGGTAGGAGTAGAAACCCCCAATGGTGTAGGTATTGGTGTGGAGGTTGTGTCTGATAGAATGGTCAAAATTCTATGATGATTCCACTTTGATGATTTGAGTATATTGAGATACAACACTACCCTCATCAAAAAAAACACTCTCACATGGCCCTCATCCCCACTATCAATATTCTGTTCATCCACCATCAACCCACAACAGCTGTATTGCGTGCCCTCCACATAGATTTGCTGCAACAACCCTCGGGACTTCACTCAATCCTCTGATCTGTGCCACCACCTTGCCTTTGAAGTATATCTCCATCCCTTTATCCACTGTTGCACAAACTGCTGAGCCACTGACCCAACAGTGCGTTGGAAGCAGCACCATAAGGACTGCACTGATTCTCTAAGCATCTCCACACCATCCTAGCAAAGCTCATATTTCGCTACTACTGTCAGGACGACGTACAGGAGCTTGAGAACCTTTATCTCCAGGTTCAAGAACAGCTTATTCTTATTAACCATCAGGCTTTTGAATGACCCTCACAATCATAACTAAACCACTACCCCATCATGGAACCACAATGGACTTTGCACCAAGGTTGCACTATGGCTTGCAGTATCATGCTCTGATTTAGCTAGAACAATTGATAATGTATTTGTTGTATATTTATTTAGTCATTGAGTGATACAGTGTGGAAACAGGCCCTTCGGCCCAACTTGCCCACACTGGCCAACATGTCCCAACTACACTATTCCCACCTGCCCACGTTTGGCCCATAACCCTCCAAATCTGTCCTATCCATGTACCTGTCTAACTGTTTCTTAAATGTTGGGATTGTCCCTGCCACACCTCCCTCCTCTGGCAGCTTGTTCCATACACCCACAACCCTTTGTGTGAAAATGTTGCCCCTCAGATTCCTATTAAATCTTTTCCATCTCACCTGTGGTGTTTGTGGTGTTGTGGCGTTAAATGTGCCTGTAAAGTTGTAGCAAGTAAGAATCTCATGGTTCCAGTTCCAGTATGGACATATTCATGTTTGGTGCACATGGCCAATAAACACTTGTGTCTTCACTCTAACCATTTCCTTTTCAAAGGCAGTTGGAGATAGGTGTTCAATTGTGGCCTCGCCAGCAATTCCCACATCGCACAGGAGAATGAAGACATCGAATGTGAATTAATGGGGTATTAGTCCTCAGACCCTAACTTATGGACCAAATTGGGCACTCTGATTACTTTGCTGAGGAATTGCATTCCCCAATGCTTGATGCGTTAAAACATTGTAATATCTACCCCAGCTGAGCTGTGAATATATTGCAGGGTTGCACGGACTGATGCAATTAATAGAAGCTCATCTTGAGATCAATAGGAGATTCCGCTGCTAAATGGGTACTTGTGAGGCTCACATACCTGCATTTGGCTGCTGCTATCGTGTCCGCTACTATGAGAAATCAAGGAAGTGAAAGAACCTTGTCCTCTGTGATCCAATCCTCCAGGCAGTGCTGGCTGCTGAAAACATCTAACAAGTGCAGGCATCCTGAGGAGGAATTTTCCTCCTGATGCACTAGAAGCTCCACATTGAGTCGGTGGAAACCTTTCTTGTCGGCGAAACTGTTTATTAAGGGGAGCCTTAATTGACACATGCAAGCAGTCCATGGCTGGCTGGACGTACACTTCTGGTGCCCAGTTTCACAATGATTATGGTGTAGTGCACTCTACTTTAATACATGTCGACAAGGATGGAAAATAGTCTGGCATTAATAGTGGTGTGAGATGTGCGCTTGACATGAGGAAAGGGCCAGGCAGCTAACATGGCTCAAGGAAGTGCCTCAGCAAGTTTTGCAATTGTCCTTATTTCACCTGCAAATTATATATTCTGGGCACGTTTCAATTTTATGCAGTTAACACCTATTAATGGGTGCAATGTAAAGTGTTTTTTGAGCAGTTATCTCCTCTGCTCATGTTCATTATAATTATGGAAATAAATTGACGCATAACCCTCCACTGTTGTTTTGTTTTGCATAATTAACGGGTGTGTGGAGCTGCTCAAGCCTGAGGAACATAGGCCGATGGACTTGCTGTTGGAAGACTCCATCGTTGAAGAGCACTCCAAGTTAAATTGGTTCTTCTCCTTGAAAGGCTGAGTAAACAGAGAGCCATACAACACAGAAACAAGCCCTTCAGCCCAGCTCATCCATGCTGACCAAGATGACTAGTTGGGCTATTTCCATTTACCCACATTTGGCCCATGTCCCTCTCGACCTTTTCTAACCATGTACTTGCCCAACTATCTTTGGAATGTTGTTATTGTATCTACTCAACTACTTCTTCTGGCAATGTCTGTTGACATTCTCGGCACCTGCCTTTTTTGGGCCACCTTTCCCACCCCTCCAAACACAGCCACTCACTGCGATTCCCACTTGAAAAGTTTGACTCTCCACACAGACGCACTTGTCACTTGGACATCACAAACTCTTGTACCTTATTACGTGGGGATTGCCACTAGGTATATTGTCCCAAAAATGACAATGCATTTCCGAGAGGCTTGCCTTAACGTAATTTAATGCGTTGTCAGTCCATTTGTTTGCCACAATCTTTTGGACATTATCCGCATTTCCCCTCCTGTGGCTTCTTCTTTAAGAGAGCTGGACCACAGCCATTTTAACGTATCCATTTATCTGCTTTTACTCAGTAATTCTTAATACTCTTGCTTAACAAAAATCTATTCAAATTTTTAAATGACCTTGAAAGTCAACCATTATTTACGTGAGAATATGTTTTCTGAAATCGTCTCTATGCATTGTCTCTAGACTCATCCATGAAAGATCCGCTTTTCATTAAACCTATTGAAGAGTTTAAACATCTTGAATAGATAACCCCATATATTTTTTGAAGGGAACAGGGTCTCGACCCAAAACATCACCCATTCCTTCTATCCAGAGATGCTGCCTGTCTCGCCTAGTTACTCCAGCATTTTGTATCTATCTTTGACTTATAGTCAATGCGGCCTCTTAGTATTGTTTAAACACCTGTTGCTCTTGGCCCATTCTGATAAATCAGCACTGCACTCCCTCTGGACTAAGAGATGTGTTTGATGAGCTTGACTCATAAATCCTGAGCCTATCACCATGCAAAGCTAAAACCCAGCCTTGGATGTCTGGTGCTCAGGCACGGATTATGGAGCCAGGCATGTTCTGAACGTATTTCTGTGCTGGTCCAGGATTTCCAGGCCTTCTGTCCACAGACTCGCAGTGTCTGTCCTTGCCTTCAGCGATCCTTTGGCAGCAGCTTCCACTATGTGTCTATCTTTGAATTAAGAGGCTGGCAGTTTTATACGTCCGGTCCTGCAGGATGTTTAAACACCACATGTCTCCGCTGGCACAGTTAGTGTGCCACCATTGATCAGGTCTCAATGATCCAGCTCCAGTTAAGGTAACTGAAACTTGGCATAGTTCTCTCAGGTGCATAAAAATTGAGTTAAAAACACCCAGCAAGGAGCAGTTCTTCACATCCACTGAAAAACTATGTGGTATGAAGGAGTGTTCAAGCAAAGTGTACAGTTAAGTGTTCTGCAATCTTTTGTGGGATAGGACAGAACAACAATGCCTTTTGTTTGTGAGCTATCAGTCTGCAGGCAGGCAGGGGTTCTGAACTTCCTGAGAAGTTCTTGTCACTGTCACTTAACTGCACTCTCCCAACTGCAGCACAACTCCTGGCAGTTTCCCAATGTTCAGGGTTTAGTCAGCTGTCAAATCCAGCTGTCATTTACTCTGGGACGGTCAGGAGGTAGTTTTGAGAACCAGGTTAATGCTGCAGGGGAGTGACGGTATGGGAGAGGAACGCATGGCCATCTTGCTGCTCTACCAGATGTTGGGACAGTAGCTTCCCACTGACCAGATGTGCACCACTGCTATAACTTATGCTTCAAGTTTGAATTTGATAATACACTCTTTTATGGTGATTTAATTTAAAAACATTTCTATTTGTAGCAATTTCCCATCTTGAGATTAACAAACAAAACGCACCAACAACATTTTGAAGAGGCAGCTCAAGTTTATGCAGACCGATGTAAACTGATTGCTGCATTATAAATCAATCTTGGACAATTTAAATTATTTAGTAGAATTCCTTAACAGGAACTTTTGTTTAAAGTTTAATTCTTATAACCAGCATAAAGCACCTCAGCTGAATGGTGTGGTTCTGCATTGTGCATTTTATGCCTCGAGTGATAAGATTTATTTTTGACTAACTACTATGGAGTTGGGATTATTTGCTTCAAGTTTCATGCTTTCTGCAGCTGTTGAATGTCAAACTGTACAATACAGTACAGAGCTGTACTGTAAGGGAAAGAGCACCTATGGCATATTCCATGCCGACCAAGTTGACATTTTGGGTTAGTCCCATTGGCTTAATTTGGCCTATAGCCTTCTGAACCCTTCCTATCCATATATCTGTCTTTTAAAAGTTGTAATGGTATCTGCTTCTATAGTTTCCTCATTCCAAAGTATTCCAGATATGAACTACCCTCTGAATTAAAAACAACCACTTACACTGAACATAACTCAACCTGTGCAAAACAAAAGTGCTGAAGGAACTCAGCGAGTCAGGCAGCATCTGTGGAGAGAAGACAGGTGATGTTTTGGGTTGTAACCCTTCTTCAGATTGCTCAAGATTACTGCATCTGCAGCCTCTTGTTTCTACACTCATCCCATTTTATTCTCCTAACGTTCCCTTCAACTTCCCTCAGATTCTTCCACTTGCTGACACAGTGGAAGCAGTTTACAGTGGTCAATTGACTTTCCAGCCTGCATGTTTTAGGGATGTGAGAGGAAACCCGCATTATTCATGCAGAATGTGCAAACTCCACATAGACAGCAATGGAGGTCAGGATTGGACCTAGGTCATTGGTGGCAGCTCTACCAGCTGCACCCACTGTGCAAGCCAACTGCTAGACTGAGTAGATTAAGTTTGCATGGCCTTTGAATGCTTTTACCTTTGTTTATTCACTGGCATCAGAGCCAAGTTGATGTCCTGGCCCTGAGAACTTGGTGGGTTTTATTGTAAACTGCCCTTGAAGAATCACCTTCAGTCATCACATATTGGGTCTAATATCTAATTTAGTTCCATGCAGACACTTTATAATCAAACACCGTGATGATGCTTTCGGGTAATATAGAGGCCAGAACAGGCAAGGATGGCAGGTGAAAATCCCGGAAAAACATGAGTAGAGCAGTATGGATTTTATAGAAACATTTTCACTGCAAAATAAATGTTTATATCAAGATATCTAAATTAAACTCAGCTATTGGACTCCACCATGAAGAGACAAATGCTTTATTTCTATATTTATTAGTCGAACCTGATCAATGAATAGTCCGGTAGCATAACGACTGCACCATATCGATACCTGCTATTTCGTGGCAAGTTTGTCAATGATCTAGCTGGAGGCTTGGGCCTTTAGTGGATATGCAGGGTCTATGTTGGTTTAATCTGGCAGCATTTATTTATCTTACTGTCTCTTAATGACAGCTCTATCAAGGTGGAATTTTTGCCTCAGAATTACACAGGTCCATGTCCAGCAGATATCCCAACTTCATAACATTTCCACTACAGGCCCACCACCACTGATTCTAGAGCATTGCCATATTACCCATTTTGCCAGACCAACAGAGGTCACGTAATCAACAATATACCACTGACCCACTAATTATACCCCTCCTGTGTCTCTAAAGGGCCATGGACTATTAGAAACCTCAATAAAACAGATATTAAATGTAAATTAATTTAACAGCAAAACTTGCATTTCTTGCATGGGCACCCAGTTAACGAGCTGCCCTTGGAAGTCCCAATGAGAGTTGGAAGAGCAGCCAATCGTGGGGCAGCTGCCGAAGATGCCGGACCATCAGTTGCCAGAAAATTGGCAGTGGATCTGTACTTAGAGTGTAGTGTTAACAAATAGCTAGCTAATGACTCTTGGCAGTAAATTGGCCAGTATGGGAGCAGAGAAAAGGTATTGGTTTCTTGTCACGTGTATTTTGTTTTGCGTGCTGTCCAGGCAAGTCAGACCATAAAGGAGTTAAATCAAATCATGCACAAGTATTACAGATGGTGTAAAGAGAAAATAAACAGAGTGCTGACTATAATGTTGCAGCTGCAGAGAAAGTTCAGTAAAAACCATATGCAAGGTCCACAACAAGGTAGATTGGGAGTAGTTGGAGACATGCATAAAGTCCTTGAAAGTCAAAGGAAGTAGAGGTGTTTGTGAGCTTTATTTGCCATAGCGTCAATGTGGTGGTACCAGGACAAATGGTTGGTGATATTTATGCTTACGAACTTGAAGCTCTCGACCATTTCCACTTCAGCAGCAAGGTTGCAGACTGGGGAGTGAACGTCACCATGCTTCCTATAGTCAATGAGTAGCTCCTTTTGTTTTGTTAACACTAAGGGAGAGGTTGTTGTCTTGAAATCACAGTACTAAACTTTTCATCTTCATCCTATGTTCCATCTTCAAGATCCAGCCCACTACAGTGCTGTCATCTGCAAATTCGTAAACTGAGTGAGAGCAGAATTTGGCCGCACAGTCGTGTGTATAGGGCGTATTGTAGTATTGAGTACATAGCCTTGCAGGGCACTGGTGTTGAGAAATACCATATCATGGGTGGGTATATTAAAAAGAAGTGGGTGGGGTGAAGAAGAGCAAAAAACAAGCATTTATAAAATAATAAAGTTCATTTCGACGTTTTGTCACTTTGGCAGAAAAAATGGCAGCCAATTGAAGCACTGCTGAATCTTGCTATTGTGTTAATCCCTTCTGCATTTGGTGATGACTGTTGAGGGATGAATACTCCCAGGGCACAGGGGAGAACTCGCCTGGTATAATTGGATTGCTTTACATCTACCCAAGGGGGCAGTTTAAGGACTTACTTGCAGAATAGCAGGTACACAATACTAACTAGATTTTGTAGAATCTCTGGAACTCAAAATTACCATCCCTGTTCCTGAGTCAGAATTTGTATCAAGGAGCTGCTAGTGATTCCATCAGAAGAGCTCTGAGCTGAAGTGAGAGTAAGCTTCTATGGGCTGCTGCAGCTGAACAGTGAGAAGGTGGCAGACACAAGCAGTCGTAACGATTGAATTGGCAATGTGAGCAATACAACAGCACCAAGAAAGAATTTCAATTACTTTCACTATGGTTGAAAGAGAATCTTCTGTAATGCAGAATGTTTTTGAAATATGTTTCTCTGAACCGGTGTGAAATATAGATTAATTTTATTGATCTGGCTGAGCTTGCGAGTACTGCAGTCTAATTGACAGTTTCGTTAATTTTGGATGAGCATGTTGGGGGAGCTCCAGTGTGCACCAGGATGCGGGTTGTGAATTTCCTTTCTTTATCACGGGAAGTGGACAACAGGGACATTGCCAGCACTTATTGCTGGCTTCTACTTGCCCCTATACTGAGGAATCAATTAAGAGTTACCACATTGGTAGATTGGGAGTCGTGGCCAGGCTAAGTTTTAATACGTTTGGTAATTGATCGAGGGAGCTTGATGGATTAACTCCATCCACCATCCTTTTGTCAGCAACCGTTAATGTCTTAGTTGACCAAAAATGAGTCAGACTTTGAAGTTTTCAGATGACCCAGAACTGCGATAACAGTTTGGAGAATGGCTCCAACTGACCACAAGTCTTTGAGCACATCTTAACGTAAGCTGTGTAGGAAAAAAAACCTGCAGATGCTGATTTAAATCGAAGGTAGGCACAAAATGGTGGAGTAACTTAGCGGGTCAGGTCGCATCTCGGGAAAGAAGGAATAGGTGACGTTTCGGGGCGAGCCCGCCCCCTCCCCTGACAGTCTGAAGAAGGGTCTCGACCCGAAACGTCACCCATTCCTTCTCTCCCGAGATGCTGGCTGACCAGCTGATTTATTCCAGCATTTTGTGTCTTAACAAGCTAATCCACAATGCCTAGGGGAGGTGCCTCATGCCACAATGCCTAGGGGAGGTGCCTAACCTGTATGAACTGTTTTCTCATGTCATGTGATAGGAGCAAAATTAGGCCATTCAGCCCATCAAGTCTATTCCACCATTCAATCATGGCTGATCTATCTCTCCCTCCTAGCCCCATTTTTCTGCCTTCTCCCCATAGCCCCTGACACAGGTACTAATCAGGTATCTATCTCTACCTTAAAAATATCCATTGACTTGGACTCCACAGCCTTCTGTGGCAAAGAATTCTACAGATTTACCACCCTCTGTCTAAAGAAATCCCTCCTCATCTTACTAAAGAAATGTCCTTTAATTCTGAGGCTGTGACCTCTGGTCCTAAACTCTCTCACTGGTGGAAACATCCTCTCCACATCCTCCTTGAACTACAGCTTTCCTTCAAAAATGTTAAACTCCTAATTTTGTCACAGCTCATAATTAAACTTATTTTGGAAGTCCCCAGGCTTAATGCCCAGTTCATTCCTCATTTTCTTGCCTTCCCACCCTCCAAAAGCAAAAAAAGCGATAGTCTTGTTCCTGTTGAAAGGATCTTGAATGTGGGATAAAGTAAATTAGAGAATTTAATCTATATTTTCCCATTCCATGACAGTGCTGTTGTCACTTCCTTGTTGTCAAGGAAGTATGTCCTTGCAAGGCCGCTAGCACAATCAGGGACCAGTCTCGCACGGTCACTCCCTCTTCTCCCCTCTGCCATCAAGCAGGAGGTACAGAACTGTGAAAACGCACACCTCCAGATTCAGGGACAGTTTTTTTCCCAGCTGTTATCAGGCAACTTTAAAATAGAGTTAGATAGAGCTCTAGGGGCTAGTGGAATCAAGGGATATGGGGAAAAGGCAGGCACAGGTTACTGATTGTGGATGATCAGCCATGATCACAATGAATGGCAGTGCTAGCTCGAAGGGCCAAAAGGCCTACTCCTGCATTTATGTTTCTATGTTTTCTATGTTTCTAACTGAATGGTCTTCTAATCAGCCAGAGTGCAGTCCTCTTCTCCCATCTGTCTAATTGGAGACTTTTGAACTTTTTAATCAATGATTAGCAGACTTTAATTTGCACTGAATGTTGTACCTTTTTCCTTTATCTGTGCACTGTGGATGGCCTGATTTTTTGATCATGTATAATCTTTTCTTTGACTGGATAGCCAGCAAACAAAAACTTTTCACTGTACCTCGATACAGGTGACAATTACAACAAACCAACCTCCATTCCTTTTACTCCATTCATACCTTAAGCTGCTTCGGCAAGGCCAGCAGCATAATCAAGGATGAGTCGCACCCTGGATACATCCTCCTCCCCTGTCCCATCAGGCAAAAGGTATAGGTGTAAAAACACACACCTCCAGATTCAGGGACAGTTTCTTCCCAGCTTTTCTTTGGTTTCTTTTTTCTTCTGACACCATGTAATGTCCGCTGTAAGACCCTGTTGTGGTTAGCACAATGAATATATGCCCGACATCTTGTAAGAAGATTTTATTAATGATCCTTCTAGGTCACCTGACCTCAGTCACGAGGCACAAGCCCATTGGCCAGCTTCTGCTCTTGGCCTCAAGGGGGCACTGGCATTTATATTACATATACATCACATGAACCATCCTACCACAACCAGAGAGCAGTCCTGAACTATTATCTACTTCATTGGTGATCGGCGGACTATCCTTGATTGGACTTTGCTGGCTTCACCTTGCACTAAACGTTATTTCATTATCATGTATCCATACACTGTAAATGGCTCGATTGTAATCGTAATGTCTTTCTGCTGACCGAATAGCACGCAGTAAAAGCTTTTCACAGTACCTTGGTACACGTAACAATAAACTAAACAACTAATAAACTAAACTAAACTAAACTAAAGTTGAATATAATTATTAAAGTTACAAGATGTTTTTGTCGAGCAAGCAAGAAATATAATATTTTTGGATCACTGACTCTGGAAAATTATCCCTGGGTCTCCAATACCACAAATCTGCCAGTGAACAGTTCCTTGGCCATCCACTGTTGTCACACAGGAGACAGACCAAAATAAGGTGAACTCCACCTGATTGAGAGTCGGATCTTTGGCACTTTTGCACTGCATGGGGCAGGAGCAGCCTGGATTGGTCTGAACAATCGGATGAAATATGTTCAGGAAAAGTATATACAAGGGCTCGCTGGGTTACAGATGGCCTTATGCAGAGAAATCCAACTTTTTACAAATTCTCTCATAAATTTTTGTTTCATTTTCAAAGTTAGTAATAATAAAATGTGGTACGATATTCATTAATGATTGGATACAGTACATATTCCATTAGTTTAATCACAGATAGTGTTTGGGTGATTATTTGATAAAATGAAAAATATTATATCAACTGTATGTTGAGCAATATAACAGTAGCTATCAAAAACATGTTTAGTTTAGAGATACAGTGCAGAAACGGGTTCTTCAGCCCACTGAGACCACACCAGCAAGCGACCCCTGCACACTAACACTATCCTAAACACAATAGAGACAATTTACACTTATACCAAGCCAATTAACCTACAAACTTGTATGTCTTTGAAGTGTGGGAGGAAGCCAAAGATCTTGGAGAAAACCCATGCGGTCACAGGATTTAGATTTAGAGATACAGCGCAGAAACAGGCCCTTCAGCCCACCGGGTCCGCGCCGCCCAGCGATCCCCGCACATTAACACTATCCTACACCCACTAGGGCCAATTTTTACATTTGCCCAGCCAATTAACCTACATACCTGTACGTCTTTGGAGTGTGGGAGGAAACCGAAGATCTCGGAGAAAACCCACTCAGGTCACGCGGAGAACGTACAAACCGTACAGAAGGCGCCCGTAGTTAGGATCGAACCTGAGTCTCCGGCGCTGCATTCGCTGTAAGGCAGCAACTCTACCGCTGCGCCACCGTGCCATGCCGATCATATAAACTCCGTACAGACAAGCACTCGTAGTCAGGATCAAATCTGGGTGTCTGGCGCTGTAAGTCAGCAAATCTACCGCTGCGCCACCGCGCCGCCACCACGTGCCGCCGTGTTTCTGATCTACTCAGAAATTATCTTATGGAGCGGAACCCTTACATGATCCAAGAACTGCATCTACTGGAATAGGCAACAGCACCCCTCCAGTCTACCTTTACCTCATCCCATTTAGTGAACCACAATACCTGCTCCATGTTCCAAGAGTACCTTCTCTGCCCATTTAATAAAAAATCCTGGTGTCCCTCCAAATTTCAATGTGGCAGAATGAATAAGGAGGAAATGTGCAAGAACAGTAACCAGAGATATCTTGTAAATTAAGCAAGGAGGGAGGGGGGGAATGAAATCTATTTAAAACATAAGGAGCTATTAAACTGAGCCAGAAGTGCTGAGGCTTCTTTAAATTACAGCAGCAGAACATGCAAATGTAATTAATTCAAAGCCATCTATAATCCTTTATCATCCATCGCTACTGCATTTGCTTTCAACACCTGGCGGGATATTCCTACAAAAGCAGTATCCTTGGCAAATGTTAATTAGACATCACGTTCCTGAAAGCCCCATCTCCATTTTTACTATTCATGAAGATTAGTGAATCTTGGTCCGCATGGACATGTTGGGCCAGCGGGCTCGTTTCTACACTCTATGACTCGGTGACTGTGGGACAGAGGTTCCCACTAGTTGATGGGAATGTAGGTTTTCTTCAAGGATTCTTTGACCACGTCCTTGATTCTTTATGTGTAGGAAAGAACTGCAGATGCTGGTTTAAATCGAAGGTACACACAAAATGTTGGAGTAACTCAGTCGGACAGGCAGCATCTCTGGAGAGAAGGAATGGGTGACTGATCATTCATCTGGCTGAAGAAGGGTCTCGACCCGAAACGTCATCCATTCCTTCTCTCCAGAGATGCTGCCTGTCCCGATGAGTTACTCCAGCATTTTGTGTCTACCTTCC
Source organism: Rhinoraja longicauda (assembly GCF_053455715.1). NCBI lineage: Eukaryota > Metazoa > Chordata > Chondrichthyes > Rajiformes > Arhynchobatidae > Rhinoraja > Rhinoraja longicauda. Next base: position 45,184,988 of record NC_135966.1, read on the forward strand.
TTGATTCTTTACCCTGGTCTGGAGAACGGTGGCGTTAGCCAGGGAGAGGACGCTGATGTTGGAGTGAGGCGAGGAGAGCAGGTTTGGTACCAGCTGTGTGGCTGGGAGCCAGGAGCTGCGGGTCAGAGTATAGGTGGCAGTGTGAATAGAAGTGCCCATGATGTGGGATGTGGGGTGCTGTCAATGCTCAGTGTTGTGAAGTCAGAGATCATGGAGGTGGATGATGCTTTCAGCGAATTGATTCAGGGCATGAGGGGTCAAGGGAAGGATGGGTGAGAGGAACTGTGAACAAACAGTGACACGGGCCTGAGGTCACTCATGTACAACCAACTATTCTCTACATTCAAGAAATGAAGAGAAACTACTTGTAATCCCACTTTGGCATTATTCAGTGAGTCCTTGAATTCACCACTGTGCCCAATCATTGCTCAAAATCTCATTATGATATTTAAATCCTTACATGACATTTCAATCTCTATCTCTGCAATTCATTAATTTTAACAATCCTATGAGATCACTGTTCTGGTCTATTTGGTATCCCCAGATGTCCCTGCTCGTTGTTGCCGTGACTTCAGTTGCCCAGGCACTGATCTTTGGAACTTCTTACATAAGTTCACTGACTCTTGAGCTCTGTCGCCGGCTTTAAATTTGTTCCCATCGGTTCTCTCTTTGACCAAGCACTTGTTTTAATGACTTCTTGTGTGGCTTGGTGTCAAATTTAGTTTAGTAAGGCTCCTGTGAAGTGCCTAGGGGATGCTTTACTGTACCAAAGGTGTGTGTAAATGCAAATGGTTGCATAAAATAAAAGACCAAATGATATGCCTTTTCTCTGGGGGATTTTTACTTGGTGGAGAGATTTATGGGATGAGAGTTATTTAGGCCTCAAAGAAAAAATGGCTAATTTATAGCGTATCCATTCCATTATATAAACGGACAAGTTAAATGATATACCAAATAATTCCTTGCAGTTTGATTAAATGAGATAAGAAGGGCTAGAAGATTTATTTATAAAGGCTGAAATCCTAGGGTCTCTTACCTAGCATTTAAGGGCAGCACAGTGGTGCAGCTGGGAGAGTTTCTGCATCACAGCACCAGAGACCTAAGTTTGATCCTGATCTTCTGAACATGTGGAGTTTGCACGTTTTTGTATGACCGCATGGGTTTCCTCTGGGTGCTCCAGTTTCTTCCCTCATTCCAAAGAGGTTAATTAGCCTCTGCAATATTACTCCTAGCATGTAGGGAGTGGATGCGAAGGTGGTCAGCATGGACTCAGTGGGCGAAGGGCCATTTTCCATGCCGTATCTCTAAACTAAACTCAAAACTGATGCTTGATCACACTTCATCAGCAGGACTGATGTGATTGGGGCATTCAATGGAATTGGCAAAGAATTAAACGGTTTAGGAGAGAACTGCAGATGCTGGTTTACACCAAAGATAGACACAAAATGCTGGAGTAACTCAGCGTTTTAGTGAGGCAAGAAGCAATACATAAATAAATTTCTCAACAAACTGAGGGGACAAGCTTACTCAACAATGAATATTTAGCAGTTTGACTTTGAACCTTTCATCTCCTTGTATATTCGGCCAAAATCTGGCACTGTATTGCTCTTCAAACTATTTTGCTTCAGTAGCAAAGCTGAAATCTGTGATTAGTTCAGATTAGACGTACCGATGCTTTTGATTTCACGCTAGGGAATAATTGACACGCTGTCAGATCAAAGTAAATGGAGCACATTTTTCCTTAAATAATGCATTAAACACGAATAAGGGCATCCAATAAAAAAAATCCTTCTAACAGCAGTCAAATATGGATTTTGTGTAAATCATGCCACAATCACAGCTGTTGCCAACTGTTTGATTGCAAGCTGGATTTAGAATCCACTTGATTAATTGTAAAATAGATTTGTGGGAAACTCAGGATGTGTGCACAGAGTGAGTGTACTGAATATTTTTGATTAGTCATTGTAATTGAGCACAAAGCTGGAATCGCTAATGTTTGGTATTTCTGCAAATGGATAGTTAACACCCCAGACACAACTCTCTACGATGAATACCATCTCAACAGCGGTGATGCAACTGCTTGATTGCCAGGTGTCTGAAATCCAAACCTGAGGTAATTTCAGCTAGATAGATTCGAAATGCTGGAGTAACTCAGCAGGACAGGCAACGTCTCTGGATAGAAGGACACTTCCGGTCGAAACCCCTTCTTCAGACTCTCCTATCCAGAGATGCTGCCTGTCCCGCTGAGTTACTCCCAGCATTTTGTGTCTATCTTCGGTGTAAACCAACATCTGCAGTTCCTTCCTGCGCTAGTAATTTCAGCTAGGCGTGACAGTAGGAGCTGTGATTTAACTCTGGCTCAGGGGAATACTGCACTTTTGTAAGAGCATATGCAATCTGCTCGACATTTGGTGCTGTCGAGATTTTGCAGGATTCTTCATTTCCTTGTCTTGGTTAGCTCTACCTGCAATGTAACTTCATCCCACATTTTAATAATATAATAATAATAATAATATAATATATTCCTGTATTTGTCCCACACCAGGGAAATTTGCAGTGTTACAGCAGCAAAGTGGATAGTAAGAGACATTCATTATAAATAAAAATAAAGATAAGGATAATTGTCATCATTTACTGTGTTTTTTTTTACTGTTACTGTTGACTGGTCTATTGACTGGTCTGCTGGGAGTAGCGCTGGTTGTGCAGTCTCACAGCAGCGGGAAGGAAGCACCTCCGATATCTCTCCTTCACACACTTGGGGTGAAGGAGCTACTCAGTGCAGTGAGTGTCCTGCATGGGGTGGGAGTCGTTGTCCAGCAACGATGTTATCTTTTAATCTTTAAATACTTCAGCATGGTTCAAAGCAGTCAGACCTGTTATTTGATATATAATTAGAGCTTGCTGCAGTTTGATTTCCAAGATGGATCTATTAATGTCTGTTTACCGAGCCTTTCACTGAGCTGCATTCTGATGTGAGCCAGGCTGGTGGAGGGCTGCTTCTTTGTGGTGGAAGAAGCTGCAAGGAGCCTTGATGGACGCCCCTGAGCAGTTTTGTGCCTGCTTTAGCGTGGTTTTTGATTGCAGAGTCTTGCCATGAGTACAGAGATCTGGTCTATTGACTGGTGGACAATAGCAAGGGCATAGATTGTGTGGAAGAATAACATTAAAGCCCAAGAAAGAGAAGCAGTAATAGGCTATTCAGTGCTCATACCTCGTCTCCTTTCAATCAGATCATGCCGCATCTTTTACCTCAACTCCAGTCTTCTAACTGAGCCACCACAGACAGCAGGGCAGAGGAATTCTAACAATCTTTTCCCTGCTGTGAAGTGATGTGCACAGTTGTTTTTTTTAGCTTGCTAAAGTCACACAGCATGGAAATAGGCTATTTGATACACCTTGCCTGCCCCGATCTGTATTATTCTCATCTATCTCAGTGTCCCATATGCTTTGCTAACCACATTGTTTACCCACATTGACACCTTTAAGCACCTTTGGAACTAACAACCACCTCCGTGATTAATAAAATGAGCTCCAGGCTCTGTGCAAAACTCTGTGACACTCAGAGTGAGACTCCACATCACACCAAGCATTGAGAAAGTCTTGCCAGTGCATCTGGTAGCTCTTTATACGTACCAATTACCCTCCATTTGGTGGTACCTCACTCGAGTTTACATATTGTACTTTGTACTATGTTTACATATTCTGTTGTGCTGCAGCAAGTAAGAATTTCATTGTTTTATCTGGGACATATGACAATAAACACTCTTGACTGTTGAGTTCAAAAGAGCAAACCTCATATGTAACTATGTGCCCACGTGAGCTATCCGACCTCCTGCCCTTTCTCCAAGCCACTCTTGTTTGACGGATCCACCTTCTGATCCCACACCTGTGCTGCCCAATGCATGACATGAGGTATCTCAGTTGGTTGTTCAATTGTCGGGCTGTTGTCTTCCTCAGAGTTGACTTGGTTGGCCTCACCTTTCTTCTCCAAACTCATCTATCTACCATGGTCATGTTGAGTGAATCTTTACTCAAACATTTCCACACATATCTCTGCTGTTGCTGATGGGGATTCATCTGCAGTTCTCCCCCTGTGACCATCACTCCTGGAGTCCCACAGTGTTCTTTCTCTGTCCCCCTCTGATTTTTGTCAGCATGCTGCCTCCCACCAACATCATCTGAAAGCACTGCATTAACATTTTTGGTGATGACTCCTCATCATCATCTCCCCTGAACTCTCCTCCTGTGTTTAAAATTCCCATATTTTTTCCCAAATTCCTTGCTGAGCAGATTTCCCCCCAAAATATATCAGGAAGACCAAGGACATTGTTTTTTGGTTCTTAGCCACTGATTCCATGCACGCATCTCTCTGCCATCTGCTCAAAAACATAGCAAGCTTACTCGCAAACCATAGTGACATTTTGACTCTGTTAGGTTTCGGAGTGCACACCCTGTCAGCACCAAGATTGCCTGCTTCCACCATTGTTGCATTACCTGACTACACGAGGCCTGAATTAATCCGCTGCTGAAACTCTCAGGCATATTTTTATTATATCAGCACAATTGGTTTAAAATCCCTGCCAGCATTTGCAAATGATTTAACTGTGAAGATAAGTGTGAAAAAAGATTTATTTGGTGCAGGAAAGGAAATTACTAACTTGGTACTGTGCAATTTTAAACATCTGTAGCCCAAAATATTGGACTGAAAATCTTTTGCTTTTGAAGAGGCACGGATTATGTAAGTGCTATATGGAATTGTACAATGCCTTCTCTCATAGTTGACTTGCTGGGCACTGAGTTGGAATTGTTTCTGCCTCGGTGGTAACATGGCAAATTGAGATAAGAGAAATAAGCCCTGGGTCTGTTTTATTTGTGGTTTGACCCTTGAAAAATCAACTTTAGATAATAGACATTTTACTTAAATGTCTTCTCTGCTGTTTATTTTTTTTTAATCGTTTGCCCCTCCACCCTTTTCATGATGACATCCAACCTCCTCTCCTCGAAACCCTTGATTACTTTTTGAGACTGCAATGGTCCTTGCATCATGTAAGTAACATGCTGACAGTACAACAAATGCAGTGGCCGCTGCATCTCGTTGGGAGAATCGGTTGGCTTCTTGGTCATTGGATGTTACAATCTAATGGGCAGCAAGGTGACGCAGAGGTATAGTTGCTGCCTTACTCCGCTTACAGCGTTTACAGACACCCGGGTTCGATCCTGACTGCGGGTGCTGTCTGCATAGAGTTTGTACTTGATCTGCGTGGGTTTTCTCCGGGAGCTTCGGTTTCCTCCCACACTCCAAAGACGTACAGGTTTGTAGGCAAATTGGCTTGGTATAATTGTAAATTGTTCCTAGTGTGCAGGATAGCGTTAGTGTGCGGAGATCGCCCGTCAGCATGCATTCGGTGGGCCGAAGGGCCTGTTTCCGTGTTGTGTTCTCTAAACTAAACAATGCAGACAGCCACCAGACCTCACATATGTGAGAATATACAACACATTTTATGAAGTCACCATTGCAACCACAAATCACTTTATCAAAATCGTGACTCTTCACAGTTAAAATGCAGTATAATTTGTCAAATGCAATTAATTGAGGTGCAGAATTTATGTTGTCTACAAAATGTGTGAATGTCAGTCAACAAATTATATCATAGTTACGGCTGTACCTGAAAGCTGGTTAGTCCTGTCGCAATTGTTTCTGTGCAATTAAGACTTAAAAAAAGTAGCATGTGTTGCTCAAGTGACAGCGATGCATCTGTCCCGGATGAGCTCTATGTTCGCTTCGAATGGCAAAACATCAATATATCTTCTCGGACCCACACAGCCCCCGATGACATTGTAATCTCAGTCTCCGGGGCCAATGTCAGAAGATCCTTTGTGTAAGTAGGAACTCCAGATGCTGGTTTACACCGAAGATATACACAAAATGATGGAGTAACTCAGCGGACAGGCAGCATCTTTGTAGACAAGGAATGGGTGACATTTCGGGTCAAGACCCTTCTTCAGACTGAGTAAGGGTCTTGACCCGATACGTCACCCATTCCTTCTCTCCAGAGATGTTGCCTGTCCCGTTGAATTACTCCAGTAATTTGTGTCTGTCTTCAAAAGATCCTTTACAAGAGTGAGCCATTAGGTATCCAACCTTGATGGTGGGCGTTCCTAAAACCTGTGCGGACCAACTGGTTGGAGATTTCGAAATGTTAAACTTTTCACTACTACGGTCCGAGGTCCCCATCTGCTTTAAAAGGACATCAATAATACTGGTATCCAAAAAGACGAACATGACATGCCTCAACAACTACTGACTGGTGCCGTTCAGGACCGTTGTGATGAAGTGCTTTGAGAGGTTGGTTATGAATGCATATCAATGTTATTGCATTAATAGGGCTGGTAAGTTGCAGCAAATAAGAATTTTGTACCGTTCTTGATGCATATGACAATTAAACGCTCTTGACTTGATTCCTGAACAGTGTCAACATTGCAACTGCCTATAAATTACGTTGAAGGTGAAAGGGAAAATATTTAATAGGAATCTGAGTGGTAACTTTTTCACACAAAGGGTGGTGGGTGAATGGAATGAGCTGCCAGAGGAGGTAGTTGAGGCAGGGACTATCCCAACATTTAAGAAACAGTTAGACAGCTACATGGATAGGATGGGTTTGGAGGGATCTGGGCCAAAAGCAAGACAGGTGGGACTAGTTTAGCTGTGACATGTTGGCAAGTTGAGCCGAAGGGCCTGTTTCCACGTTGTATCACTATGACTCTAACTCCTGCCTTGTAAGAACCTGGACTCATTACTCATGCCAACTCTGTACTGGACCACTTGGACAATAAGAACACATGCATCAATCAGGCTGTTGTTCATCAACTGCAGCTCAGCATTCCACAACATTATCCCTTTAAAATATTATCAAACTCAGGGATCTGGGTCTCTGCTTGTCCCTGTGCAACTGGACACGCGACTTCCTCATCAGCAGGCCTCAATCAGGACAAACTGGCCAAACACTTTCACCCCAATGACCATCACAACAAGGCCACCTCAAGGCTGTTCTCAGTCTCCTGCTCTACTCTCTTTACACCCATGACTGTGTAGCCAGACACAGCACCAATGCCATCTTTAAATTCACCAGCGATGCCACTGTTGTTGAGTTGGAGTACAGGAGGAAAAGGTGCAGAACTGCAATCTTGTTCTTCACGTTAGCAAGACCAAGGACATATTGTTGACTTCAGGAATGGAAAGCCAAGGATCCATTAATTTGTCTTCATCAATAGGATGGCAATGGGGAGAGTCAGCAGCTTCAATTTCCTGGGTGTCCCTTTTCTCTGAAGACCAGACCAGGGCCCGCAAATTGATGCAATCACGTAAAAAGCTCATTAATATCTCTGCTTCCTGAGAAGACTAAGGAGATTCATGTTGCTGAATACTTTATTGAACTTTTGCAGTGTATGGTAGCGAGCCTATCACAGTACCTGGTTCAGTACTTTGAACGCCCAGTTACAAAAGGGGCTGCAGAAGGTGTTGCCCATTGTCAGGCCCATCATGGGTATTGACCTCTCCACCATCAAAGGAATCTGCAAGAAGCAAAACCTCAAGCCCCTCAGCAAATATCATCAAAGCCCCACACCATCCATGCTCTCATCTCGCTGTTATCATCGGAAAGAAGGTACAGGAGCCTGAGAACTGTGACTTTCAGATTCAAGAACAACAGCCACCTGTCAATGATCAGAATCATGTACCAAACTGCACAACCCTATCTACAACCCCACCTCAGCAACAATTTACAATATTTTGCGTTGGTTACACACCATACTTCAGTTTGCATTCTTATGGTCTGGTTACCTCATGTTAGTGATAATTTATCGTATTGATTGATCGATTGAAAGACGCAGCATGGAAACAGGCCCTTCAGCCCACAAGTCCACATGAACCATAGATCACCCATTCACACTAGTTCTGTATTATCCCACTTTTGCATCTGCTCTCAACACAGCGGAAGTGGGAGGAAACCGGAAAACCCGGAGGAAACCCAGGCTGCCATAGGAAGAATGTGCAAACTCTACACAGGCAGCTCTTGAGGTCAGGATCAAACATGGGTCTCTGGTGCTGTGAGGCAGTGGATCCACCAGCTCTATTAGCCGTACCACTGTGCTACCCTAATTGAATATTGTATATTTATTTGTTATGTTATGGCATTAATGGGCTGTTAAGTTGCAGCAAATAAGAATTTTGTTGCGTCCTTGGTGCATATGACAATTAAACACTCTTGACTTGATTCCTGAACAGTGTAAACATTGCAAGTGCCTACAAATCACGTTTAATGAGTTGGAAAGTGGCATGCTAGAATTAAAGCCTGATACCTCCGCCCTGGATTCATCAGTTCCGACTTCCAAGGCTTTTCTGGACTTCTGACCATCCCAAGAAATGTAACTCTCAAAGGGGGAAGATTCTATTTTTATACTTCTTTGTACTCATCTCCTGTTCCTGTTATATAGTCATAAATTATCCCATCATTACACCTCGGATGATTTCATGGCCCAACTCTTATCTCTGCTGGAGATCCAATTTGTACCCCTCAGGAATGCAGGCATGGCTCATTATTTGTTCTCTGGTTATTTTTGGCCATCAAGTACAATGTGTGTAAGAAGGAACTGCAGATGCTGGTTTAAACTGAAGATAGACACAAAAAGCTGGAGTAACTCAACGGGACAGGCAGCATCTCTGGAGAGAAGGAATGGGTGACGTTTCGGGTCGAGGTAGGGAGGGTTTCGACCCAAAACGTCACCCAAGTACTATGTGTGAACAGTTTCCTCTTTTGAGTATGTGGGTAGGCCAGCAACCAGTTTTCATTAAAAAAGTTAGTAACTCAGCAGGACAGGCAGCTTCTCTGGAGAAAAGGAATAGGTGACATTTTGGGTTGAGAGCGTGAAACGTCACCTAATCCTTTTTTCCATAAATGTTGTCTGACCCACTGAGTTACTCCAGCTTTTTGTGTCCATCTTCGGTTTAACCCAGCATCTGCAGTTCCTTCCGACACAACCACTTTTCACATCTGGATAAGGGTCACCTGTTGACATAGAAGCTCTCCATTCTCTGCCTGCACACATCTTTGGTTAGCAAACATCATCAACAAGCGGGCATTGGTTGCCACTCTCTTCCCTCATGCTGATTTCTGGCTCAACTGTGATAATTGCATTCCCTTCTATGATTCTTAACACCACCTCAAATTATTTGGGTTGTTATTGTCGCAAACTCTGGTTTCAAATGATTGCTACATCAAGCAGGTCTCAAGGCAGAATAACAAGAGGAAATCAGGGAAAGAGATGAAATCTGCCACGTCGAGGCATTTTAAGGTATGTAACCGTAACCGATATTTATCAGTGGATAGAAACATGTTGCAAAGCAATTGCTTTGAATCAGGAAAATGTAGGCTCAAGTCTCACAGTGAAGCCTTGAACACAGAATCCAAGATGAAACAGATCAGCATTGAGGGACCATTGCAAAGTGGGTCTTCAGTTCAATCATGAGGTTAAATCATGTCACCTCCCTGAGCTACATGTAAAAGATCCAAGTGAGTGTTCAAAGGGGGGTTCTCCTGATGCCTAGGGCAATATTTGTCCATCAAACAGCATGTTCCAAAAATACCGATATTTTTGGCTATTGCATTGCTCCTTTTGATTGCTGAATACAAATCCGAGTTTGTGTTTCTAATATTATATACTTGAGGAATATTTCATTGGCAGTCATCCTGAGGTGATGATAAGTGTGTGAGAAATAGAAGCTCTTTTGAGAATCCTTCTGAGGTGTGAAGTAATAGCCTTCCTTTGTGTAGGAAGAAACTGCAGATGCTGGTTTAAACTAAAGATAGACATAAAAAGCTGGAGTAACAGCGGGTCAGATAGCATCTCTGGAGAAAAGGAATAGGTGACGTTTCAGGTTGAGAGCCCTCTTCAGCCTTCCTCTGGCTAGTTGAGAAAACTCTTCATACATTTCATGTTTGTCTTTACAACCTTTACACAATCCTTTACAAATGCAAACATCATCTGCCTCCAGTCAAGAAATCCAGTCATTGTTAATCAGCCTGGCTGGAAGCACTCTGAATGAAGAGCAAATACGTGTGCAGCATTAAGTCCCCTTAGGGAAACATTGGCAGGTAGTTTACAAGAAGGTTGCCACAATCTTTGCCAATGACCTGGCACTCAACAAATCAAGCCATTGGTCCTCCCTACATCACGGAAGGACATCTGTGCCAATTACTCTCATGGTTGGCGGCTACAGGTTAGTCTGGCCTCACAGTTGCAGGTTCCTTTCACATAATCACCATTGAGACAAATTAAAATCAAGTTTATTATCTTATCTGCGTCCACCACCACCACCCCTGGCAATGCATTCCAGGCACCACCACTCTCTGTGTAAAAATAACTTGCCCTGTACATCTGCATTAAGCTTTTCTCCACTTGCCTTATAGCGATGCCCTCTAGTGGTGGACATTCCCACCCTGAGAAAAAGGTTCTAATTGTCTAGGCAGTGAAGAAAGCAAATGGCATGTCGGCACTCATAGCAAGAGGATTTGAGTATAGGAGCAAGGAGGTCCTACTACAGTTGTACAGGGCCCTGGTGAGACCACACCTGGAGTATTGTGTGCTGTTTTGGTCTCCTAATTTGAGGAAGGACATTTTGCAGTATCTACCCTGGGCCTCCTCCATTGTCTCTCTCTGTCCTGGGCCTCCTCCATTGTCAGAGTGAGGCCCAGTGCCAATTGGAGGAACAGCACCTCATATTTCGCTTGGGTAGCTTACACCCCAGCGGAATGAACATTGACTTCTCTAACTTTAGATAGCCCTTGCTTTCCCTCTTTGTCTCCATCCCCTCCCCCTTCCCAGTTCTCCCACCAGTCTTACTGTCTCCGACTACATTCTATCTCTGTCCCGCCCACTCCCCTGACATCAGTCTGAAGAAGGGTCTCGACCCGAAACGTCACCTCCACAGATGCTGCCTGACCCGCTGAGTTACTCCAGCATTTTCAAAGGTCTTTTATTGTCACGTATACCAATTAAAGTACAGTGATATGCGAATTACCATACAAACAAGACATACAACTACGTAAAAGTTAACATAAACATCCACCACAGCGGATTCCCCACATTCCTCACTGATGGAAGGCAAAAAAGTCCAATCCACTTCCTCTTTATTCTCCCACTGTCGGGTCAGTTGAACCGTCCGCAGTCGGGGTGATCGAAACTCCCGCAGCCGGTGGTCGAAGCCCCCACGTCGGCTGATCGAAACCCCCGCGTTGGGGCGGTCGAAACTCCCGCGGCCTGGAGTTCCTGAAGTCGGTCTCTGACTAGAGACCGCGAGCTCCGTGATGTTAAGTCCGCAAGCACCCAGGGTTACAACTCTGAGGTCGATCCCTGGCAAAAGAATCACGAGCTCCGCGATGGTCAGTCCGTAGGCGACCGCGGTGGAGCTCTCAAAATCGGTCTCCAGCAAAGGCCGCCATCTCCTCGATGTTAGGCTGCAGTGCAGACGGAGATACGATACGGGAAAAATCACATCTCCGTCGAGGTAAGGGATTAGAAAAAGTTTCCCCCAACACCCCTCCCCACATAAAACTAGCTAAAGAACACTAAAAACATACATTTAACACATGCAATCAAAACACAAAGTAGGAAGGAACAGGCAGACTGTTGGCGAGGTAGCGATTGCTGGTGCCACCTGGTAGTCAATTTTGTGTCTACCTGTGAGCAAGGGCATTCTTGGTATTGAGGGAGTGCGGCGTAGGTTCACCAGGTTAATACCCAGCATGGCAGGACTGACATATGATGAAAGAATAGATTGACTGGGCTTATATTAAATGGAATTTAGAAGAATGAGAGGGGATCTTATAGAAACACATAAAACCCTTAAGGGATTGAACAGGCTAGATGCAGGAAAAATGTTCCCGATGTTGGGGGAGTCCAGAATGAGAGGTCACAGTTTAAGAAAAAGGGATAGGCCATTTAGGACTGAGATGAGAAAAAAACATTTTTCACCCAGAGAGTTGTGAATCTGTGGAATTTTCGGCCACAAAAGGCAGTGGAGGCCAATTCACTGGATGTTTAGAAGAGAGTTAGATTTAGGTCTAAAGGGGCTAAAGGAATCAAGGGATATGGGGTGAAAGCAGGAACACGGTACTGATTTTGGATGATCATATTGATCATACTGCCATGATCATATTGAATGGTCGTGCTGGCTCGAAGGGCCAAAGGGCCTACACCTGGACTTCTATGTTTCTATGTCTACTCTATGTTTCTCTATATTTCATATATTTTTAGCAAGTTTCCCTTCTACCTCTGACATTCCAGAAAAAAATAATCCAAATTTATCCAACCTCTGCTTGTAGTTGAAACCTTCTAATCCAGGCAGCATTTTGTTAAACCTCTGCACATATTTCAAAGCCTCCACATATTTTCTGCAACCAGAACCACATACAATACTCCAAATGCGGCCTAACAAAGTCCTATAGAGCAGCATCATGACTTCCTGACTCTTATACTCAATGCCCCTGGCAATGAAGGCAAGCATACCATACGCCTTCTTTACCACGCTATCAACCTGTGCTGCCACCTTCAGTGAGCTATGAACTTGGACTCCGACATCCCTCTGCACTTCAATGGTGTTAAGGGTCTTGGCATTAACTGTATTCTCCCTTCTTGTATTCAACCTCCCAAAGTGCAACACCACATACTTGCTTGGGTTAAACTCCATCTACCATTTCTCTGCCCATTTCTGCAGCTGATTTAGTTCCCATTGTATCTTCTGACAGCCTTTCTCACTGTCTAAAACTCCTTCAAATGTAGTGTCATTAGCAAACCTACTCACCAACCCATCTACATTTATGTCCAAGTCATTTATATATATCACAAACAGCAGAGGTCCCAGCACAGATCCCTGCGGTCACGGTGGCGCAGCGGTAGAGGTACTGCCTTACAGTGCCGGAGACCCGGGTTCGATCCCAACTGCGGGTGCTGTCTGTACAGAGTTTGTACGTTCTCCCCGTGAGCTGTGTGGGTTTTCCCCGAGATCTTCGGTTTCCTCCCACACTCCAAAGACGTACAGGTTTGTAGGTTAATTGGCTGGGTAAATGAAAAAATTGTCCCTAGTGTGTGTAGGATAGCATTAGTGTGCGGGGATCACTGGTCGGCGTGGGCCGGTTTCCGCGCTGTATCTCTAAACTAAACTCCACGGGTCACAGACCTCCAGCCAGAATATCTTCCTTCCACTACAACCCTCTGTCTTCCATGAAGAAGTCAGTTCTACCTTATGACCAAGTCACAAAATGTCCACCTTTGCTAATATATTTCTTATATTGCTGGTTGGCTGTCCCATCTACCTTTCACATAACCAATGTGATGGCACCCACCATCATTGTGACCATTTCAGTCATCCAGGTCTTCCATTCACACCTCCATTCTCCAGTGGGTGTATATTGGCTGAATCATTAAATTATTGTCTGAGCACCACTCAATTCACCGCCTTGAACAGATTACCCAAAATAACCACAGAAAATGTCATTAATGTTGTGAAAACCCGATAAAATATTTAGAATCCATTTCATATTTCTTCCTTGTAAACAGTTCATTGAGCTTAGTCATATAATAATGATTTGCTTAGATGCTGAAGCCCCATCAGACTGTTTGCTAAATCTGGCACTGTTCCTGATCCATTGCAAGAGTCTTGAAACACATTGTGGCAGAAGGAACTACAGATGCTGGTTTATCTTGTGTCTATCTTGAAACACATTGTTGTAGCAAATTATACGAGCAGATATCAGAAAATTCACAACCTTGCTGACACCATGGTACCGAAAAAGGATCTATAGCTTACACCTCTCTATGTTTTTCATACTACTATAGAGCACAACAATGCTCCCTCTCCCTCTTTTAAAATGAGTCAAAAGTAACATTCTTCCTTAAAAGCATCCCACTCTGGTGGTAGGCATGTTTAATCTCAGAGTTAACCATCCTATCACTTACCAGCTGTTATTGGTTGTTTATGAAGAACTCCCAGAATAGTCTTCATTTGTTCATAGTGAGAATTATGAATTCCCCACTGTCGCATCTTGCGTGAACACTGGATTAATTTTATCCTGCATTATTCAGCCGGCACCTCCCTCTCGTTTGGCAAAATGGCACAACATGACTAACTAAAGAAGTAAAGGCTGGTTAGATTAAAGTAATAACTCTATAATGTTGCTGTGATTGGTACTCATTCACAGAAGGAAAGTTTTTGGAACTTGACGTCAAAGAACAAAATTAGCAAAAATTAGAATATATGTTAATTACCAGGAAGCATGAAAATATGGTAAGGGGCTGTCGGTTTGTATTAGAGTCCAAAGGAGGTAGCTGCAGATGTTGTTGATCCATTGTTGATCCGGCACAGCCCTATCCTGGTTCAAATCTTACCTCTCTGACAGACACCAGTTCATCTCCATTAACAACTGTAAATCCCCCACCGCTCCCCTCCCCCAAGGTGTCCCCCAAGGCTCAGTCCTTGGCCCCCTCCTCTTCATCCTCTACCTGTTCCCCCTTGGTCAATTAATCCGCCGTCATGGTCTCAACTTCCACTGCTTCGCCGATGATATCCAGCTCCTCATCTCCACCAAGTCAATCTCCCCCACCACACACTCTACACTGACAAACTGCATCACTGAAATAAAATCTTGGCTTCAATCAAATTTCCTCAAACTCAATTGCAACAAATCTGAAATCATCATCATTGGTCCAAAAACGCTCACCAAATCCACCCAAAACTTCATCCTCAACATTGATGGTCTCCCAGTATCCACCTCCCCTCACATCCGGAATCTTGGAATCATCTTTGATCAAACCCTCTCCTTCGACAAACACATCAAACACATCACAAAGACAGCCTTCTTCCACCTCAAAAACATTGCCCGTCTCCGTCCATCCCTCTCCTCCACAGCTGCAGAAATCCTCATCCACCTCCCGTCTGGACTACTGCAACAGCCTCCTCTATGGCGCACCCTCAAAAATCATCAGTAAACTTCAATACATTCAAAACTCCGCTGCCCGTCTACTCACCCACACCCCGATCCGTGACCATATCACCCCCGTCCTTTACAAACTCCACTGGCTCCCCATCCCCCAGAGAATCCAGTACAAAATCCTCCTCATAACCTTCAAAGCCTCCATAACCTGGCCCCATCCTACCTGACCGACCTCCACAGGCACACTCCCACCTGCACCCTCCGCTCTGCTGCTGCCAATCTCCTATCCCCCCACATCCGGACCAAACTCAGATCCTGGGGGGACAGGGCTTTCTCCATCGCTGCCCCCACCCTATGGAACTCACTACCCCAAACCGTTAGAGACTCCTCCACACTCACCACATTCAAAACATCGCTGAAGTCTCACCTGTTCAGTACTGCCTTCAACCACTGAAGGTCACCTCACCTTCTGTCTCCTTTCTCTGTTCGTTTACTTATTTACTTATTTATCTATTTATTCATTTCCCTATGTTCTCTAAATCTCTGTAAAGCGTCTTTGAGTATATGAAAAGCGCTATATAAATAAAATGCATTATTATTATTATTAGTAATTCCCAACATTCTGGGACACTTCCAGCTGAATGGAAGATAGCAAACGTATTGCACCACTCATGAGCAACATCAGGTGGAACAGAGTGTGGCATGGTGGCGCAGCGGTAAAGTTGCTGCCTTACAGTGCCAGAGATCCGGCTTCGATCTTGACCACGGGTGCTGTCTGCACGGAGTTTATACGTTCTCAATGTGATCGCGTGGGTTGCCTTCGGGTGCTCTGGTTTCCTCCCACACTCCAGGTTTGTAGTTTAATTTTCTTTGGTGGAAAAAAATAGTAAATTGTCTCTCGTGTGTAGTATATGCTAGTGTAACGGGGATCACTGGTTGCCGTGGACTTGGTAGGCTGAAGGACCTGTTTACGCGCTGTATCTCTCAACTATATTAGACTGCTTAGGTACCAATGCTTCTGTTGGACTAAAGTTCCAGAAATATTATATGAAGAGAAAAACATTGAACAATTCAGGCCACGGAACCTCCATCAGAGTTTCAGATTTTCAGCACTTGCACCTGTTTGGATTTTCCAACAGTGTAATTGAATCCAGCAGGAGGTGCACCTTCCAAGAAGCAGCCTCTGCTGTACCTCTCCCGGGCTGAGCAAGTGTTGCCCACCAATGCAGTGTGGACTTCCCAGGTCTCTTCAACTGTAGAAGGGTTGTGTTCCCCTTGCTTTCTGTTTCTTGTGTTTTTTTTGTTCCATCCCTGTCACCTTGACACCTGGCTAACATCCCAATTACAATGTAATTTACACAGTAATTCAGTAACGACTACATAATTTACAGCTTGTTCCAATGGGAAAGGAGCACTGTGTGCAGTTTTGGACCAAAGAAAGTGTGTACTCGTCATGGGGGGAATGCAGTGACAGTTGCCCAGACTGTTATGTTGGATGGGAAGATGGTTGTAAGAGGAGAGACTGGGTCAACTAGGCCCATGTGCACTAGGGCTTAGGAGAAAGAGGCGATCTCTTTATTATGCATTGGCTGCAGGAAAGATGTTTCATGGTCAGGGGTTTTAGAACCAGGGGCCACAGTCTCATGATAGAGGGTAAAACATTCAGGACTGAGATGAGAAGTTTCTCCACTCAAAGTGGTGAACGTGTAGAAATCTCTGAATCCCGAACGAGCCCTTATTTGGTTGGCACGGTGGTGCAGGGGTAGAGATGCTGCCTTATAGCGCTAGCAGCGCCAGAGACCTGGGTTCTATCCCGACTGGATGCTGTCCTTATGGAGTTTGTACCTTCTCCATGTGATCGTGTGGGTTTTCTCAGAGAAATTCGGTTTCTTCCCACACTCCAAAGATGTAGAGATTTGTAGGTTAATTGGCTTGGTATAAGTGTAAATTGTTCCTAGTGTGTGTAGGGTAGTGTTAATGTGTGGGGATCACTGGTCGTTGCGGACTCGGTGGGCCGAAGGCCCTGTTACCTCACTGTATCTCTAAACTAAACTAAACAGAATCTGTGGAGGCCCAGTTGTGACTATATTTAAGTAAGACATTGAGCAATTGCATACAACATGACACACAATGCATGAAGGGGGTTGGGGAGAGAAGGCCATTCATGTGGAGGATGAGCCAAGGTTGGTGGAGCAGGCTCAAGGGCTGAATGGTTTGTCCCTGCTCCTATGTTTCTGCTTCCCTAAGCACTCCTTGCTTTCTCTCTGATCTGGGACATGCTCTCTTTTGTTCAAGATAACATCAGAATTGAGAATTGCGACGCTCTGTGCAGTAATTACTAGAATGTGTCATGCCTGTGCTTTGAAAGTAAGCTTGATATACACCATGCTATTCAAGTGCATTTCTTTACATGTGACAAAAGAGTGAATGAAAGGCTGTGTAATGTGAAATATTTGTTTCTCTTCCTTCCACGGCATTATAAAATAACGACAATGCTGCCTGCTTTTTCTTTAAACGGAGACATGGTGTCATTTCTCACCCTAGCAAGTAGTTTACAGTTTAAAATCTAGGTCAGCACACACTGCTGTGCCCTGAGAATATATGCAGGGAGCTTCACATACTGATTGTGTCTTGCTTTGCGACAAGATGCATCCAGTATACCTCTCATCTGCAGGACGTGGACTGCTATCTCCCCATCAAACAGAGATGGGGCCAATCATCAGCCTGGCCCTCACAAGGCCTCCAGCCGCGATGTCAATCAAGCTTACTAATCCTTTCTGCAGCCTAATATTCTATTCCAATGTCAAGCTTGCAGAGAACACTCCCTTGTTGCTATCTTGGAATTAAAAATAATTGACGTTTGCAATTTTTGAAAATGACATTCAATCACACAGCCAGTCACTCTCGACAAAATCGAAGGTGTTTGTGAATGCTTCTAACTGCCCAAGGTTGGTTCATTCAGTTATCACCTCAGTCGGATAGATTGCAGTATCTTAAATGTTTTCCAGCTGAGTTCATGCCTGTCATTTAAAATAAATAATTCAAGAAATCTTGGGTGCTAAACAGGATAACCACAGGCATTTATATTTGTCTTTTTGGAGGGACGTTACACAAATGTGCATGTGTCCCTAAATACTGTAGTGCTTGCTGCCTGTGTACAGCTTGATGATGCGGCCTCCAGTATATCATATCATATCATATCATATATATACAGCCGGAAACAGGCCTTTTCGGCCCTCCAAGTCCGTGCCGCCCAGCGATCCCCGTACATTAACACTATCCTACACCCACTAGGGACAATTTTTACATTTACCCAGACAATTAACCTACATACCTGTACGTCTTTGGAGTGTGGGAGGAAACCGAAGATCTCGGAGAAAACCCACGCAGGTCACGGGGAGAACGTACAAACTCCTTACAGTGCAGCACCCGTAGTCAGGATCGAACCTGAGTCTCCGGCGCTGCATTCGCTGTAAAGCAGCAACTCTACCGCTGCGCTACCATCTCCATAAATAAGGATGAATATATATATTCTTCTTGTGGGGTTCGAGTAGTGGTTAATTTGTTGCATAGTGCTTGCAGCAAACAATGCAAGTTGCAAATTCAGCAAGGGCACAAAGGACAGTCATTGTTTAATGGCGATCAGCAAGGGAAGGGTGATGTGCAGCTGGTGGCGGAGATTATGAAGGGGCAAGGTGTAACGTTACATTTATTCAGGTCTATAGGTAAGTCAGGAAGAAATGAAACCTGTCTCGTTAGGTTTTTTTTAAAGTGTGTGGGTCCCGATAAAGTTGTTAAAAAATAAGAAGCAGAGGTTATGGAGGCAAAAGTACTGGAAGTTATTTCTAGTAGAGCACAGATTATTTCTGTGCTTATACAAACTGAGTTATTTAATTTGTTTGATTTTGGTTGCTGCAGCAGGTAAAGCTCATCCCTCACCTTTATCAGGCACTGTTATTCTATAACAGAATATTATTCAATAGACAATAGACAATAGGTGCAGGAGTAGGCCATTCGGCTCTTTGAGCCAGCACCACCATTCAATGTGATCATGGCTGATCATTCTCAATCAGTACCCCGTCCCTGCCTTCTCCCCATACCCCCTGACTCCGCTATCCTTAAGAGCTCTATCTAGCTCTCTCTTGAATGCATTCAGAGACTTGGCCTCCACTGCCTTGTGAGGCAGAGAATTCCACAGATTTACAACTCTCTGACTTCAGTCACGTTATTCTATAACAGGTACCCTGCAACTGCAGGAAATGTAACACCTGTCCCTATAACTCCTCCCTCGTCTCCATCTCTGGACCCCAGCAGTTCTAGGTGAGAAGAGGTTCACATGCACCTCCCCTAACCTCATCTTCTGCATCCGATGTTTCCGATGTGGCCTTCTGTACTTTGGTAAGACCAAGCGTAGATTCAGTGACCGCTTTGCCGTTCACATGCACTGGGCCCACCAAGGCCTGGGGGATCTCCTAGTTGCTAACCATCTTAACTTCCCTACCCATGCCCATGCTGACCTTTCTGTCTTGGGCCTCCTCCATTGCCAGAGAGAGGCCACGCACAAACTAGAGGACCAGCATCTCATATTCCGCTTGCATAGCTGACAACCCAATGGTAAGAACATTGAGGCAGGAAACATGTTCCCGATGTTGGGGGAGTCCAGAACCAGGGGCCACAGTTTAAGAATAAGGGGTAGGCCATTCCCGGAATGGCGGGACTATCATATGTTGAAAGACTGGAGCGACTAGGCTTGTATACACTGGAATTTAGAAGGATGAGAGGAGATATACGGGGATCGCTGGGCGGCACGGACTTGGAGGGCCGAAAAGGCCTGTTTCCGGCTGTATATATATGATATGATATGATATGATCTTATCGAAACGTATAAGATTATTAAGGGGTTGGACACGTTAGAAGCAGGAAACATGTTCCCAATGTTGGGGGAGTCCAGAACAAGGGGCCACAGTTTAAGAATAAGGGGTAGGCCATTTAGAACGGAGATGAGGAAAAACTTTTTCACCCAGAGAGTTGTGAATCTGTGGAATTCTCTGCCTCAGAATGCAGTGGAGGCCAATTCTCTGGATGCTTTCAAGAGAGAGTTAGATAGAGCTCTTAAAGATAGCGGAGTTAAGGGATATGGGGAGAAGGCAGGAACGGGGTACTGATTGTGGATGATCAGCCATGATCACAGTGAATCATGGTGCTGGCTCGAAGGGCTGAATGGCCTACTCCTGCACCTATTGTTCATTGTCTATTAACATTGAATTATCCAATTTTAGGCAACTTCTACAAATATCCCCCTTCCCCCTCCTCTTTGTCCCTCAAACCACACCTCCCCCCCCTCACTCCCCTCCCCTAAACCTTGACTAACCTTGTCCTCGTTTCTCCCCTTCTCCGTCACCTACATTCCTTTTCTCCAACTTTACAATTTGCATCTTTTCTTTACTCATGCTTTACAATTCACAACTTTTTATCCTTTCGACTAATTCCTATTTTTTCATCTCTGATCTTTGTCCAACATGCTGCCTATCAAAAAAACATGCTCGCCTGTGTTCACCTATTATCGGCCATTCTTTGTTCTGCCACTTCTCTCCTCCAGCTTTCTTTTCCTCCCCCCACCCCACACTGCAATCAGTCTGAAGAAGAGTCCCGACCTGAAATTTCACCTATCCATGTTCTCCATCTCACCCATGTATTTGTACATCGAAGATAGACACAAAATGCTGGAGTTACTCAGCGGGTCAAACAGCATCTCTAGATGCAAACATCTTCTTCAGACATCCAGTTGCTTCTGAATGTAATAAGCAGGTAATGCAGTCACCTGAAGCAGTAAGCGAGTGCTGCTCCCTGCAAGGCCAATACATCCAGTGTTGAACACATTGCTGTAAGGCTTGAGTGGGTGTTGGAGCACAGTTCACCAAAGGCTTCATGAAGCTTCTTGCATTAGAGTCTTTAAGAAATAATGACCACCATTCTATTTCCCTTTTTGGTTATTATTTGTAGAATTCCATGGCATTTTAATAACTACATTCACAGACCCCTCAATGTCATAAGCTCATTTGTGACAGGAGCAGAATTAGGCTATTCGGCCCAACAAGTCTACTCCGCCATTCAATCATGGCTGATCTATCTCTCCCTCCTAACCCCAAAACTTTAGTACTTCTCTGCTTAAACTTTCAACCACTTAGAAAAACATTCTTATCTCTCCTTCCTGAGTCCAGAGTAGCTACAATTATTACAGGCACAGCCACTCAAAGTCAAAGAAAATCATGATTAGTGGTCATTGGGGATTGGGTCATTAGGGATTTTAATTAGACCTGTGGCCAGGGTGGGATAGTGTTTAAAGCCATTTCGCCAATCCATTCAAGTGACAATAGAAGCAAATTTGCAATGCCATCAATGGACAAGTTAATAAAAATGCTTTGACATAATTTATGTAATATGTACCATAGAAATGCAAGTGTTGTGTGTATTTACTTTTTCCTTGACCATGATTGTGTGCAGAGCTACCTGTGCTGCAGTGACCTGGGTACCTTCCTCCCTGCTTCCCTGTTAGAATGATCAGTGCATGGAGTCAATCTGGACAGCACTTGCATTCAATCAGACAAAATGTGCAGATGCTGGTTGACACCGAAGATAGACACAAAATGCTGGAGTAACTCAGCGGGACAGGCAGCACCTCTGGATAGAAGGAATGGGTGACGTTTCGGGTCGCGATCCTTGTTCAAGCTGAGAGTCAGGGGAAAGGGAGACACAGATAAGGAAGTGTAAGATGTGAAAACGAGGCATCAAAGGGGATGCAAATCAAGGAAAATGTAGTGTAAGATTTGAGAAGTTTTCCCTCATTTGGAAAGCAACACCAAACCAAAGAGCTGCAGTTTGGACATTTTAAACGGGAGACTGGGGCTGATAGCGGAGAAAGGCTGCGGTCAGATTACAAAAGGATGTCACAATATGTGGGTCCTAAGATGGCCGCAGGACCTCGTGACCAGCCACAAAAAGTAAAAACCTTACAACCCAGTCTCTAGGTTTCTGCAAAGCCACGGCCAGAACAATGGATGGGTATTGGCCATGCAGAAGCTAGCGAAACCAGGTCGAAGTCCAGACACTGGGGCACTGACATCAGCATACTCACAATGCCCCAAGCCGACCTACACAGTTAATCTCGTTAAGGGGGCACAATAGCCCATAGAAAACTACCTGGTAGGTGATGGGAAACCAGTTAAACCCATCACCTTGCAACGAAATACCAATTAACACCGTCTGGCCATCCCCGGTATCCCCGGACATAAGCGCAGATCAGAGAGAAAACTCATACATATCTTTTTTAAACAAAGAGATTCCAAGATCTGGCGGGAGATAGGACGGGTCAGAATAGTATAACTGGCCACGACTTTTGGGTTTTAATCTTAAGAAGAAATACTGGAAGAAGAAGCTGAAGCAAGAAGAAAACCTGCAAGGAACGCAAGCAGGCAAGAAAACAGATGCAAGGAAGCAAGTCAAACGGATGCAGGAGGAAGAAAAGACAGGCAAGAAGAAGCGAAGTGCAAGAAAGAGGAACCGGCACGCAACTCGAGAAGAAATACTGCAAGACGAACAGCCAGTAACCCCAGTAATAGCCCCATGGTGAGCAGGTACCCCAATTCTGCATATCCTGGACATAGTTTAGTGTAGAGGGGAGGGTGGTTTGAATAAACGTGGGTGTGTAAAGGAATGTGTGTTGGTCAATTTTGCGATGTGTCGTACGTTCCCCATCTTACAGTCGTGTATATGTCTTGTAGAACTGTGTGTGTTTTATGATTCATAGTTATAAGTATTCATGTGATTCGGTATGTGTTTTATAGACATGTCTTATAGAACTGTATAAGTATTCATGGACAATAGTCCCAAGCGCTAAATAAAAGCCTTTTCCATTTAAACCCTGGTTTTCAAATCTGGTCTGGTTGAATTTTTCTGCACTATAAACGCTCCTGCATCTAAGTCCAGTGTCTAGAACCGTAGGGGGTGAGTGGGTCGAACCACTCATGGGGAACCAGTGTGCGCGGCCTGGTCAAGGGATCAGAGCAAGGCACGGGGACCTTAGGTCGGGCGAAAGCTCGGCGCAGAAACCCCTTACAGTAGAATGGATCATTGTTAGCTCGGAGAAGGTGACAACCAACGGACGACAAACCAGAGGAAATATTGAATTGATCTGCAGCCCCTGAAGTATCAGCGTTAAGAGAAGTCCCTTTAATTTCAAAGGCAACTGTAGTTGTTGGAGGTGCAGGGAAATTTTGGAAGACATGTGTCCATTAACTCAGCAGGACAGGCAGCATCTCTTAATAGAAGGAATGGGTGACGTTTCGGCTCAAAACCCTTCCTCAGACTGAGAGTTAGGGGAGAAGGAGACATGGAGACATGGAAGGGTGTGTGAAATTGAGACATCAAAGGGGATGAAGCTGAAGGAAAATGTAGCATAGATCATTGTTAGCTAGAAGAAGGTAACACCGAAGCATACAGAGATAAAATTAAATCAGGGACAGTCAGACTAGCCGGAGAACTAGGAAGGCGGAAGGATGGAGAGAGAGGGAAAGCAAGGGTTACTTGAAGTGGGAGAAGTCAATATTCATACTGCTGGGGTGTAAGCTGCCCAAGTGAAATATGAGGTGCTGTCCCTCCAATTTGTGCTGGGCCTCTCTCCTACAGTGGAGGAGGCCTAGGACAGAAAGGTCAGTATGGGAATGGGAGGGGGAATTAAAGTGTTTAGCAACCGAGAGATCGGATAAGTTTAGGCGGACTGAGCGGAGATGTTCAGCGAAACGATCGCCAAGCCTGCGCTAGGTCCCGCCGATGTATAGGAGTCCACATCTGGAACAGCGGATACAGTAGATGAGTTGGAGGAGGTGAAAGTGCCTCACCTGAAAAGACTGTTAGGGTCTTTGGATGGAGTCGAGGGGGGTAGGTATAGGGACAGGTGTTGCATCTCCTGCGGTTGCAGGGAGAAGTACCTGGGGAGGGGGTGGTTTGGGTGGAAAGTGACGAGTTAACCAGGGAGTTGCGGAGGGAGCGGTCTCTGCGGAAAGCGGAAAGGGGTGGAAATAGGAAGATGTGACGTGGTGGGATCCCATTGAAGGTGGCAAAAATGTTGGAGGATTATGTGCTGTATGCGACGGCTGATGGGGTGAAAGGTGATGACTTTGGGGGACTCTGTCCCTGTTGCAACTGCCGGGAGATGGAGCAAGGATGGCGTTGAGGGATATCAAGAAGACCCTGGTGAGGGCCTCATCTATGATGGGAGAGGGGAGAGGACATGTCAGATGTAGTGGTATGGAACACCTCACCTTAGGCGCAGATGCGATGTAGACGGAGAAACTGGGTCTTTGCAGGAGACAGGACAGGAAGACGTGTAGTCTAGATAGCTGTGAGAGTCAGTAGGTTTATAATAGATGACAGTCGATAGTGTATCTCCTGGATGAAAACAAGCGATTGCTTGTCGATTGTAATGGCCATCTGTGGCAAAACTGACAGACTGTTTTCTTAAGAGACAATAGTGTTTTGATTAATGTTTTTTTTTAAGAAGTCAGCTCTTCTTCTGCTTGTCAATTTCCAAAATACCACTTGTGGCTTCTTTAGTTCCTGATCAAAATCTCGTGGCATCCAAATTCTCGTGGCATGCAGCGGTGCTGGCTCGAAGGGCCGAATGGCCTACTCCTGCACCTATTGTCTATTGTCTATAATTCCACCTAGTAATACAATTTGAGTTCGCGAATTCATCAAACGGCTGATATCGAATTTTGCGTTATAACAGAACTACTTGTATCTACTGTCATTGCAAACGTCTCATACGAAGACCATGCTAAATGTTAGTGCAATCTGCTGCATAATAATTTTTTGAATTGAATCTTATCAACTTGCAGGTGTGGAGCCCATAAGGGAATGGTGCTAATTGAAGGAACTTAATCATAAGATCATAAGAGATAGGAGCAGAATTAAACCAGAATTAGGTCAAGTCTACTCCGCCATTCAATCATACCTGATCTATCTCTCCCTCCTAACCCCATTCTCCTGCCTTCTCCCCATAACATCTGACACCCGTACTGATCCAAAAGCTTCATTGACTTTCTATTTCAATGTCTGTGCCCTCCATTAGACCTTAAATTAAAGCTAAGAGTATAACAAATATATTAGGTGAGCCCTCATTATAATGGACCTTGGGGGGAGGGGTGGTGTCCGTTATTGCCGATTATCCGCGAGAACCTGGTAAGATTTTATCATTGTATAAGTAGTAGAAACAAACGACCACAGTTGCTGGATAATACACAAAAGGACAAACAGTGCTGTAGTAGCTCAGCAGGTCAGGCAGCATCTGCGGAGAACATGGATAGGTGACATGGATTGTCCCTTCTTCAGGCTCCTGGTCTGGAACTGGGCCTGGAATGGCAGTGGTGGTGACAGGCATGGCCCAGGAGTAGCCGGGTGGTGGTGGCGACAGGCGAGACTGGGGTGGTGGTGGCAGTGGCAGGTGCGGGAGAGGCGGCGCGAGGCTGGGGTGGCCGGTGCTGTGAGAGGCAGTGGCTGGCACTGCAAACGACGGGGGCAGTGCAGAGGTTGGCAACGCAAACGACAGGGGGGCAGTGCAGAGGCTGGCAACGCGGGTCACAGCCGTCGCTAGGTCAGTCCACTTTAACCAAAATCTGTTATAAAGAGGCCCATTAAAACAAGTGTTTACAACACCTTGTTTGCATTGATATAGCGACTCCAGTCCACGCTGAAGCTGATGGGGCCTCAGCTTCCACTTTAAACCTCAGTTAATAGGTGCAGGTGATGGATTGACAGTTGTAATGCCATTTATACAAGAACACAAGAAAATAGGAGCAGGAATATGTCACCTCGCTCCTCTTCTCCGACAAGCCATTCACTATGATCATAGTGGATCTGTTTCAGGCAATAACTTCTCTTCTGTACCAACAATCCTCGGATCTTTCAGAACTTTATCCACCATTTAAAATTTTAAATATCTCCAATAAAATAGTCTCTGCTACTCTCTGAGGTGGCGAATTCCTGAAATTCACTACTTTTTGCAAGAAGAGCTTCCTGTGTACATCAAATTTAAATGACTCCCCAACCTCCAACTACCCCACCACCCACCCCACTCCTCCCCCCTGCCATGTAACTCAGTCTCCTTGCTTAACACACTCCCAGAGGTGGATACATCTCAACATCTACCCTGTCTTTGCTTGTGCACTCAATCTGTATCCTGATGTCCTAATGTCCTCATGGCAAAATGGACTCCCACTGTATGTCATTGTAATTTTGAACACCTTACAGCCTGCCCTCTCCAGGTTATTAATACAAAACATATCTATAATTGGGCAAATCCAAGCGTTTAGTAGCTGAAATAATAAGTTGTAGATTTGGAGCAGATTCCATTAGCTGTTACTGAACATTTAATTCTCTAATTGGTTCTGCAGTTAACGTGTGATTCTGAGTTGACTGCACCTTGCTAAACCACTGGAGGAAATGTAGAAACTGTCGATTGGCAAACTGTGTTTGTGTTCACTGGAGTGAGGACAAACAATCTAAAGACATTCTGGACAGCTGCAGTTCTTTTCTCTTTGCCAATGTATAACACTTTTCCTTTGATTTTCTTCCACACAAGACAGTGCATTAAATTTGTCAAATAACGCTCACCAATTTACTGTGAAGTAGTGAAGCGCAGGATGGTAGTGGACAGGGCATTGATATAAATGTTCTGAGAGTAGAGGAGGAATTGGATGCATGCAAAGGAATAGAATTCTCAATTTAGCAATCTGAGTTCATTCAGTAGATTGGACAGCAAAGCATTTAATGAACATGGATACTGAGTGATAATTTTAATGTTGTCGTAAAATAGTACAGTATGGCGAGTCTGGAGGCTTGTACTTTGTTAAAGAAGTTTATTGCGGCAGCAATATTCAATTACAAAGGATAACAAACGAGATTACAGACAACCATTAACTCAAACTGTTCACATCGAATTTCTCTTCCCACTGACTGGTTTTGGGCGCCCAAAACCACCACGTGACCTTGCTGGCCAATCAGCGGGTTGAAAAGTCCGGGAGCAGAGCAAGGACGCCCGTTGGCTGAGAAGAAAAGTAAGTGTTAATTACAGTGGAAAAGGCAGTTTAAAAAGAGCGCCAAGAGGACGCTAGTAGTCAGTTTGAAAAGTCCGGGAGCAGAGCAAGGACGCCCGTTGGCTGAGAAGAAAAGTAAGTGTTAATTGCAGTGGAAAAGGCAGTTTAAAAAGAGCGCCAAGAGGACGCTAGTAGTCAGTGCCCAGTGAGAAAAATGCGAGTCTTTGGCTGCGAGTCTTCAGCGAGGAGGCTGAGGTGAGGAGGTTACAATTGTTTTAAGCCAGAACTGTTTATAGACACAAGGTAATGGCGGAAAAGTTGGTGCAGTGTGTTTCCTGCAGGATGTGGGAAGACAGGGACGTCGCTGGAGCTTCTGGGAGCTACACCTGCAAGAACTGTGTCCAGGTGCAGCTCCTGAAGGGACGTGTGGTGGAGTTGGAGAGGCAGTTGGATGACCTCAGGGCCATCCGGGAATGCGAGAGTTTCCTCGACAGGACCGATTGTGAAGCTGTCACGCCAAGGGTCCAGGTCGAGCGAAGGTGGGAGACTGTTTCAGGGGGGAGTGGACGAGAACTACAGGAGACCCCAGTGGCTGTGCCTATTGCAAATAGGTATACCCTCTTGGGAACTGTCGGGGCAGAAGACGTTTCCAGTCCGAGTGGCGGACCTGTTGGCAAGGATACTCGACAGGGGAGACCGAAGTCAGGAAGAGCCGTAGTGGTCGGTGACTCCATCGTCCGAGGGACGGACAGAAGATTCTGTGGCAGCAGGAGGGACTTGAGGATGGTCTGTTGCCTCGCTGGTGCCAGGGTTCAACGCATCACGGACCGGCTTCAGAAAATCCTAGTGTGGGAAGGCGATCAACCTGAAGTCGTTGTGCACGTGGGCACGAATGACGTCGGGCGGAAGAGGAAGGAGGTGCTACAGCGGGAGTTTAGAGAGTTGGGAAAAACACTGAGAAGTAGGACGTCGAAGGTGGTTATCTCTGGACTGCTACCGGTACCTCGTGCTGGTGAGGCCAGGAACAGAGAGATAGAGGGTATGAATTTATGGCTGAGGGGCTGGTGCAGAGAGCAGGGATTTACATTTCTGGACCACTGGGATCTCTTCTGGGCTAGGGGTGACTTGAACAAAAGGGACGGGTTACATCTTAACAGCAGGGGGACAAACATTCTGGCAGGCAGGTTTGCTAGTGTGACACCTGTGGCTTTAAACTAAGTAGTGGGGGGGAGGGGTTAACAAATTGTGAATATGAAGATGAGGTAAAAGGGAATACAGGAGATATTGCAAAAGACTCTCGGAAGAATGGGAACAGAAGTTCTAGAGGGGAAAAGAATTTAAGGGCAGGGCCAATTGTGACCGATGTGAGAGGGGAGGTAAATACAGAAGTTAAAGTGTTGTACTTAAATGCGCGTAGTATAAAAAATAAAGTGGATGAGCTTGAGGCTCAGTCATGGGCAAGTATGATGTTGTAGGGATCACTGAGACATGGCTACAAGAGGACCAGGGCTGGGAACTAAATATTCAGGGGTACACAACGTATAGAAAAGACAGACAGGTCGGCAGAGGGGGTGGGGTTGCTCTGATGGTAAGGAATGATATTCATTCCCTTGCAAGGGGTGACATAGAATCAGGAGATGTTGAATCAGTATGGATAGAAATGAGAAATTGTAAGGGTAAAAAGACCCTAATGGGAGTTATCTATAGGCCCCCAAACAGTAGCCTCGACATAGGGTGCAAGTTGAATCAGGAGATAAAATTGGCGTGTCAAAAATGTAATGCTACGGTGGTTATGGGAGATTTCAACATGCAGGTAGACTGGGAAAATCAGGTTGGAAATGGACCCCAGGAAAGAGAGTTTGTAGAGTGCCTTCGAGATGGATTCTTAGAACAGCTTGTACTGGAGCCTACCAGGGAGAAGGCAATTCTGGATTTAGTGTTGTGTAATGATCCTGATCTGATAAGGGGACTAGAGGTAAAAGAGCCATTAGGAGGCAGTGATCACAACATGATAAGTTTTACTCTGCAAATGGAAAGGCAGAAGGGAAAATCGGAAGTGTCAGTATTACAGTATAGCAAAGGGGATTACAGAGGCATGAGGCAGGTGCTGGCCAAAATTGACTGGAAGGAGGCCCTAGCAGGGAAGACGGTAGAACAGCAATGGCAGGTATTCCTGGGAATAATACAGAGGTTGCAGGATCAATTTATTCCAAAGAGGTGGAAAGACTCTAAGGGGAGTAAGAGACACCTGTGGCTGACAAGGGAAGTCAGGGACAGCATAAAAATTAAGGAGAGGAAGTATAACATAGCAAAGAAGAGTGGGAAGACAGAGGATTGGGACTCTTTTAAAGAGCAACAAAAGTTAACTAAAAAGGCAATACGGGGAGAAAAGATGAGGTACGAGGGTAAACTAGCCAATAATATAAAGGAGGATAGCAAAAGTTTTTTTAGGTACGTGAAGAGGAAAAAATTAGTCAAGGCAAATGTGGGTCCCTTGAAGACAGAAGCAGGGGAATTTATTATGGGGAACAAAGAAATGGCAGACGAGTTAAACCGTTACTTTGGATCTGTCTTCACTGAGGAAGATACACACAATCTCCCAAATGTTCTAGGGGCCGGAGAACCTAGGGTGATGGAGGAACTGAAGGAAATCCACATTAGGCAGGAAATGGTTTTGGGTAGACTGATGGGACTGAAGGCTGATAAATCCCCAGGGCCTGATGGTCTGCATCCCAGGGTACTTAAGGAGGTGGCTCTAGAAATAGTGGAAGCATTGGAGATCATTTTTCAATGTTCTATAGATTCAGGATCAGTTCCTGTAGATTGGAGGATAGCAAATGTTATCCCACTTTTTAAGAAAGGAGGGAGAGAGAAAACGGGTAATTATAGATCAGTTAGTCTGACATCAGTGGTGGGGAAGATGCTGGAGTCAATTATAAAAGACGAAATTGCTGAGCATTTGGATAGCAGTAACAGGATCATTCCGAGTCAGCATGGATTTACGAAGGGGAGATCATGCTTGACAAATCTACTGGAATTTTTTGAGGATGTAACTAGGAAAATTGACAGGGGAGAGTCAGTGGATGTGGTGTACTTTGCAGATGATACTAAGCTGGGGGGTAGTGTGAATTGTGAGGAAGATGCAATAAGGCTGCAGGGTGACTTGGACAGGTTGTGTGAGTGGGCGGATACATGGCAGATGCAGTTTAATGTAGATAAGTGTGAGGTTATTCACTTTGGAAGTAAGAATAGAAAGGCAGATTATTATCTGAATGGTGTCAAGTTAGGAGGAGGGGGAGTTCAACGAGATCTGGATGTCCTAGTGCATCAGTCAATGAAAGGAAGCATGCAGGTACAGCAGGCAGTGAAGAAAGCCAATGGAATGTTGGCCTTCATAACAAGAGGAGTTGAGTATAGGAGCAAAGAGGTCCTTCTACAATTGTACCGGGCCCTGGTGAGACCGCACCTGGAGTACTGTGTGCAGTTTTGGTCTCCAAATTTGAGGAAGGATATTCTTGCTATGGAGGGCGTGCAGCGTAGGTTCACTAGGTTAATTCCCGGAATGGCGGGACTGTCGTATGTTGAAAGGCTGGAGCGATTGGGCTTGTATACACTGGAATTTAGAAGGATGAGGGGGGATCTTATTGAAACATATAAGATAATTAGGGGATTGGACACATTAGAGGCAGGAAACATGTTCCCAATGTTGGGGGAGTCCAGAACAAGGGGCCACAGTTTAAGAATAAGGGGTAGGCCATTTAGAACGGAGATGAGGAAGAACTTTTTCAGTCAGAGAGTGGTGAAGGTGTGGAATTCTCTGCCTCAGAAGGCAGTGGAGGCCAGTTCGTTGGATGCTTTCAAGAGAGAGCTGGATAGAGCTCTTAAGGATAGCGGAGTGAGGGGGTATGGGGAGAAGGCAGGAACGGGGTACTGATTGAGATTGATCAGCCATGATCGCATTGAATGGCGGTGCTGGCTCGAAGGGCTGAATGGCCTACTCCTGCACCTATTGTCTATTGTCTATTGTCTATTGACTCTGAGGACCAATCCCTATGGTCGCACCACCATGTGACCTTGCTGGCCAATCCGAGGGTTCGACTCTCAGGACCAATCCCTATGGTCGCTACAACAGCCTATCACCCCCTCAGATGTAGATAATCCAGTTGGACTCACTCCTCTTTTTTTCTGCTTCTTGCATTTTTACCTTCATTTATATTTATCTAAATCTCTGCTGAAGTTATCTGTGACTCCTTGCTATCAGGCGTATTTCAAAACATATCCTCCAAACAAATTTTTCTTTTTGTCTCATTTAGTTCTTTCACGTTAAATATGCATCCTCTGGCTCTTTGCCCATTCAATGCTATGAACAGTTGCTCTTTATTTGTTCTGATGCAGTCTTTGTGATTTACCTTCACAATCAAATCTCCTTGGTTTGCACTGATCCAGTGAGAACAGGCCCGTCTTACCCAGATTTTCCTCTCATCTCCAACTCTTCATCCTTGGAAACAATTTTGCAAATCTTGTTTGTACTCTCAAATCCCCTCATATCCTACGATACGATACGATAGAACTATATGTATCCCAGGAGGGAAATTGATCTGCCGACGGTCATAAAACACAAGATACATGAAACATGAAATTAAAGTGACGAGTGGAAAGCATTGGGGATGTGTAAAGATTGGGGGGGGAGTCAGTCTACCCACACTAGAAAGGGGAGGAGTTGTACAGTTTGATAGCCACAGGGAAGAAGGATCTCCTGTGGTGTTCTGTACTGCCTCTTGGTGGAACCAGTCTGTTGCTGAAGGTACTTCTCAGGTTGACCAGTGTGTCATGGAGGGGGTGAGGTGTATTGTCCAAGATGCTCCGCAGTTTGAGGCGCATCCTCCCCTCCAAGACCACCTACCATGAATCCAACTCCGCCCTCAGGACGGAGCCAGCCTTCCCGATGAGCTTGTTAATCCTGTTGGCATCTGTGACCTTTCTCCCTGCTGCCCCAGCACACGACAGCGAAGAAGATGGCACTGGCCACCCGATGCGTGATCCCCAGAATAGATGTGCTGCATTAATTGTGGCCATAGCCATGATGGTTAGATATGATCATCCGGTCTACTTTCCATCCCTCCCGCCACGTGAAGTGATCTTGTGGAGCTGTTCTTCTTAGCTTGACCCTATGGGCATGTAGAGTTCAGAACGTGCAAGGGTGAAAAATGTGAGTTATATACAAACTTCCGACTAGCAACCAGGATGTAGGGCACAAATTACATCAGGAGATAGAAAAGGCATGAAGGAAAGTAATCATGCAGGATTTCAATATGCAGGTAGATTGGGAAAATCAGGCTGGTACTGGATCGCAAGAGAAGGAATTTGTAGAATGACTACGTGATAACGTTTTAGAGCAGCTTGTGGTTGAGCTCACCAGGGAAAAGGCAATTCTGGATTTCGCATTGTGTAATGAAACAGAATTGATCAAAGGCTGTCAAAGCAAGTCAAAAGGCAGCATAAAAGCAAAGGAGAAGGCATATAATATGGCAAAGATTAGCGGGAAGCTAGATGATTGGAAAGCTTTTAAAAACCAACAGAAGGCAACTAAAAAGCAATAAGGAGAGAAAAGATGAAATTGGAAGGCAAGGTTGCCAAATATATAAAAGGGGATACCAAAAGTTTTTTCAGATGTCTCGAGTAAAAGCGATTTTGGGAGGTATTGCGTTTCTTGAGTGTTGTTTAAGCTATATTCATGAAGGCAAGTGGAAAATCACACTGCTGACATGATGAAAAGGCTTTGGATTGTCAGGAAGTGAGTCACTGGCTGCAGGATACCCAGTCACCGATCTGTTGTTGCAGGCACAGTATTTATGTGACTGGTCCAGTTAATATTCTAGTCAATAATGGGCCCTCGGATGTTGATGAGGGCTGGCAGTGGTAATGTTAAGAATAGGTAGCTATGGACTCTCTCTTGTTGGAGATGGCCATTGCCTGACATGTAAATGTTATCTTTTTACCGCAGGCAGACATGGCTGTTTCATTTGCTCAGGAGTTTCATATAGAATTAAACGTTGTGAAGATTGAATATGATATGATACAACTTTATTTATCCCGGAGGGAAATTGGTCTGCCACCTGTCAAAAGATACAGTTACAAGGCATTGAAAGTGTCATGTGCATTATAATAATAATGAAATTTGAGTGACCAGTTATTGCACAGCGCATACGTAATATTGCACAAACATTAAATTATCGAGTGGAAAAGTCAGACGAGGAATGTGCAAAGATGGGGGGGGGGGGGTCTGTCTACCCCACAACAGAAGTGGGAGGAGTCGTACAGATTCATTGGTGCACATTTGTTACAATGCACAAACAAGGATTTGATCTGGACAATCTGTGTAGCTTTGATACTGAAAGGTTATTAGTAATTATAAATTAACTTCAAAATAAGCAATTTTAGCCTCTTTGTATGGTCAAACACGCCCAGAAGTTTAATTGTGTGAAACTATTTTTCACACTTGTGCAACATAATAACGAACGTTTTCTCATGTGAGATGTGATAATGTCAACTTGTGGCATGTTTTCTCTCATTCTTTGGCTGATCATGGAACCACCTGTTGTTGGACACAATCAGGAAAGACAATTTGTGTAGGAAAATAACTGCAGATGCTGGTACAAATCGAAGGTATCACAAAATGCTAGAGTAACTCAGCGGGTCAGGCAGCATCTCTGGAGAGAAGGAATGGGTGATGTTTCGGGTCGAGACCCCTCTTCAGACTGATGTCAGGGAGGGCGGGACAAAGAAAGGATGTAGTTGGAGACAGGAAGGTAGAGGGAGATCTGGGAAGGGGGAGGGGAAGAGAGGGACAGAGGAACTATCTAAAGTTAGAGAAGTCAATGTTCATACCACTGGGCTGCAAGCTGCCCAAGCGAAATATGAGGCGCTGTTCCTCCAATTTGTGGTGGGCCTCACTATGACACTGGAGGAGGCCCATGACAGAAAGGTCAGACTGGGAGTGGGAGGGGGAGTTGAAGTGCTGAGCCACCGGGAGATCAGGTTGGTTAAGACGGACTGAGCGAAGGTGTTGAGCGAAACGATCGCCGAACCTGCGTTTGGTCTCGCCTATGTAGAGAAGTTGACATCTGGAACAACGGATACAATAGATGAGGTTGGAGGAGGTGCAGGTGAACCTCTGCCTCACCTGGAAAGACTGTTTGGGTGCTTGGATGGAGTTGAGGGGGGAGGTAAAGGGACAGGTGTTGCATCTCCTGCGGTTGCAGGGGAAAGTGCCTGGGGAGGGAATGGTTTGGGTAGGAAGGGACGAGTGGACCAGGGAGATACGGAGGGAACGGTCTCTGCGGAAAGCAGAAAGGGGAGGGGATGGGAAGATATGGCCAGTAGTGGGGTCCCGTTGGAGGTGACGGAAATGTTGGCGGATGATTTGTTGGATATGCTGGCTGGTGGGGTGGAAGGTGAGAACGAGGGGGATTCTGTCCTTGTTACGAATGGGGGGAGGGGGAGCAAGAGTGGAGCTGCGGGATATAGAGGAGGCCCAAGTGAGAGCCTCATCTATAATGGAAGAGGGCAAGCCCCGTTTCCTAAAGAATGAGGACATCTCTGATGCCCTAGTGTGAAACACCTCATCCTGGGCGGACAATGTGGTCTTCCCAGCATAGAGCCGTATTGGGATGCCTGCAAGGTGTGTAAAATGATTTAACTTTTATCATTCAGACCTGCACATCACCTAGCCCACACTGCACTGAATCTAATCCCTCATAAGTTCATAAATGATAGGAGCAGACTTAGACCATTCGTCCCATTAAGTCTACTGCACCATTCAATCATGTCTGATCTATGTCTCCCTCCTAACCCTATTCTCCTGCCTTCTCCCCATAACCCCTGACGTCCACACTAATCATGAATCTATCTATCTCTGCCGTAAAAATATCTATTGACTCGGCTTCCACAACCTTCTGTGGCAATGAATTGCACAGATTCACCACCCTCTGACTAAAGAAATTCCTCCTCATCTCCTTTATAAAGGAATGTCCTTTAATTCTGAGGCTATCTCTGGTCCTAGACTCTCCCACTAGTGGAAACACCCTCTCCACATCCACTCTATCCAGGCCTTTCACAATCTCTCATCCTCACCTCATCCTCGCTCTCAAGGGTGGCCCTCAACCCTCAATCCCGCTATTTGAACACAATTGTCTTTCAAATCTTCACCTTAATTCACCAATCCATCCACTCAACTACCAATCCTCATCCATTTTCCTCATCCTTCTCCAACATCGCCTGCACTGCACCAATGTCTCCCAAACACCTTCCCTCCTGTCTCCACTTCCCCGTCCCTAGGTTCAGCCCAACTGGGTCTCAGGCCTCATTCTCCTCTCCCGTTCTCCGAAAGAAATATCGAGCGATTCTGAACCTGTACATTAGCCAGTCACACTATACACAAGCCAATTAAAGATATTAACAGTCCTAAGATCAAAATTGCTCTCTGATGTCCCGCTGCAGTGCCCATCTGTTGTATATCCATTGGGATACTGTGTAATGCCCGGGCTTTTGAAGAATATTCAGCTTTAGTTTAGTGTCAAGTGTACCGAGGTACAGTGAAAAGCTTTTGTTGTGTGATAACCAGTCAGCAGAAAGACAATACATGATTACAATCGAGCAATTCACAGTGTACAGATACATGATAAGCAAATAACCTTTAGTGCAAGGTAAAGCCAGTAAAGTCCGATCAAAGAAACCGAGAGGGACCCCAATGAGGTAGATAGTAGTTCAGGATTGTTCTCCAGTTGCGGTGGAATGGTTCGGTTGCCTGGTAATAGCTGGGAAGAAACTGTCCCTGAATCTGGAGGTGTGCATTTTCACACTTCTATTCCTTTTACCTGATGGGAGACGGGAGAAGAGGGAGTGGCCAGGGTGCGACTCATCCTTGATTATGCTGCAGGCCTTGCCGAGGCAGCGTGAGGTATAAATGGAGTCAATGGAGGTTGGTTTGTGTGATGGTCTTGGCTGCGTCCACAATTCGCTGCAATGTCTTGCATCTTGGATGGAGCTGTTCCCAAAACAAGCTGCAATGCTTTCCGATATTAATGTGAAGTGTGTGCATCCAGTATTGGCTTGAAAATGTATAATCACTGAGATAATGTATTCAAATTCTCTCTGTACCAACAGTGTTGAAATACCTTCAGTAGCCAGTAACGGAGGTAGGAATGAGCAGTATATGCTTCTCTGGCAAATGATGCCCATGTCTCCTGCCCTCGTGGAGAAGGTTGGAGTTAGTTGTCATGGGCAAGTGATGCCATTACCCCTGACCTGCAGAGAGGTGAAAGAACAAGGAGCTGTTTGTTCCACATCATCATCTCTGCTGTCCTGGCTGACTTCAGTCATCTTTCAGAGCCAACATTTGCTTTTAAGCAGTGTTTGGAGATCCCATGGGTTGTGATGTTAAACTTCCCAACCCAATCGTTTGATATATAGCCACAGAATAGTCTCAATGGTGTACTGAAATCTCCAGCAACATCTCGCTTCAGTGGTTGCCTCTCCGTTCAGGGTTCATCTTATCTTGGCTTCACAAGAACATACTATTCAATGAACATTTTATTTCAATAAAAATTGTTGTATCATTGATACAATTTTTGCAGTTCCAGGTTCCCACGTTCTTTCTCTCAAATCTTCAGAAAGAGCAAATGTGAGGAGCAACACAGGGCATTGTCTCAGTGCCTCTGCCCCAGCGACCCAGGCTCAATCCTGACCTCGGCTGCTGTCTGCGTGGAGTTGGCTAGTGAGTGGTAGAATCTGCGGTGGGAGGGGATGATGAAATGGCGGAATTGATGGGAATATTGGGAGAATAAGTTAGTGGGATGAGTGGAAACATGAGCTTGATGGTTGTCATGGAGCAGATGGGCCGCATGAAGCTGTAACCCCATGGCTCCACAAGTGTTTGTCTCTGAGTCAGTCCAAGGAAGTACATGGGGAAGCCTCTACTCACTGCCGTTAAAACATGAGATGTTGTTCGGTGTGAAACCTTACTCCAGCAATGATATAGGAATTGCCTTCCTTTGGTGGCTTCTCCTTTGATCTTGCAGAACTCGTTTTAGTAATTGTGCTTGATGTTTGTAAGGGCAGCACGGTGGCGTAGCGGTAACGCTACTGCCTAACAGCACCAGAGACCAGGATTCGATCCTGACTGCGGGTGCTTGTCTGTACGGAGTTTGTACGTTCTTCTGTGACTTGTGTGGGCTTTCTCTGAGATCTTCGGTTTCCTCCCACACTCCAAAGATGTATAGGTTTGTAGGTTAATTGGCTTGGTATAAATGTAAATTGTCCCCAGTGTGTGTTGTATAGTGTTAATGTGCGGGGGTTGGTGCGAACCTGGTGGGCCGAAGGGCCTGTTTCGGCACTGTATCTCTAAACTAAACAGAGGAGAGAAATTAATTAAATGAGCATGAATTTTTGTTGTAATTATTCAGGTTAAGCTTCCAATTTGTTCGAAAATTATTAATCACTATTAACCTGAGCTTCCAATTTTTATTGCAACACTTAACAATTTTGTAACTGTACTCTCTTCCTGTTCTTATACCTCCACCGTCGACTCCGTCCAGGGATCCCGACAGTCCTTTCAAGTGAGGCAGAGATTCACTTGCACATCCTCCAACCTCATCTACTCTATCCGCTGTTCTATATATCGGCGAGACCAAGCGCAGACTGGATGATTGTTTCGCTGAACACCGCCCAGTCCGCCTTGGCCTATGCGATCTCCCAGTTGCCAAACACTTTAACTCTCCTACCCATACTGACCTTTCTGTCCTGGACCTCCTCCACAGTCAGAGTGAGGCTAAACACAAATTGGAGGAACGGCACCTCATATTTCGCTTGAGCAGTTTACAACGCAACATTGTGAATATTGATTTCTCTAACTTCTAGTAACCTTTGCATTCCCTCTCTCTCTGTCCCTCCCCATCCCTAGTCGGCCTACTAGTTTCACTGTCATCCTGCTTAGTTTCGCTGTTTGTATCCACTCGTTATCATCTTCGCCACAACCAACAATGGACCATTTTGGCTCCACCTTTCCTTGATCATCTGGCTGGCATTGATTTGTTCTTTTCATACCTTTCATTCATTTGTTCTTTGTACCTTTTCGTATCTCTAGATTTCTTTCTCCCTTGACTCCCAGTCTAAAGAAGGATTCTGGACCCAAATCATCTGAAGAAGGGTCTCGACCCGAAACGTCACCCATTCCTTCTCTCCCGAGATGCTGCCTGACCTGCTGAGTTACTCCAGCCTTTTGTGAATACATCACCTATTCCTTTTCTCCAGAGATGCAGCCTGACTCGTTGAGTTACTCCAGCTTTTTGTGTCTCTCTTCTTTTTGCCTCCTCCCTTTCTCCTTTTCTTCCTACTCGTTCTGGCTCATCCTTTTCCTTTTCCTTCGTTATAAACCATCTGTTCCACCCCATTCCCACCTCTACCACTTCACAAACATATTAGAGAGAGATCAGTGCGGTCACGGTGGTGCACCGGTAGAGTTGCTGCCTTACAGCGAATGCAGCGTCGGAGACCCGGGTTCGATCCCGACTACGGGTGCTGTCGGTATGGAGTTTGTCGTTCTCCCCGTGACCTGCGTGGGTTTTCTCCAAGATCTAGACCGTACAGGTTTGTAGGTTAATTGGCTTGGTAAATGTAGAAATTGTCCCCAGTGGGTGTAGGAGAGTGTTAGTGTGCAGGGATCGCTGGTCGGCGAGGACCTGGTGGGCCGAAGGGCCTGTTTCCGCGCTGTATCTTAAAAAAAAAGCGTGAAATAAAATTGGAACCAAAATGGTTTATTTGGACTGTTTTCTTGATCAGATGCGAGTGTGCATTTGTCAGCTTGATCTGTGAAAAAATCCCTATTTTCTGCTGTGCTAATCATACTTAAAATAGCTAATGCGGAAATAACAAAATGATGAATTGTTTAAATTAGTATCAAGTAAGCACAAAGTAGAAGCCACACTATTTTGATAATACTTTACAATTACAGGGCAGTCTGACAGGTTCTGCTTGGTTTGACCTCCATTAGCACAAAAGACTGAATAAATGACTGTTCTAGATGTGGACTCATATATATCGGCGACACCAAGCGCAGACTCAGTGATCGTTTCGCTGAACTCCTTCACGAGGCCTATACGCTCTTCCGGTTGCCAAACACTTTAACTCCCCTTCCTATTCCCACACTGACCATTCTGTCCTGGGCCTCCTCCACTGTCAGAATGAAGCCAAACCCAAATTGGAGGAACAGCACCTCATATTTCACTTAGGCATCTTACACCCCAGCGGCATGAATATTGATTTCTCTAACTTCAAGTAACTCTTGCTTTCCCTCTCTCTCCGTCCCAACCACACCCAAGTTCTCCGACCAGATTAATTTTACTGTTTGTATGCCTCATTGTTACCTTCCCCTCAGCCAACAATGAACCATTCTACATTACCTTGATCACTGTCTGCTTTCATCTGTCGTTTTCACACCTTGCCCTTCCATATCTCCAGTTTCCCTCTCCCCTGACTCTCAGTCTGAAAAAGGGTCTCGAACCGAAACGTCACCCATTCCTTTTCTCCAGAGATGCTGCCGATCCTGCTAAGTTATTCCAGCAATTTGTGTCTGTCGTCTGACTGAATAAAATGTTTTGTCCAAACTTAATTGACATAAGGGACAGTTTTATGCAGCTCTACTGAGCTCTCAGCTCGACCTAAACGTCTGTGGCTACAGTTTCTCTGTCATACTTTCCCAGGCCACCATTTTTTCATTGAACAGTTTGTACCGCTGGAGATGCAAGCAGTGTGAATGGGTCATGAAATTGGGGTCTGGCACTGGGCAGGCAGAATGTGTGTTGTGAAAATGACGTCGGAAGGTGACGGTTACAACCAGGTGCCAGGCACACTCAATGGTACTTGTGATCACCATTGAGTCTCCCTATCTTAGTTGATTTTTAATTGCCATGAAGTTGAACTGGCCAATGATGGGCAGAAAACGAGTGCCAGCAGCACCTATATCTGCACCAAAAGGTGGCTTGGTAATGAGGAATAGAACATTTCACTGTTTGAGGAAAATGTAGAATGGGGGGGATGAGGTGTGAAACAAGACATGAAGGGCATGAACTAGTCTACTTTCTCCTTGATCTGCATCCCCTTTGATGTCTCATTTTCACATTTTACTTTTCCTTATCTCTGTGTCTCCCTCTCCCCTGACTCTCAGTCTGAAGAAGGGTCTTGACCCGAAACGTCACCTATTCCTTCTATGTAGTGATGCTGCCTAAGTAACTGCCTGAGTTACTCCAACATTTTGCGTCTATCTTCGGTATAAACCAGCATCTGCAACTCCTTCCTATACATTTCTCTTGAGTCAAGTTTCACCCATCACCTATTTGGCATTTGGTTTAAGAATGAAGGCTCCTCCACTTGACCATCGTCAGAAGGTCTCACCTGTTCCACATGTGATGTTTAAAGCATAAGCTGTGCCCTTAACTGAGAATGCATTTGTTTCCGATCAAGCCTCCATTCCTCCTGACTAATCAATAGGAAAGAATGAGAATTCCAAGATTCCACCTTCTACAGTCAAACATAATCGAAGCAGACTGCACTGCCATTCGTGCTGACCATCAAGCATCATCTGCTCAAACTCCATTTTATTCTCCTTGCTTCCCGCCAAATTCTGTTCCTCATTACCAAGCCGCCTTTTTGTGCAGATACGGGTGATGCAGGCCCTCGTTTCATGCCCACAATAAATTTACAGTGGCCAATAACGTACCAACTCGCACATCTGTGGATATAGGAGGAAACAGGAACACTCTGGGGAGAAGTCTTGCGATCGCAGGGAGAACCTCTTTATGTGCAGCACCTGAGGTTGGGATTGAAGCTAGAATACGGCATCACTAGC
Source organism: Rhinoraja longicauda (assembly GCF_053455715.1). NCBI lineage: Eukaryota > Metazoa > Chordata > Chondrichthyes > Rajiformes > Arhynchobatidae > Rhinoraja > Rhinoraja longicauda. The sequence continues at coordinate 45,225,970 of NC_135966.1, forward strand.
TGAGCTGTCGTGCTGCCCGTTTGGCCTTATTGAAACCTCTGCTGTAAAATCTCAATTCCACACCGCATCCCATTCACTCCATTACTTGCTGATCTACATTGGCTTCCAATCCAAGCATATCTTGATTTTAAAGTTCTCTTCCTGTTTTCAAATCCCTGCAAGGTCCTGCTCACTCCTGTCTTTGGAATCCACCCCCCTCCCCATCCGCATTCCTGCAGACCTGCGGAATTCCACGGTCTTGTATTCCCACAATTAAGATCATTCTTAAATGTACCAAAGGAAGAGCAAACAGCTTTTTTAAAAAAATCTGAAACTGAATGCACTACCAAAAAAGATGGTTACAAAGCTAATTGTAAGTTTCATGGGGAAAATGACATTTAATGCTAAAAAGAACTTTGCGATGTGTGAGGAGTAAACAAGTGTGTGGGACAATTTGGATTTGTCTATGTTCTTTACAATGTTACTGAACAATTCCGTAACCCCACTTATTTTCACTGTAACCTATTCTCCTCACATTCCCATTCCACCTGCAGTCGAGACGATTTATTTATTTATTTAATACCAGTTTATTAACAACCTGCATGCCTTTAGGATGTGAGAAGAAATTGCACCATCCAGACGATACCCAATCAGACAAAGGGAGAACAAACAAACTCCACACAGACAGCATCCGAGGTCAGGATTGAACCCGGATCTTTGGCATTGTGAGGTAGCAGGACCTCTGGCTGTGCCACTGTGCCTTATACTACTGTTATGAGGACCCCTTTTCTGTTTGCAAACACAAATACAGAGGATTTTAAATGCAAGATTGCCTGACCAGGCGAGGAATGAAAAACCTTTAAAAATCTGCAGCTGTTGGAAGTCTGAAATAAAAACCGGGCATTCTGGAGACACATGTGAGGCAACATTTATGGAAAGAGAAATATAGTTAACTTTTGAGGTCAGAGAGAAAACAGTTTAATTTTAAATTGCAGAGATGATGGGGAAGAGATAGATGATTATTGTAGGTGCTAAATATCCTGGTGCTTTGGGCTTGGAATGTGTTTCATTCACAGGATTATTAAATATTTTGCTCTTCCTGATTTCAGTAGTCTGGCATGCTGCTCTGTTCCAATTTCAACTTTGCGCCAAATTGAGTGAGTCGGGCATTAAGTTGGTGATGCAGTATGAAATCTGGGCATTCAATAACGCAGGTGCTGCTGGTGTTAATGCTGCACATGAACTCTATTACTGAGCAGTCCACTGCAATATGCACACAGTGCAATGTCCTGACCATCTATTTTAATGGTAACTGAACTCACTGCTGCCTTTTGTAGGTCGACAAGTGAGGTGTGGGTACCATCTAACTTGCATTCCTCTACTTCGTCATTAGTGTCACTGTGATTCATAGCACAGAGCTGGGTGTATTCAGGGCTGTACCATTTTGCCTCTCGGCAATCCATGGACTGCTGTTCTCCATTGTAGCCAGGTTCTGTTTTCTTCCATAAACTGTTTCTAGATGTTCAACGCTATTAACTTTATGCCAACAAACCACTCTAAATGAGCAGCCAGAAGATTGGAGGTTTCCCTACTATCAGTAACAGGGCCTTCCTTTCTTCTGTAGTCATGTAAATCATGTCTTTCCTTCTAGTTCAATTTATTTTAGCTTATTGTCATGTGTACAGAGGTACAGTGAAAAGTGTTTGTTGCGTGCTAACCAGTCAGCAGAAAGGAATTACATGATTACAATCGAGACATTCACAGTGTATGGATACATTATCAGGGAATAATGTTTAGTGCAATGTAAAGCTAGTAAAGTACGATTAAAGATCATCCGAGGGTCACCAATGAGGTAGATAGTAGTTCAGGACTGCTCTCTGGTTGTGGTAGGATGATTCAGTTGCCTGATATCAGCTGGGAAGAAATTGTCCCTGAATCTGGAGGTGTGTTTTCACACTCTGATATCTTTTGCCCGATGGGAGAGGGGAGAAGAGGGAGTGGCCAGGGTGCGACTCGTCCTTGATAATGCTGCTGCCCTTGCCAAGGCAGCGCGAGGTATAAATTGACTCATAGCCCCTCATGTTCTTGTGGTTATCTGGTTTCCAACTGAAACTGGCCTGAAGGCTGGCAACCACACCCTGATGCAGAAGGTGGTACCTTCACCATTGGTGTCCTTGTAACACTGCTGAATAAATTTAATCTGCACCCAGAATTGTCCGAACGTCCTTCACGTTGTTCAGTGATACTTCCATCAAAACCGTAGTTCTTAAGAGTATGTGTAGGAAGGGACTGCGGATGCTGGTTTAAACCGAAGATAGACACAAAAAGCTGGAGTAACTCAGTGGGACAAACAGCATCTCTGGAAAGAAGGAATGGATGACGTTTCAGATTGAGACCCTTCTTCAGACATTTGAAGAAAGGTCTCGATCCAAAACATTACCCATTCTTTCCCTCCAGAGATGCTGCCTGTCCCGCTGAGTTATCCAGCTTTTTGTGTCCATCTTCTGTTCTTAAGAGTATGGTCATGTGTGTGACATTGCCATCAAATGTCAAGAGTGAGTGATTTGACTTTATTTGTTGGCAATCATGATTGCCTGGCTCTTCTGTGGCACAAATGTTATTTGCCATTTATCAGTTGATTTCAGGAAGGTGTCCTGTCTTACTGCATGAGGGTATGGACTGCTTCATATGTTGAGTAGTTCAATGGAATTGAACATTATGCAAATATCAACAACATACCCATTTCTGACTTTATGAGGAAGGAAACCCCTTCAGTGATAGACACAAAAAAGCTGGAGTAACTCAGCGGGTCAGACAGCATCTCTGGAGAAAAGGAATAGGTGAAGTTTTGGGTCGAGACCCTGCTTCAGACAAAGCCTTCTGAGGAAGGGTCTCTACCCAAAAGGTCATCTATTCCTTTTCTCCAGAGATGCTGTCTGACCCGCTGAGTTACTCCAGCTTTTTGTGTGTAATTCAGTGTAAACCAGCATCTGCAGTTCCTCCCCACACACTCCTTCAGTGATGATTGATCTCTGGCAGCTGCAACCCTCTTGGCCTTGGGCTGTCAGGGTATTTCCTCAGAGATCCCCACTGATTTCAGTTTTAGCAGGGTTCCTAACACCACACATAGTCCAATATTGCCTTGATGTCAATGACAATCTCAGCTCACCTCTCGAATTCAGTGTTCAAAGTTTGGACCATGGCTGTGGAGAAGTTTGTGACTGAATGTTTCTGATGAAAGTCAAACTGGGCATTGGCGAGCAGCTTATTGTAAAGGTAGTGCTTGAATGCACACCCTGTTTTCCATGAACAGAACATAATTGGGTTATTTCCATATTGGCCGAGGTGTTGATATTGCACAGGTACAGCGTGGCTAGTTCTGGGCGTAGGTCTTCACAACCACAGGATCTTTTCTGGTCCTGCAACCTCTGTAGTGTCCAGTGCTCTCAGATCTGATATCATGATTACAAACTGAATTGGGATCTGTGAAAGTGGGGATTTCAGGAGGTGCGCCAGATGGATGATGGATGGATGATCTACCTAGCCCTCTGGCTGAACATGGCTGCGACTCTCCAGCCTGACTTTCTGAGTCCTGACACAGTTGAGGGAGATGTTCATGGAACCTCCTTTTAGCTATTGTATTTAATCGTCCACCTGCAGTCATGATCAGACCAGAGAGCTTACAAGCACCCTGTCCTGTGTGGCAATATCACTCCATTGTCATTTTTTGAGGTATTGGCTGAACCAGGTCCTGCCATGACCTGGATTGATCATTTGCCCTGACAGTTTAAACTGAGATGTATAAACACTACTGTAATTTCTACTTGGTGAAACCAAAATGTATAAAAATGGCCCTTATTAAAATCTGACAATGTGCACTTTAACCACATGTGATTTTTTCTATTACAAATCTCAAATTGTGGAGTACAGAGGCAAATAAATACGAATTTGAGGGTTAATGGTTAAATGCGAGCGAATGGGATTTGTTTAGATGGCATCTTGGATCAACATGGATACGTTGGGCTGAAGAGCCCATTTCATTGCTGTATGACTATGATTCTAATGGGAGAGTAGGGAATGCATTGGGCTGTGAAGTTACTGGTTGCGGTGGTCATAAGGAATGAACTGTTCGAGACATCAGCCAAACCTTAGGCTTACCAAAATCAAATGTTTGGAACATCATTAAGAAGAAAGAGAGAAAAGTGTGGGCTTACAAAGTGGAGGGTGTGATTGTTGGGGATGTGGCCAGGAAGGAGATGCCACAAATACTGATCCGGTCTGTCAAGTACAATTAACTTATTGCCCGTGAGGTCAAAGAAAGAGACTGCAGGTCGACAACTACAATGCAACCGAGGTGAACTGACTCAGGAGACTGTCAAAGATAAGGAAGAGTCAGATAGAATGTGAGTGACGTAAGCAGTACTAGGGGACTCTCTCTCACATTGTCTCAAGCAAGACTGAGAATCCTAAAGGGTGTACTGGCCACCTGGTGCCAGGGCAAGGAGAATGTGACTGTAGTTGGCGAGGAAGTTAGAAAGGAAGAGTGTAAACTCAGAGGAAGAAAGTGAGTGAATGGCAGCAAAGGTTGCTGACAATTCAAAAATAGATGGGAAGGCAAGTTGTAATGCAGATACAGATGGCTTACAGAAAGATATTGAAAGGTGAAGTGAGTGGGCAAAAGGTTGGTAAATAGAGTGTTATACAGGAAAATTTGAAGTTGTTCATTGTGGAAGGAAGAACTAAAGAACAAGGCTACTATTTAATGAAGACAAAACTGCAGGAAGCAGAAAGGGGTTTGGGGAGCTCTTTGTGAATGAAACACAGAATGATGGCACTGAAGTACAACAGGTAGTAGGAAAGGCTGGTGGAATATTGGAAATAAAAGCGGAAAATGCTGGAAACACTCAACAGGTCAGGGAGGGTCTGTTGGAGGAACATCATCCAATGTTCTGTATTGAAGACACTTCATCAGAACTGATTTTTATGGAAGGTTGGAGTGGGTTGCAAAGGGGTTGGAGTCTAAAAGTAGGGAGGCATACTGTGAAGGTACATGGCACTAGTGAGACTACATCCAGAACTTTGTCATAATTTTGGTTCCCCTGTTTGAGGAAACATTATTTAATTGAAGGATGTGCAGAGAAGTTTCACTCAGATTATCCTGGGCACGCAGCAAAGATCCTATGATGAAAATTAAACAGTTAGACCAACTCATTGGAACTGAAGAATAAGTGGCATCCTCATTAAAGATTCTAATGGGGCGATTGCAGAAGGGATATTTCCTCTCATGGCAGACTCCAAATCCAGGGGTCATGGTCTCAGAATAAAGAAACGTCTGAGATGAGAAAGAATTTCTTCCCTTTGAGGATTTTGACTCTTTGGAACGCCTGGCCATGTGGGACACTGAAGCTGTGTATACCTGTATTGTGTATATTTAAGAAAGAGATAGGTTTCTAATTGGTAATGGAATCATGGGTTATGGGGAAAGGGAAGGAAAGTGGATCTAGGATCAGCCTTGATGATGAAGTGGATGTTCCCATTCCTCTTGGTTTAATGGGAAGTGGAGGAATGATAATAATTATTAAGGATAGCGTAATGTAGCAGAACAAGAGCTATACTGAAAGTTAAAATAAAATTCATATTGATTGATATGAAAGATAATAAAGATTTAATCTCATGAGTAACTGCATTCCACACGTAGTGGAAGAGAAATATTGGAAAATATGCAGAAAAATGAATGAAATGCATAAAAAATGGGGGGAAAAACAATCTTGGGAGATTTCAACCACCTCAACTTTAATTGGACCAGAAAGGCTGGTAAAGTGGACAAGGGAGTACAATTCCTACAATATGTACAGGATTCCTTTCTCACCCAATATTTAAGAAGTCCTGTCACTGAGCCTTCACTGTTGGATGTAGCAATGAGGACTGCCTCAGGGAAAAAGAGAAAAGATACATCTGGACCTTTTAAAGTATTCCAAGGAAGAGACAGGAGAGACTCCAGCTCTGGCCGCAATATTAAATAAGGAGTGTAGAGCAACACTAGAGAGTGCAGGGGATATTTGCGATGATCCCGGAAATGCAAGTGTATTCATATCAGAAAGGATGCGTAGACTCTGATGAAAACGAGAAGTGACCTATTAGACATCTTTAACATGATGAAAGAGTTTAACAGAGTGGATACAGAGAGAATATATTCACGCAGTGATGACAATGTGGACCTCACTCCCACAAGGAGTGGTTGCAGTGAACATTTAAGTGCGTGCAACTGGGCAAGAACCTGAGGCAGAAGAGAATGGAAGGTTATGATGATGGAGTTTGATGAGACTCCAGTGAACTATTAATACCCGCATGGACTGGTTGGGTCAAATGGTCAGGTTTCCTGCTGTGTATTCTACGTAAGCAGTCAAGGTATTTCTACGTCATGTGGTATGAATAGCTGATTATTCATTCCAACTTCTGTGAAATTCTCTGCCTCAGAAGGCAGTAGAGGCCAATTCTCTGGATGCTTTCAAGAGAGAGTTAGATAGAGCTCTCAATGATAGCGGAGTCAGGGGGTATGGAGAGAAGGCAGGAACGGGGTACTGATTGTGAATGATCAGCCATGATCATATTGAATGGCGGCGCTGGCTCAAAGGGCTGAATGGCCTACTCCTGCACCTATTGTCTATAACTGGTATACAACTGTATAAACATGGGCCTTTATCATTAATGTGTGTGCATAATAAATGGCTTCCGTACTTTGCACAACATGAAGATCGAGTGATATTTTTAGGAATAAACAAAGATTCATTATGCAATAGTTCAGCTGTTCACTGACACAACCACTGAGTTTCCAGAGCAAACATTCCCATTTTTGAAGAAGGATTACTTTCCACCAGATTAACTCCATTACCCTTGTACTTTCAGCACTGATAACGCCACACTGGTTAGCAATGAATCAGCACATTTGCCAATTGCAGCTCGTCCAGTGACCCTTCTACCATTTTACACAGTGCAAAGAGATCTGTAAATTATGCCAGAAGCCTTTGCTGAACAGAGTTTCAATGTGTTTATTATGAATATCTACTTCCGTGACGTTGTCAAAAGCACTAAAAAATGTTTTAACAGTTGATATTGTGAAGGCCCTTGTTTATACAATTGTGACATCAATTTAACCGGCGGTGAGAGGAAAGGGAAGACGTTTGAACTGCATTCAAGATAATGTTCCAGTAGAATTAGCAAAGTGGGCTGTTCTGGGTGTGTGCCTGATGTGATGTATCCATCCAGGGGCCCCTCAGAGTTCCAGGTCCGTATATTGTCACATACATTACTGTTTAGCTTAAAGGTGAAGCTAAGGAGACAGAAATGGTCAGTTACAAATTTTCGGAAGGAAACTGTCTGGCCCAAGGATTGTCCGGCCCAGCAGAGGTTGGGAGCAGACCTGATAGAAGTGTATACAATTATGAGAGGCATAGATAGGCAAATTAAAATTGGAAACTGCAAATGCTGAAATCAAAGGAAAACAAAAAAGTGATGGAAACATTTAGCAGTTTAGGCAGCACATGTGAAAAGAGAGACAGTATTTTTTTTTAGATTTAGAGATACAGCGTGGAAACAGGCCCTTCGGCCACCGAGTCCGCGCCGCCCAGCGACCCCCGCACATTAACACTATCCTACACCCACAAGGGACAATTTTTACATTTACCCAGTCAATTAACCTACATGCCTGTACGTCTTTGGAGTGTGGGAGGAAACCGAAGATCTCGGAGAAAACCCACTGGAAAAATCACCGGAAAATTGCAAATGTAACTCCACTGTTCAAGAAGGGAGTTAGGCTAATGAGGGGAAACAATAGACCAGTTAGTTTGACTTCAGTGGTTGGTAACATTTTAGAGTCTTTACTAAGGATGAGATTTCCGAGTACTTAGAAGCACATGATAAAATAAGTCGAAGTCAGCATGGTTTTGTGAAGGGGTGATCTTGCCTGACAAATCTGTTAGAATTCTTTGAGGAAGTGTCAGTGGATGTTGTTTACCTAGATTTTCAGAAGGCCTTTGTAAGGCTGCTAAACAAGATGAGAGCCCATGGTATCAGAGGGAAGATACTAGCATGGATAGCAGGTTGGCTGAATGGCAGAAGGCAAAGTGTGGGAATAAAGGGGGTTTCTCTGGTTGCCTAGTGGTATTCTGCAGGGGTCAATGTTGGGTCCGCTGCTTTTCACGCTGTATATTAATGATTTAGATGATGGAATTGATGGCTTTGTGGCCAGGTTTATGGATGATACAAAGATAGGTGGAGGGACAGGTAGTGTGGAGGAATCAGGGAGTCTGCAGAAGAACTTGGACAGATTGGGGGAGTGGGCAAAGAAATGGCAGATGGAATACAGCGCAGCAAAGAGTGCGGTCATGCACTTTGGTAGTAGGAATAAAGGCGTAGACTATTTTGTAAATGGGGAGAAGATTCAGAAATTGGAGAAGCAAAGGAACTTGGGAATGCTGGTGCAGGATTCCCAAAAGGTTAATTTGCAAGTTGAATCGGTAGTCAGGAAGGGAATTGCAATATTAACATTCATTTTGAGAGGACTAGAATATAAAAACAGGGATGTAATGCAGAAGCTTTCTAAGGCACTGGTCAGACCACATTTGGATATTGTGAACCGTTATGGGCCATGTCTGAGGGAGGATGTGCTGGCGATGGAGAGGCTCCAGAGCAGGTTTATGAGAATTATCCTGGGGATGACTGGGCTAACATATGATGAGAGTTTGATGGCATTGGGCCTGTACTTGCTGGAATTTAGGTTGGGCGTCTCATTGAAATTTACCGAATAATGAAAGGTCAGGATAGAGTTGATGTGGAGAGCAAGTTTCCACTTGTGGAAGAGTCTAGGACCAGAGGGCACAGTCTCAGAATAAAAGGACGTACTTTTAGAAAGGAGATGATGATGATTTTCTTTCGTTAGAGGCTGGTGAATTTGTGGAATTCATTGCCACAGAAGGCTATGGAGGCTAAGTCATTGGGCATTTTTAAAGCGGAGTTGGATAGGTTCTGGATTAGTAGGGGTGTCAAAGGTTACGGGTAGAAGGCAAGAGAATGGGGTTGAGAGAGAATGATAGATCAGCCATGATTGAACGGCAGAGTAGACGATGAGCCAAATGGCCTAATTCTGCTCCTATGACCTATGAATTTATAAATTCATCTGCGGAAGGAGAAGCAGAGTTAATATTTCACATTGAAGACCTTTTTGTAAGAAATGAAAAAACAACTTTATTTCTCTCCATACAGATGCTGACTGACCTGCTGTGTACTTCAAGATTTTCTATTTCATTTCAGATTTCAATGGTTCAACGAAACTCTATTGTCAGATATACCTAGGTACAGTGAAATTCCCTTTTATACATACAGTTCAGGAGAAAACTAACTATATATAAGCACAATCTTACTTAAGTACAAGAGTGTTAGAATAGTAGATTACACTGAGATAGCACATAAGAATTGCCACGTTTCCAGTACCTATTTGTATGATTCAAGTTAAAAGTTGTTAAAAATGTAGAGTCTTGAGAGCAAGTAGTTCTAAATCCCGAATATTTCCAGCATCTGCAATTTTTTAATCATTATTTGCGATTGAATTAACAAGCTAATTGTTAATTACAATGCTCGACACAGTTCTGTGCCATACCGTGTGCAATTCTAAGTATGTGGAGGCTTTGGAGAGGATGCAGAAGATGTTTACCAGAATGCTGCCTGGATTAGAGGGTAGCAGGAATTAAGGAGAGGTTGGACAAACGTGGATTGTTTTCTGTGGAGTGGACCTGATAGGCATGTATAAAATTATGAGAGGCATAGATAGGTAGGCAGTAAGAACGATTTTCCTCAGGGAAGAAATGTCAAAACCATCACAAACTGAAAGGGTCTCGAACCGAAACGTCACCCATTCCTTCTCTCCAGAGATGCTGCCTATCCCGCTGAGTTACTCCAGCTTTTTGTGTCAAAGGGGACAAACTATGTACTGATTTTACTACAAAGCAACTGACCCTCGCAGTGACCCTGTCTACTCCTCCCACCTGACCTATTGCAAGGAAGCCATCCCTTATTCTCCAAATTTTCCATCTGTGTGTGCACCCAAGATCAGGGTTTCGACGCGAGACATCTAAGATGTCCTCTTTCTTCAGAAAATGTTGATTTCTCCTCTGCTGTTGTGAACGGAGACCTGACCCATGTCTTATTTACTCTGAAGAAGGGACCCAACCTGAAACATCATCTGTCCATTCCTTCCACAGATGTTGCCTAATCTGCAGGGTTCCTCCAGCATTTTGTGCTTTGCTCAAAATTCCAGCATCTGCACTTTCCTGTGTCTCCTTTCATTGTACTCAGCTACATCATGTGGAGCAACAATGAAATAACTGGCCATCAACCTTTAAGATGGAGGGGACCTTAGAGTAAGGGTATTTTCTTCATTAACCCGACATTTTGCTGATGATATTTGCAATCGCTTGTGGTGTAATCGTTTGGCGTATGCTGTTCTCCACCATCTTGGAGCTGCACGTTTATGGGCTCTTCTCTTGCTAAATCTTACACTGCCTTGTTCCATTTGAATTTATAGGGTTATAAACCTTTGCTGTGATACCACGGTCATGGGAACTTTTAGCTGTGAATGTGGCCAGCTCATTTTAGTGATAATCATTAAAATAACTCTACGTATGTAGCTTATCAGGTTCAAACGTCTATCGAAGGCCTATCAGATGCTACTTCTGACCTCTACATATGCTATTGAATTATGATCAGTGTCCCTGCTTGCTAACTATAGACATGTGAGAAACCTGCTGGACCACAAGGCTTCAAGTTGTGGTGATCTACAATCCTGCTCCTTTTGCAGCCCTGTGGTTATTGCCCTGAAAATCCTAGTTTCCTTTACTCTACCTCTTTCATTAGTTAGTGGTGTCACACAATACAGTCAAGGTGATCTTCACAGTGAAGAGCAGAGATTGTCTCCTACCAGGCGCCCTGGCCCTCAGATGAATCTGTGATGGTTGTTCTCGGGAGGTGACATAAGTTACTTCTGTCCAGTGGTAACCTCACAGCAGTCTGGCAGTTGTGGTATTCAAAGCATTAATCATTGTGCTGCCACGGCACTCTTCGGTGAACATTGTTTCCTTTTATACCCTTCCCCATGATGTTCAACCTGCAAGACGGCAGCAGTGGTAATCACCTGGGAGCTTATGTGTTCATCAGTTCATGAGTTATAGGATTCGAATTAGGCCATTTGGCCATCAAGATTATTCCGCCATTCAATCATGGCTGCTCATTCCCTTTCAAATCCATTCTCCACCCTTATCCCCATAACCCCTGACACCCCTACTAATCAAGAATATAAGTTCATAAATGTTATCTGAAGCCAAAGGATTTCATGATATTTGGTGTCAATATTAAAGGCTTTCAGGATCACTCATATCTGAGAATGTATCTCCAACTTTAATGGTCAACTCTGCTATTGGGACAATCCCAGAATGGCGATAAAGGGGTGTGGGGACGTGAATGATGGAGATGGCTCCAAGAGCGTGCATTAATTGTTTAGTGTAAGAGAACTGCTTTCCTACTCGATCATCTGCATGGTTTGCTCACCCATGTTAGTGAGCATTAAGGGTTAACTTTTCAATCAATTGGAGGACAACCCCAAGACTACCACATTTATTGATGCTAATTTCACAACAATAGTGAGATTTGAATGTGTGCTTCAGGAATGCTGGTCGGATAACCAAGCACTGTAATTCACTACTTGTGACTGAAGTATAAAATGTAGGAGATGATTGTTTCAAATAAAGCTCAAAGGCAATGAAACGGCAAGAAAAGAGGTAGAAGAGAGATTAAATAATTGGGGAATTGGGGGTTTTGCCTTGAGCAATGACGTTCTTACAGGTTCCTTGTCATTGAACTGTTGGCACTATTTACATTGGCATGGAATTTGCAAATCTGGAGCAAAGTGATGATATTCACTCCTGATCTTGAAAGAAACTGCACACTAATCTGTTGTGAATTATTCCTTTCCTTTATGGTTGTCATTAGGCTTCAACTCAAAATCACCTCTGGCAACCAATGCAATTATCTCATCTCAACAGTCTAATACATTGAAGGATTTCGTAGGCAGCAGAACAAGGGAGTGAAAGCAATAATTAGATGGGTGTTTGGATTTTATTCCTCAAGATAATTTTTCAAATTCGACCTGTTTGACACTGTTTTCCCCTTTTATGTATGCTGAATATTTTGCCATTTCAACAACTGTTTTATTAACATAGATTTTTTTACAACACTTAGTTCTTTACAAAATCCTAATAGAATATATAGAGGCTAAAAAGACAAATATATTTAACAAAAAATTATAGGAAGAATTACTGTGCCCTACATAATGTTTGGGACAAAGACCCATCATTTATTTATTTGTCTCTGTACTCCACAATTAGAGATTTGTAATAGAAAAAAGTCACATGTGGTTAAAGTGCACATTGCCAGATTTTAATAAAGGCCATTTTTATGCATTTTGGTTTCACCATGTAGAAATTACAGCAGTGTTTATGCATGGTTCCCCCATTTCAGGACACCATAATGTTTGGGACACAGCAATGTCATGTAAATGAAAGTAGTCATGTTTAGTATTTTGTTGCATATCCTTTGCATGCAATGACTGCTTGAAGTCTGCGATTCATCGACATCACCAGTTGCTGGGTGTCTTCTCTGGTGATGCTCTGCCAGGCCTGTATTGCAGCCATGTTGCAGTTTATGCTTGTTTTGGGGGCTAGTCCCCTTCAGTTTTCTCTTCAGCATATGAAAGGCATGCTCAATTGGGTTCAGATCGGGTGATTGACTTGGCCACTCAAGAATTGACCATTTTGTAGCTTTGAAAAACTCCTTTATTGCTTTAACAGTATGTTTGGGATCATTGTCTTGCTGTAGAATGAACCGCCAGCCAATGAGTTTTGAGGCATTTGTTTGAACTTGAGCAGATAGGATGTGCCTATACACTTCAGAATTCATTATGCTACTACCATCAGCAGTTGTATCATCATTGAAGATAAGTGAGCCAGTACCTTCAGCAACCATATATGCCTAGGCCATAACACCCCCACCACCGTGTTTCACAGATGAGGTGGTATGCTTTGGATCTTGGGCAGTTCCTTCTCTCCTCCATACTTTGCTCTTGCCATCACTCTGATATAAGTTAATCTTTGTCTCATCTGTCCACAAGATCTTTGTCCAGAACTGTGGTTGCTCTTTTAAGTACCTCTTGGCAAACTGCTTTTTTCAGGAGCTAGGGGCTTTATGACTTAATATAGCATTAATAATCTAATTGTTCCTTATGCAATGAAAGTAATATTTTAAGTTATTTTTCAACAAGAATAGTTCTCAATCTTTCACTGATTGTTGACGATTACACTGGAGAGGGTTGCAAAACAGCACACCCTGGAGGAGTGAAGAAAAGCTGATTGCCATTTCTGGATTTCTACAGTTAACCATTGAAACCCTTACTTCACTTGCTTTGTTGATTTCTGCCTTTAAAAACAATGAAAGACACAAATGCTGGAGTAAATCAGGGAGCATCTCTGGAAATGAAATGAAATGAAATATCGTTATTTGTCATTCAAAACAAGTTTGAACAAAATTTAGTTACCATGCAGTCACAACACTAAAAAAGCACAAAACACACGACTACATAATTCAACACAAACATCCATCACATGACCCTCCTCCAGGCACTTCCACACTGTGATGGAAGGTAGAAAAGAAAGTCTTATCTTCTTGCTTCTTCATCCATGGTTGGGCAGTCAAAACTGCTGCGTCGTGGCGATCGAGGTTCGCTATTCCGAAGCCCCCGCCGGGCAATGGAAGATCCCGTGGCCGATTTTAAGCCGCGCCGGACGACGAAAGGTCCCGCGAACGCGAAGCATGGATAGGTGACGTTTTAGGTCAGGACAATGAACGTTGACCTTGCTATTTGTTCTCCCACGAATTACCAGACCAATGTTGTGTCTCCCCAGTTTGAAGAAGAGCCTCAAACCGAAACATCACGTATTCCTTTTCCACAGAGATGCCGTCTGACCCGCTGAGTTACTCCAGCTTTTTGTGTTTCTCCTCGGTTTAAACAAGCATCTGCAGTTCCTTCCCACACATTGTGTCTCTTCTGCCCCTTTCTTGAACTACCCCGGTGGTGCTGTCAGCCTTTGTGAAAAGACATTGTTTATTTTAATGCTGGACGGCAAGCTGGAAGCAGCAGGTCACGCTGTCAAATTTGGCCCGGCAGTGAGTGAGCCTGTTATAGGTTAACAGCAACCTGCAGCAGCCAAATAGAACTCCGTTGCCTTGGCAACAGTCGGAGTGTAGAATATGGGGGCTTCCTCCAGAGCGGTCTCTGCTTTTATGTATAATTATGTTTAACGGTTTGAAAGGACACCTTGCACTGTTGCCAATCTGCCAGTGACCCTGTAACAACCCACATTGGACTTTTAATGGGTTGTTTGAAATAAGCTCAGCTGCTTTCCTCGATGTTAGTTAACTCTTCAATGTTCCTGTGGGCTCAGTTTCTGCCTGACGGTGGCAGTATGAGGTTGTTTTTATGGGGGGCAATCACATTGCACAAAATCAATTCCAAAAAAACAGCTTTGTATTTAAGTGAGCTTTTATATTGAATTACCTGAAAGGGCAGTGGAAATAGTTTCAGTGGTAAATTTCAAGGAAGATCTTTTGAGGAAGGGTGAGAGTGAAAGGGGAGGGTAAATTTGATGGTTCTTTCATAGCGCTTGCACAGACTAGAAAGATCAAATGCTGTAGCAGGGAACTGCAGATGCTGGTTTACACCGAAGATAGACACAAAATGCTGGAGTAACTCTGGGACAGGCAGCATCTCTGGATAGAAGGAATGGGTGATGTTTCGGTGAGGGACCCACAGAGATAAGGAAGTGTAAGTGTGAAAACAAGTCATCAAAAGGGATGCAGCTTAAGGAAAATGTAGAATAGACCAGCGTTATCTAGGAGAAGTGAACAACGAAGCATACAGAGATAAAATTAAATCGGGGGACAGTCAGACTGGGTCGGAGTACAGGGAAGGGGGAGGGATGCATATGCCTGTCCCGTTGAGTTGCTCCATCATTTTGTGTCTATCTTAGGTCAAATGCTGTATCATTATGAGAGTCTGGTTAGCAATGAATGTGGTCAGTGAACCGGAAACAAGCTATTTAACCTGTGGTGTATTGATGGGTGAATGGGACCACATGGTGTGGCATTGAGCCCAAACATAGAAACATAGAAAATAGGTGCAGGAGTAGGCCATTCTGCCCTTCGAGCCAGCACCGCCATTCAATATGATCATGGCTGATCATCCAAAATCAGTACCCCGTTCTGGCTTTTTTCCCATATCCCTTGATTCCCTTAGCCCGAAGAGCTAAATTTAACTCTCTCTTGAAAACATCCAGTGAATTGGCCTCCACTGCCTTCTGTGGCAGAGAATTACACAGATTCACAACTCTCTGGGTGAAAAAATATTTCCTCATCTCGGTCCAAAATGGCCTTCCCCGTATTCTTAAACTGTGACCCCTGGTTCTGGACTCCCCCAACATCGGGAACATTTTTCCTGCATCTAGCCTATCTAATCCTCTAAGAATTTTATATGTTTCCATAAGATCCTCTCTCATCCTTCTAAATTCCAACAAATACAAGCCCAGTCGACCCATTCTTTCATCATACGTCAGTCCCACCATCCTGGGAATTAACCTGGTGAACCTACACTCCCTCAATAGCAATAATATCCTTCCTCAAATTAGGAGACCAAAATTGCACACAATACTCCAGGTGCAGTCTCACCAGGGTCCTGTACAACTGCAGTATGACCTCCTTGCTCCTAAACTCAAATCCTCTCGCAATGAAGGCCAACATGCCATTGGCTTTCTTCACTGCCTGCTGTACCTGCATGCTTACTTTCGCTGACTGATGTACAAGCATACCCAGGTCATGCTGCACGGCCCCTACTCCTAATCTGAAACCTAATCTAATTAGATAATAATCTGCTTTCCCGTTTTTGCCACCAAAGTGGATAACCTCACATTTATCCACATGAAACTGCATCTGCCATGCATCTGCCCACTCACACAACGTATCCAAGTCACCTTGCAGCCTCATAGCATCCTCATCGCAGCTCACACTGCCACTCAACTTTGTGTCATCCGCAAACTTGAAGATGTTACATTTAATTCCCTCGTCTAAATCGTTAATATATATTGTAAACAACTGGGGTCCCAGCACCGAGCCTCGTGGCACCCCACTAGTCAGGAATGTTTGTTGATTCCCCGGAATATTCAGGTCAGATGCAAGCCGTGTAGCAGATTGAGTGTAGAGTCTGAAGAAGGGTCTCGACCTGAAACGTCATCCATTCCTTCTCTCCAGAGATGCTGCCTGTCCCACTGAGTTACTCCAGCATTTTGTGTCGACCTTCAGCAGATTGTGTCCTTGGCAAAGAAAAATGGAGCTATTTACCTGCCTTCCTCTTCCCAGCTCACAGTCTGCAGACAAGCAGCTGCAATTCAGAGTACTCACACAACGTCCTTTTAAAGGTGATGAGGGACTCTACTCCTACCATCATTTCAAGCAGTGAGTGCTAAAGCCACATCACTCTCTCGGTGAAGACAGTCTTCCTACTCTCCCTTGTAATCCTTATACAAATTAACAGGTTAATGTCTTCTTTCCTGAGGGAAATAGATCCTTTCTGCCTATGCTCCTACTAACCGTCTGCAGCTCAATTAAATCTCCCCTCCATTAAAGCTTTGGATTTCCCAAAGTAGCAAACACGTGGTTCAATGTGGGAGGCACACCATTATCTTTTTGAGGGCAATTCTAAGATTTTTATGGTAATTTAGTGATGTTGATAGCTTGTGATTTCTTGCAAGCCCTTCCAAACTGAAGAAGAGTCATTAGTTGAGAACTTGCTCCTCAACTTCTCAGAGTACCTTTCCTTGGCAGCTCTGATTCCTCTTCTCAGCTTGTACTTGGCCTGCCTGTAGAGGTCTGCATCCCCGCTCCTGTAGGATCTACCCTTACAAGCATCAAAATGCCTAAAGTCAAGTCAACACCTTGTAAAAAACTGAACGATTTGGTGAGAGTGTACGGGAGTGATATATTCTCTACAGACAATGGTGTGCTGTTTTGCAAAACATGTGAGAAAGCAGCAAATCACGATAAGAAATATTTTGTCTCCCAGCATGTACAGACAGCTAAACTCCAGTTGCAAATCTGAGTTTTCGAGTGATCTGTACAAGGCATTCATTGATGCTGGAATTCCACTGTGGAAATTGGAAAACAAATCTCTCAGAGGTTTTTTAGAGAAACACACAGAGGAACATATACCGAGCGAGTCATCATTACGGAAAAATTATGTTGACAGCAATTTCAACATGTGCAGAAAATTAGAGATGAAGTTGCATGCAACAAAATATGGATCTCAATAGATGAGACAACCTATGCTGTGGGGAGATATGTTGCCAATGTGGTCATCGGTACACTGGAGGCAGGTCAACAATCAAAGGAGTACATCGACATGAATATATAGAGTCTGCAGCTTGTTTCGGGAATGCACCAGCGACCTCAGCTGGGGTAGAAATAAATTTTTCAGAACTGAAGCATATTCTGTCTGGCAGATGGCATAGTTTAATACCAGATAATTTGAAAAAAATGCTAGTAATTATGTGCAACCAGGCAACTTTGGTCATTTAATGTAGTATACCTTTATATTATCATTTTAAAGCATATTTTGGTGGTGGAAATACATGCCTTTTATGCCTTTTTTGTCAATAAATGCCTTTTTTGTGCCTTTTTTGTAATTTTATTATGCCTATTTGCCTGCCTATTTCAGATTTTTTAGCGCCTAAACATCCTGGCTCTACACTGCACTGTCAGGAATACCATCACGTGTTTATCGCAGAGAGCTGCAACTGCACTGAAAATACATCAGGTCAAATAACACAGTTGCTGGGAGAAACAGTTGATGTTTCAGTCGATGATGTTTCATCAATGCTGATGAATGGCCATTGATCGGAAGAGAGAATTTGATTTAATGAAGCGTGTTGAAGCCAGTGAGCTCTGTTTGCCTCCAAATGGTCTAAGGGATTTTTGTCAAGTCCATTTAAGATGACGGATGGAGTGCAGATCCATGTGAAAGATGGAATCCGTGAGTGATGCAGTGCAAGAGTGAGGCTTAACCCCTAAACCATCATCTCTGAGGTGACGGTGTCATTAATTGAGCCAATCCAGCCTTGTATCTTAGTTAGGCACAAAAAGCTGGAGCAACTCAGTGGGACAGGCAGCATCTCTGGAGAGAAGGAATGGGTGACGTTTTGGGTTGAGATCCTACTTCACACTGAGTCAGGGGAAAGGGAGATACAGAGATACGGAAGTTTAAGGTGTGAAAACAAGACAAAGGGGATGGAGAGCAAGGATCATTGTTAGCTAGGAGAAGGTAACAACAAAGCAAACAGAGATAAAATGTAATCGAGGACAGTCAGACTGGTCGGAGAACTGGGAAGGGGAGAGGGATGGAGAGCAAGGGTTACTTGAAGTTAGAGAAGTCAATATTCAAACCATTGGGGTGTAAGCTGCCCAAGCGAAATATGAGGTGTTGTTCCTCCAATTTGAACTAGCATCTGCAGATCTTTCCTTCATAGAAAAGTACAGCATAGGAACAGGCCCTTTGCCCCGGAATGACTATGCTAAACATGATACCTAAACCAACGCTTATTTGCCTGCTCTCTTATATCCTTCTCTCTCCATCCACAGCATATCAATCTGCCTATCCAAATGTCTGCCACAATCGTATTTGCCTCAACTACCATTCCCCGTAGCACAACTGTCCACCTTGTCGATGCCTCTCACCATTTTATATACTTCAATCAGGTCTCCCTGCAACCTCCGGCATTCTAGAAAATACAATCCAAGTCTATCCAACCTCTCCCTATAGCTAATAGCACTAAATCCATTCATCATTCTGGTAAACTTCCATGCGTAGAGATTGGAGAGCAGAAGGTTTAGAGTGGCATTGTGCATAGTGGTGATGGCTGCCACGCTGGCATGGCCACTGATGAATGCAGAGGCACATGAAGAATTGTTAGTGCATTTTAGACGTGGGTGAAGGAGCAAGGCCAGTGGTGGATTTCACACCCGGACAAACAAGAGACAAAAGGAAAGGTGAGTAATTGGGAAACAGACTGGAGTGTTGCAAGGATAGTAGGATTTAAGATCAATAAGATAAAAGTCATTGTGATGAGGTGCTAGAATTAAGTAACTAAGTGTATAAGTGTAGAAAGTGTATAAAATCATGAGAGGAATAGATCCGGTAGATGCACAGTGTTTCTTGCCCAGAGTAGGAGAATCGAGGACCAGAGGACATAGATTTAAGGTGAAGGGGAAAAGTTTTAATAGGAATCCGAGGGGTAACTTTTACACACAAAGTGTGGTGGGTGTGTGGAACAAGCTGCCAGAGGAGGTAGTTGAGGCAGGGACTATCCCACCATTTAAGAAACAGTTGGACAGGTACATGGAAAGGACAGGTTTGGAGGGATATGGACCAAAGGCGGGCAGGTGGGACTAGTGTAGCTGGGACATGTTGGCAAGTTGGGCCGAAGGGCCTGTTTCCACACTGTATCACTCTATGACTAGATTTCAATGTCGCTGGGAATACATGCGGGGAAAGAGAAGGGGAATTTATGGATGGCAGAATTTTCTCACCGTTGGATTTACTGAACTTCCAACATGAACCTCATTTGCTACTCTGCTTCTGCTTGTTAAATGGTGATTAAAGGTTCTCATAACATTCTGTGGCTGTCTTATAATCTTCATCTACTCACAAAGTTCAGACAAAATGTAGCTCTGCAGGCATGGACTGAAGAAAGAGACATTTGGTGAATTGGCCAAAATGTTTAAGGGGCATTTTGAAAATACGTGTGGTTAGTATGGGAGGCTTATGAAAGCCACTCTCGAGCTTGGGGCCAAGGCATGGCAGGAAGTTGAGAGCCACAGGAAAAGGATACACAAGTGGAGGTCAGATTTGGTGGAACGTGATTGTGAAGATCAGAGATGGCAATGATAAAAGATTTATTGTTGTCATCAAAGAATCCAGACATTTTGATCATAATAATAATAATAATAATATTCATTTATTGTCATTGCAACGAGTACAACGAAATTAAAAAAATAGCCAATCCTGACGGTGCGTACAAACATATATGCAATAAATGCAAAAACAAATAAATACATAAATACAATTAAATACAATTATATTAAGTACAAGATTTTTTAACGGTGTTGCCTAGTGCAAAGGTAGTGTTCAGTTCTTGTATGGCCCTGGGGTAAAAACTGTTCTTAAGTCTGTTTGTTCGGGATTTGATCGACCTGAAACGTCGACCAGAGGGCAGATGAACAAACAGACGGTGGCCGGGGTGGGATGGATCTTTTATTATTTTGCCTGCTCTACTGAGGCAGCGTAGGCTGAACAGGTGCTCCAGGGAGGGCAGTGAGCAGCCGATGATCTTCTGGGCCGTCGTGATGACCCTCTGAAGGGCCATCCTGTCCTTTTCTGAGCAGCTGGCATACCATGTGGTTATACAGTATGCCAGCACATTCTCGATGGAGCAGCGATAGAAGGACAACATGAGCTTCTCCTGCAGGTTGGTTTTCCTGAGGATCCTCAGGAAGTGGAGTCTGTAGATACCCCTTAATTTTATCAAAAATATATTAAACAACTTGTTTTATTCCAGTGCACTGGTTGAAATCCTAATATTATCTGCAAGTATTGAGCACAAATGTACCTCAGAGAATTGTTTAATTGCCAATCCCCTTCACTTGCACCTTCTGTTTACTTTGTCAGCAATATAACAGCTGAACCTCATGAACCTTTTGCTTCATATGCAATATTTTGGCCCTGTAAAGATAGAAAAGGCTGATGGTAAGCAGATGTTATGTCAGCGTTCTGAAGGTCTCTGAGTGACTTGCTCCAAATCAGCTTTTTTTGTGCTAAGCATTATTTCTTGGAATCTGCATTCATTAGGTCAATTTGCAACTGATTGTGTGAATCGAAAATAGAGACAAAATGCTGGAGTAACTCAGCAGTACAGGCAGCATCTCCGGAGAGAAGAAATGGGTGATGTTTCGGGTCGAGACCCTTTTTCAAACTGAAAGAACATCACTCATTCCTTCTCTCCAGAGATGCTGCCTGTCCCTCTGAGTTACTCCAGCATTTTGTGTCTATCTACGGTTTAAATAAGCATCTGCATTTCCTTCCTACACATGTGCAAATCTAAAGTTGGTTTTGCAGATGTGTGCCCCGCTATGAGAAGGAACCTTTTTCTTTTCCACTGCAGAGAGGAGCTGGGACATAATGCTAAGCCCTTGGCATTGTTGCCCTTGACCCTATGATAAATGGTCATGAAGGATTGCCATGGAGTCAGCATAGCGAATCAATGATGCAGTGCATCCAGCAGTTGATGACTGCATGTGTAGTTGTTGATGACAAAATGAGTGCAGTGGAGCAGATACTGATCAAGTAAACTGCTCTGTCCTTGATGATAGCAAGTTGCACCAGTACTGTGGAAGCACCATCTTCCCAGAAAGTGATCATGAGAGTATAAAATCATGTATAAATCGTGTATAAAATCATGAGAGGAATAGATCAGATAGATGCACACTCATGCCCAGAGTAGGTGAATCGAGGACCAGAGGACATAGGTTTAAGGTGAAGGAGAAAGGATTTAATAGGAATCTGAGGGGTAACCTTTACACACAAAGGGTGGTGGGTGTATGGAACGAGCTGCCAAAGGAGGGAGTTGAGGCAGGGACTATCCCAATGTTTAAGAAACAGCTAGACAGGTACAGGGATAGGATAGGTTTGGAGGGATATGGGCAGGTGGGACGTGTGGCTGGGACTTGTTGGCCAGTGTGGGCAAGTTGGGCCGAAGGGCCAGTTTCCACACTGTATCACTCTATGACTCTATGTCCATGCCACTTGTTGAATTGCACACTTGGTCTGCTGTACCTGTTGACAGAGCTCTTATTTTTCTTAGACTGCTATAACTTCTTCCTTTCCAAGTTCCTTTTGAGTCTCAGAATTGAATTTATCATTACCATCCAGGCCATGTATTCTGAACCAAAACCTACTCTCCATTTCAAAACATTTCTCATCTCCCTTGTGTTAAATCTTAAAACTATAGCCTCTGTTTACTGACCTATTTACCATAGAAGTAATCATTCCTTAATTACTTTATTTAGATCCTTCATGGTTTTGAATACCTCTGTTAAATCTCCTCTTAATCTTCTCATCTACTGGGAGAACTGACAGATTTTCCACCGGGATCTAAGCCTTGAGTTTGCTTAGTGGTAGAATGGTGTGAGATTTCAAAAGATGACTGAATTAACACAAGTCTCTCAAACACTACAGATGCTGAAAATCCGAAATAAGAACAGAAAATCCTGAAAATACTCAACCGGTCTAGGAACATCTATGGAGAGAGAAACAGAGTTAATGTTTCAGGTCAAAGACCCCCATCAGAACTGAATCATTAACTCTATTTCTCTCTCCACAAATGGAGCCTGACCTGCTTAGTGTTTCCAGCAATGGGTGCTTTCCAGCAGTGGGTGAATGAACATTAGGCAAGTTCGAGCCCAGGGTCAATAGAGTGGTTACGTAAAAACAAAAGTGTGCTTGGCCGAGACACAGTAGAGTTGTGGCTCGCCTGGTGTCCCATACCTATCATAAACACGACAAGGAATGCAATATCACAGCCAGCTCCCACAGAGAATGTTTTACTGTTTTGATGATAAGTTTTGAGCAATTGATATTTAACCTGGGACATAAGATACCACATTTTGTCATAGTGATGTCTCAGGATCCTTTAAGGCGAGATCGACACAAAAAGTTGGAGTAACTCAGCGGGTCAGACGGCATCTCTGGAGAAAGGGAATAGGTGATGTTTCGGGTCGAGACCCTTCTTCAGATTCAGTCTTTCAGACTCAGACTTATAAGGCAAGTATGTTGTTAGTTTGATATGCTATCCAGTGGAAGAAAATCTTGGTGGGAAGAAGATAGAGAAAGGGTTGATGGAAGATCATGAGGGGTTGTTGTTAAATAGCACAATGGTACAATTATCTTCTGCACAGAATGGTCGACACTGAAACACCATGTCCCAGATGCAGTTATATTCACTTTATGCTACTTGGAGTGTACTAACCGTTTGTTTTGAGTAAGGCCTGATGATGCAGATTACTTTTTTAGCTGCAGCAGTGTAGTTACACGTGTCTCTCTGTGTAGCTTTCTTTGGACCTTGTACACTGATTTTATTTTGATTCTGTTCTGCCCTGAGATGCAAAGGCCAAAAGTGCACAGAAGTGTTGTGCAGTGGCCTGGGATGGCAGCTTTCTGCTGTGTAACCCGTTTCACACCAGGTAATTTTGGGATCGAAATATTAGATCATTGAACAGAAGAGTGATCAAAACAAATTTACACCCAGCTACATATAAGAGGTGATACAATACAATACAATACAATATATCTTTATTGTCATTGTACCCAGGGGTACAACGAGATTGGGAATGAGCCTCCCATACGATGCAATAATTTAAGTAATTAACAGCAACCCAACGAAACGAAACAATTGTAACCTCTTGGAGATTAGGTGATTGAACCAGTGATAAAGCTTAGGCAATAATGGAGGCTTTAAGGAGTGTCTTACTCTCTTACTAAGGAGAGGTGGTTGAGAAGCTGAAAGGTCTGACGGTGGATAAGTCATCTGGAAAAATGGACTACACCCCAGGGTCCTGAAAGAGGTGGCTTTAGAGATTGTGGAGGCATTAGTAGTGATCTTTCAAGAATCGCTATAGTCAGGAGTGGTCCCAAGGAACTGGAAAACTGCAAATGTTACTCCGCTGCTCACGAAGAGAGCGAGGCAAAAGAGAGGAACTTTAGGCCGGTTAGCCTGACCAGTGGTTGGTAAGATTTTGGAGTTCATTATAAAGGATTAGGTTTCAGTGTACTTAGAAGCACATGATAAAAAAAGGGCAAAGTCAGCTTGGTTTTGTGAAGGAGAAATCTTGCCTGACGAATTTGTTGGAATTCTTTGAGGGAATAAATAGGATAGACAAAGTCAGTGTATGTTGTTTACGGGGATTTTCAGAAAGCCTTGATAAGGAAGATGAGAGCCCATGGTATCAGAGGGAAGATACTAGCCTATAAAGCTGTCAAAGGTTATGGAGAGAGGGCAGGAGAATGGAGTTGAGAGGGAAAGGTAGATCAGCCATGAATGAATGGCACAGTAGATTTGATGGGCCAAATGGCCTAATTCTGCTCCTATGCCATACAAAACCTATGAGTTGCCAGGGAGACGAATTAAGATTTTGATGGGGACCAAAGATGAGGCCATTGGCCTGCCCAAATATTTACCTGTATAAAAAAAATTCTCAGCCAGCACTGGATGCCAGGCAATCGTTGAAAACATTTAACTCACTCTGCCTACCAAAATAAACCCACTCTTTCACCACAACCCAGAAATAGATATCCAGTTTCATTTTCTCAGTATTAGAATAGGTTCCGCCACTGTCTAACTCAGTGTGATCCAGTCCATTGCACTGAAAATAAAATACAGTATGAAGTTAGTGGAGCATGCAAACCTGTCCATTTTCTAACAAATGAAGGCAAGTAAAATATGATATGAACCAATGTTCACACAGTCCTTTGTAACACTATTTAGAATATAGACAGGATTGCATGCCCTATTGGTTTTACACCATACTTTGTCTGCACACATTTGTTTCTGGATGAATCCATTGGGAAAACTGCCTGGTCCGAGTCTTGTTCGTTTTCCACCCGCTGCCTTTTACAAGTGGGTGTGTGTGGAGGGCTTGATTGCACCTTGCAGTCAGACAGCGGCTAAATGTTTCCTGTAACTTCCGCTGATCAGAGCCCGCTTCTGGCCAATGCATTAAAGGACAATGAAATTCAGTGCATGATACACCAGAGGGACAAGTCAATAATGTTTTATTGTCATGTGGCCCTGATAGACCAATGAAATTCTTACTTGCTGCAGCACAACAGAACATGTAAACAAATATAATAAACGAGAAAAAAATATTTCAGTGTGTGTATATATACACACACACACACACTCACTCATTTATATATGAATCAATGAATAAGTTTATTGGCCAAGTATGTGCATATAAAAGGAATGTGCCTTGGTGCTCCGCTCACAAATGACAGCACAAACATACAGTTAACAATTAAGAATAAAGCATAACCACATCAAAACAATAAGGATACAACATTACGGTCTAAACATGTGGGTGAAAATAAACCAGAGCAAAAAATAGACTACCGACTTTGGTTATTGAGTGGAACTACCACTCGTGGAAAAAAGCTGTTTTTATGTCTGGCTGTGGCTGCTTTGACAGTCCGGAGTCGCCTTCCAGAGGGAAGTGCTTCAAAGATTTCAAAGATTTTGTGGCCTGGGTGAGAGGGGTCAGAGATGATTTTACATATATATATATATATATATATACACGCACACACACATGCATATGTATGTATTCACACACATACGTACACATAAAAAAGCAAACACACAATAGTGCAATAATAACATTAATAGTCTATGAAGTTCAGAGCTTATCTGGAGGTGGTAGTGTTTAATAACCTAATGGAAATAGGGAAGAAGCTGTTCCTGAACCTGGACTTTACAGTTTTCAGGCAAGCTGTAAATAAACAATAGACAGATACCTAGCATGGGATTGGTACAGTTGGGAAAAGTGATTGGCATGGATATGGTAGGGCGGAGGACTTGTTTCTGTGCTAGTTGACTCTGACAGTCAGAACATGGAAACAATGGCCATGGCTTCACAAAGTCAATTCCTTCTTTAAGATATGTCTGAATTCCAAATGCTGCTCTAGATGAGTGTGTGTGGCTGTTAACCTTTCAAAATGTGTCTTTACTTTTGTCTCTCTTCTCTTACAGGTAAGTGATATTTCTATACTGGATGCTCAGCTGCAGCAAATAGGAGCAGCCCAGACTGAAGATGTAAACAGCAGTGGCATCTGCTGGCGAGAATGAGAACCATCATGTGCTAGTCCCCAGCGAAACAAACGGTACACATGATAACGCATGCCTTTTATGAATGAGCAGTGTGTGCGGCAGATCCCAACAGCAGAGTGACTTGCAGTGCATCCCAATGTAAACTCAGTGACCCGCCTCCATCTTAAAGCTGCAGAGAGAGGAGTGAAGCTGATTACATTTTCCACCACTTGTAACTCCCAACAATCAAAGGTGATACTAAAGGACTTCTTGTAAGAATAACCTTCATGAACAACGACATTGACCAATAGCCTGACATGCAAGTTAAATTTAGCATTTTGGGGAAAATAACCAGCGGTGAAAGAATTTTGTATTTCTGTAACATTGAAATTTAAATGACATATTGAGTTTAATTCAATTATATTAGTATGGAAGCAAAAACATGTCAGTTATCGAAATTATTAGCCTCAATAAGCAGAAGGTATTCTTGCCATGCATGGAATAACTTAATTGTATTGCCTTACAAAGGCTGATCAGTAATTAAAACGATGAGGTGGGTCTTTGGGAACTGGAATATTTATAACACCGTTCTTGGTTCAAGATTTAATGTTTTAATGTGAGAGAAAGGGATGCAAAGAATGAGTCAGATCCTGGTCCACATTGGCTGCAGGGAGAGTACCAGCCTATCTCATGGGGAGCTAGTTGGCTGTGGTATCGCCGTGGTGGAGAGGGTGAGCAGCCAAAGTATCCAAGGCGTGGCATGGAGACACAAGAGACTGCTGATGCTGGAATCAGGAATAAAAGACTAAAACAGCTGCAGGAATTCAGCAGGTTAAGTAACATCTGTGAAGGCAAAGTAATGATGCAGGGTCTCAACCTGAAACGTCAACAATTCCTTTACCTCCACAGATGCTGCACAACTGGCACAGTTTCTCTAGCAGTTTAGTTTTTGTTGGATTTTATTCGGCTGTGTAACTGTGGACAACAACTGTCATAAGTGCAGCAAGAAATTTCTTGCAAGATGCTAAAAATTACTGAGCACAGCAATTGATTTTTCTGCTGATTTGATGCACTTTATAATCCTGAATAATCCTGGCCTTCTGGTTTAGTAAAATTTTTCAAGCGTGTGATTAACCATGCTGTCACTAGTGTGCTTTTATATTCAAATGTGTGATGAGGAGTTGCCCACAACCTTACTTAATATTTCCTGATGAAAGTTATTTTTTTCTCAAAGTACTGCGACTGGCACAATGCAAATGTGTTTCTTGTCAAAGCTGATTACACCAGAGCTCTTCTATAACCAGCGATGAAGAGGCACACAAAGTGACACCAAGGGGTAAGCAGTGCGTTAGCCCTGCCTCGGATCAGAAAACTGCTTTGCATTTCTGTTGAATATGATAATGCTTTTGAATGGCTTCCACATCAAAGGACAAAATCATAAAGAAACATTGAGCCCTTGAAGAACTGATAAGTAATCATGAATAAATGAGCATCTAATCAAAAGTGAAGCCTGTCAGGCAGCAGAGTGTTTGATTCTCAGTCTGCGCTGAGCTAGCTGGAGTATATCAAGTGTTAGTTCTGAGGCTTGAGTTGACCTGACTTTTGCTGCAGTAAAGTCAATGGCTGCTCAACTCTCCCTGGCTAGGCTGACAATCGTAGAATGGACAGTTGCACCAAGTGGCAGAGGAAGAAATTGAATGAAAATATAAATCAAGAGTTATGACGGCAAATAAGAAGCAAACTTTAAAATATGGTTTCCTCTATTACAATCTCGGGCTACTCGTTGTGCTGCTAATGGTGGGGTGATGGACAGGGC
The DNA here is from genome assembly GCF_053455715.1 of Rhinoraja longicauda. NCBI lineage: Eukaryota > Metazoa > Chordata > Chondrichthyes > Rajiformes > Arhynchobatidae > Rhinoraja > Rhinoraja longicauda. The sequence goes on from NC_135966.1 coordinate 45,253,825, forward strand.
TGTTACAATGGTATACAGTATAGGCAGTAAAGATTTCACACCCCATCGCCTCAAGTAGGGGCAAGGATAGCACGCAACAAAAGCTTTAAACTGTATCTGGGGTGTCAGCGGTTATGGGGAGAAGGCAGGAGAATGGGGTTAGGAGGGAGAGATAGATCAGGCATGATTGAATGGTGGAGTAGAATCGATGGGCCGAATGGCCTATTTCTGGTCCTATCACTTATGACCCCGGTACATAAACTAAAATAACCTAAACTAAAAACTAAGGATGTGTCCCCTTATTGTACCTATCGTCCTCTGAGGGAGGATTGATACCCTCTGATGATTCAGTGTTCCTCCATGTGGAACAACACGCGGGAGAGACGCATCAAAAGTATTAAGAATGGAGAATGTATTGTGGGTGGGTAGAGATCTTCAGTATTCATCATCAAGACTGGCATGGCAATACCAGCACTGACTGGGTCCTGAAGGATATGGCTTCTAGACTAGTGAATGAACCACAGCAAAGGATAAGCGTCCTTCACCTTGTCCTCACCAATTTACCTGTGATAGATGCCATTGTCCATGACAACATTGGTAGAAATGGCCGACTGTTCTTTTGAAGATAAAGTCACATCATCACATTGAGGTCACTATTCATCCTGTTGTATGGCACCACAGACACGTTAAATAAGGTAACCTCAGAACGAACCTTGCAACCCAGTACTGGGCATCCTGAGGCATGACATGCCGGCAACAGCAGCAGAAATGTACATCACCATAATCTCAGCATATCACTTAGTCTGCAATGAATATCAAAACAGCAGGAGCAAGCCTGGTTCATTGAGGACTGCCAAAGGCCATGTCTCAAGGAGAGGTGCTAACCTGGTGAAGCTGAAACCAAAAACTAGCCAGCTAAAGCAGCATGCAAATGAAAAGCTAACCAACCTATCAACTAAAGGATTAGAATGTGTCGGAAGGAACTACAAATGCTGGTTTAAACTGAAGATAGACACAACAAGCTGGAGTAACTCAGCGAGTCAGACAGCATCTCTGGAGAAAAGGAATAGGTGACGTTTTGGGTCGTGATTCCTTTTCTCCTGAGATGCTGTTTGACCCGCTGAGTTACTCCAGTTTTTCGTGTCCATCTTCAACCAAAGGATTAGATCTTTGGTTGACAAACAATTACAGGAAGAGGAAACAGCCAAGAACATCCCATCCCCAACAATGGCATCTTGAAAGACAGGGCTGAAGCATTCACATCCACATTCAGTCAGAAGTGTTGAATGCTTAATCCACCTCAGCCTCCTTCCCCCTAAGATGCGCAGCATTGGAGCTCGTCTCCAGCCAATTTGGTTGAAGATATCAAGAAACTGCTGAGGGCCAGTGACCAGGCAGCATTCCAGCTGTTGTACCCTGCACTCCAGAACCAACCGATCGTATAGCCAGCTGTTCCTGTTCAGCTGCAACACCAGTAACCACCTGCAACAGTGAAAAATTGTACAAGTATAATCTGTTCGCAAAAAGATGAGCATTTCCAATCCAACTAAACAGCCCCCAATCAGTCTGCTCTCAAACAACAGTAAAGGGATCAACAGTGCTATTAAATGTACTAATAACCTAATCACCAATGGAGACATAAGAAACTGCAGATGCTGGAAGCAAATAACAAAATGCGGGAGCAACTCAGCAGGTCCTGGCCTGAAACGTCATATGTTCATTCCTTCCACAGATTCTACTGATTCTCGCACTTTGTTTTTCACTTACTCACCAATGGCCGTTTTACATTGGGCAGGAACATGCCCTTTGGCCCAAAATATCTTTGCAGAACATGATGCCAAATTACAATAAACTGCTCTGCCTGCATATGATCCATATCCAGAATTGAACTCCAGAATTGAAATGAGAGACTGTCCTCAACATCAAGGTAGCCTTTGACTGAGTCTGATATCAAGGTGCCCTGTTAAAACTGGCTAATGACCATCAAGTGGTAAATGCTCAAATGTCTAGAAAAACAATGTCCATCTCTGGGAGTTTTGCGTTAACTGACTTACCTGAATAACTGTGTGTTCCCCATTATACCTGGGGCATATTGTTCGTCTGTAAACTATTTCAGGACTTCTCTGGCTTTGGACAGGGTTGTATCGATAAACTGAGTCCATGCATGAAAAAGCAATTAGTGCTCACTGTGGAGAATGGAACCTGTAATATCTGAAAGAGGCATTTGCAACTCAACGTACTTCTTAATGTAAATAACCATCAGAAGTAGGATTGCAACCACTAAGGTTCTGGTAGGGTTTCAACCTCTAATGTTCTGGTATCAGAAGAATTGCTGTATGAAATAGATTTGTTGATTGTTTGCACACCCTCGAATAAACAAAATTATTCAATAAATAGGTATACATGTGCAATGGGGTTAATATTTACTGAAGTCAGAGTGTGAGCTGAAGATAGTGGCATGGTTATTTAGCAATCAAAATACTTGTGGTGCTGAAATTGTACATCTAATCATCCAGGCAAGTGAATCTTGTGCTGAATGAATCTCACCAGTTAACCTATTGAAACTGGGTAACAGGACCCGACCAATGTAAAAAGCCTTGAAGGCAATAAACTTGCAGCTTCTGGATGATAAATCACTTGCTGTACAGAGCAGAATCTAGGGGAGCACTCGAATGATCTCTGCTGAAGAGGCAAATCTGACAATGCTCAGAATGCACAGGCAGTATTTGGAAAAAAGGTTAAGGGACAATGCCACTAGAAACATGGTTCATGTGCTAGTGTAAAACACATGTACCTCTCCAGTACTCCGACTTTACTGTTCCAGCAACTTCACTTTATTTTACCCTTTGATTCCACCGTTAAAATAGTCCATGTTAAAGTAGCCTGAAAGTTGCACAAGCTGGGTGCTAATGTAACAAATGAAAGCTTATGCAACATCTATAGTATGAAAGTGCTTTCCAAAAGAATTAGGAAACTAAAGAAGGAAAGTAAGTTAAAGGAGGCACAAGGCACTGCAGATGCTGGAATCTTGAGCAAAAATCAAACTGCTGGAGGAACTCGGCAGGTCAAGCTGTATCTGTGGAGGGAATTGACCAGATGACGTTTCGGATTGGGACCTTCTTAAACGATGGAGTAGAGAGGTGATAGCTGGTACAAAGAGGTGAGGTGAAAGGGTGGGACAAAAGATGGCAAGTGATAGGTGGATCCAAGTAAGGAAGGGTGGGGAGAGGCAGGTGAGTCAGGTTGGGGAGAGGGAAGGGTGGAGATGGTAAATAAGTCTGAAGGTAATAAGTGGAGAAGACAAATAAGTGGGATGGAATGAGAGGAGGAGAGGATCACAGTAGGATTCAGAATCTTTTAATCGTTCCGAATATTTTTCTCTTTATTCCTTTTCTTCCTTTGTACTTAGTTTAGTTTAGAGATACAGTGCGGAAACAGGCCCTTCGGCCCACCGGGTCTGAACCGAACAGCGATCCCCGCATATTAACACTATCCTACACACACTAGGGGCAATTTTTACATTTACCAAGCCAATTAACCTACATACCTGTAGGTCTTTGGAGTTTGGGAGGAAACCGAAGATCTCGGAGAAAACCCACGCAGGTTACGGGGAGAACGTACAAACTCCGTACAGACAGCACCCTTAGTCGGGATGGACCCCGGATCTCCGCCGCTGCATTCGCTGTAAGGCAGCAACTGTACCGCTGCGCCACCATGACCTTGTTCCGTGCGCCACCGTGTACTTGTTATTGAATTGTAGACATTAAATAGTGCTCTGCATGGCAGACAGTCAATTCTATGTTTCCAGTGTACCAGGGTATTCTGCTGCGTTTGAGGTATTTTTGTCGTGTGCAGTGTGCAGACTACTCCAGTGAGGGGAATCTCACTTATTCTGCACCACGTGTTATTTTATACTCCCAATATAAAGAGAGGGTGTGCATTTACGGGCACGGATCTCTGCAGTTAGTAATGATGTTTTTTATGTCCCTGGAACATTCCAGAATGCTTTACAGCTAATGGGGTGTGTTTGAAGTATATCACTGTCCTAATGGAACATAATGCCCCTAGAGATTGTTCACTTACTTGACTGATGGTGCCACAAATATCCTTGTCATTGCCGAGTCTATGGAACAGTCTAGGTGTACCACATACTGCATATAATATATACGCTCCTGCCTTCCAAAATATTATGCCTGGTCCCTTCTGTTTGGCTGTTTCCTTCTTCACTTTGAAAACCATTGGTTCCATTCACTATTTATCCCTTCTACCTGCTTGTTTTTGTCTTTGTCTTCATTGTAAGTAATATTTTAAAATCTCACAACATACAAAGTTACAGTCACAAAGGCTGATGTTGGGAAGCTGGAGTAGCTGCAAGGTTGAGATGATGTTCTGACTTGTAACTTTAAGACCAGTGTAATGCAGGAACATGATCTAAAACGAGTCCTAGGTTCTGATCCACTTTAGCTGGTGGTTAATAGAATATAGGCAGCAAATATCCAAACATTTCTTTATTCTCCACTTAATGTGCATTTTCAGTGAAGCATCATTTGGTTTGATTAAAGCTATCCATTTGCAGACTTGCCAAATAACGAATGTGGTGTAAATGAGCGGTAGGTTTGTTAATTCTCCAAGACTTCTCTTGAGTATCTAGGGATTAAAGATCAATCTCGCTGCTCCAAGCACCCAGGGGAAAATAATCAGAAAGATTAAAATTGTTGCTTAAAACTTCAATGTGTGTGTGCGTGTGTGCGAGTGAGAGAGAGGGAGAGAATGGGAGAAAGAGGGAAAAAGAGAGAGAGAAAGAAAGAGAGAGAGAGAAAGAGAAAGTGTACGCGTGCATGCGTGCCATGGGGCTGCTGTACAAATGGCCACCATGGAGGGAGGGAGAGACAGGGTTTCCCTAGGAGTGCACCCATGCACATGTACGCGCTCCAGGCAGCAATTGTCAGGGATTGCTTCTGTGTTTTGTAGCTGGACATTGACCATTGACTTGGTTCTTTCACACTTACAGATGTAAGTGCCTGCCCCGCTTGACTCATGTGCTGTGAATGGTACCGCATTATGAGGATGTTCACTGCCCGTGACTCGGGTATATTGGGAAGCAGTGAGCAGCACAGGGTCATCCAGGGTGCAGTTGGTAATCTCCTGAGCATCCAACACTGAGGCTGGGCAGGTGCTTTGTGCGAGGTATCAATGCCATGGTGCAGACCCATTCATTCTGTTTCAGTGCCAATCCCTGCATGGTTCATCCTGTGAGTGTTCAAAAAGGGTTGTAGGTTGTGCCCAAAATCCCCAATTTATGCTCCTGAGTGAAATGACATTTTTGCGTGTAACCTATGATATCATTAGATCGCTGCCACACACTGGGAAAACACCTGAAGCTCCAAATGAATTGCAGGCAAAAGTACCCAGCCCTGTTTTCCAAAAGGCATTTGCTCACTCTTTGGGAAATAAGCAAGTGGAGAGTGGGATTTTATGTAAAATTTGTGCAGGAGAAATAAGAGCAAATGGATCCAATGTGTAAGTAAACTGATGTGACGTAGGCAGCTAACGTAATGAGGGCTTCATGGTGCTCTGCAAGGATGAGTTCTCAGTCCCCTACTATACTCCCTGTATTCTCACAACTGTGTGGCCAAATGTAGTTCTCACCCCAGCTGGAAGTTTGCAGATGACACCACTGTAACCGCATCACGAACAATGATGAGTCAGTGTACAGAAAGGAGATGGAGAACTTATTAACATGGTGTCAGATTAGCAACCTCTTCCTACATGTCAGCAAGATGGTGGAGCTAGTTAGCGACTTCAGAAAGCATGGTGGAGCACACGACCCAATCAGCATCAATGGTGCCGAAGTGGAAAGTAGTGAGAGCTTCTGGTTCCTTGGCATAAATATCACCAACCACATTGAATTGACAAGATGGCATACTCACGCCTTTATTTCCCCAGGAGACTGAGGAAATTCAGCATATCTCCAATGAATCTTACAAAATTCTACAGATGCACCATAGAAAGCATCCGGCTGGATTACATCACAGCTTGATTTAGGAACAGCTCTGCCCAAGATCGCAAGAAATCGCAGAGTTCATCACACAGACCAGTCTCCACTAAATTGACTCCATCCACATTGTCTGATGTGATGGGATAGCATGTAAAACAAAGCTTGTACCTGGATACGTGTGACAATAATAAACCAAACCTTTAGCCAGAGGGTGGTGAATCTCTGGCCACAGAAGGCTGCGGAGGCCAAATCAATGGATATTTTTAAGGAGTACATAGATTCTTGATTAGTACAGGTGTCAGGGGTTATGGGGAGAAGGCTGGAGAATGGGGTTAGGAGTGAGAGATAAATCAGCCATGATTGAATGGCGGAGTAAACTTGATGGGCCGAATGGCCTAATTCTGCTCCAATCACTTATGAACTGAACCCAAGGAGTCCGACCTAAGTAAGTTTCGGCAGTATGTATCTGTAAAGCATTCCCTAGAAGTTCACTAGACCAAGTGGATCCATTGAGCCCAAACCTCACCTGCATTGGTGCAGCACCCTCTCCTCCCCCTCCCGTCTCCTCCCGCCCTCCCCTCTCCCCTCCTCCCTTCCTCCACCCCCTCCCCCCTTCCCTTCCTCTCACTCCATCACCTCAACCCCCCTTATCCCCTCCCCCTTTTCCCCTCCCCCCAGTCCATCCTCCTCAACCCCCCTTATCCCTCCCTCCCTTCCCCCCCGTTCCATCCCCCTCAACCCCATCTCCCCCCTCTCCCTCCTCCCTCCCTCCCTCCCTAGGAGATAGATTTAAACTTTAAAATGTGAATAACTTTAAAAATACAACACCAATTTCAATGAATCTTCTTCCATCAGCACCATAGAGACGACGGTGAGTAAGGTGGGCCTAAAATTGTCGCACTATCGTGTACCGTTTTGGCTGTAGTTCAGGAACAAACAAACGAGAGTTTTAGTATATAGATTCTTTAGAAGCTCAATGCTTTTGACTTCAAAATTGACTGGCATAATTTCAGGGCCATGCCCCAGATGTTCCAGATATAAAAGACAACACAATTATCTGGCCTAGATGTCCAGAAACCAAGCTTCCTTTACTGTGTATTTAAACGTGGCCACTTTGCCTTGTATTGACAATCATCAGCTTGCTTGAATGATCTGCCTGCAGGCTGTCAGCTACCTGCTGCTCCTGTATTTAGGGAGGTTTGTCTCTGCATTTTCACTGTATATAAATATAGAAGTATCCTATCTCAATTATGGATTTACCTGGAACATTAGAGCAGAATTAGAAAAAAAAAATCATATGTGTCCAATCTGGGGGAATGTGCCGTCATTATTTGATGTTTACATAAGTTATGTTTAATACGTTATGTTTATTCATACAAACATGTGATACTGGCTGTATTGAGACAGTTATTCCTTGTCTTACACCTGCTTTTCTTTGAAGATAGACACAAAAAGCTGGAGTAACTCAGCGGGTCGGACAGCATCTCTGGAGCAAAGGAATAGGTGACGTTTAGGGTCGAGACCCTTCTTCAGACTTCAGACTTTTCTTTCCGTGTCTTACCGGTCTTCCGTTCTACATAATTAGCTTTGTTTGCACAGACCTCCTCGAATACTTCCCTGGCTAGTCAATCTTCTATGATGGAGCTTGACTGGACCATACTCGAGTCAGACATGATTCATTTGGTGCCACTGAGTGAAACCGAGGCAGGCATTCCCTCTGCCAGTACGAAGGAAGTGCTGCATTGTCAGAGATGCCATTTTTCAAATAGAGTGGGAAGATGAATGACAAAATGCTGGAGTAACTCAGCGGGACAGACAGCATCTCTGGAGTGAAGGAACGGGTGACGTTTCGGGCTGAAACCCTTCTTCAGACTGAAACATTACCCATTCCTTTTCTCCAGAGATGCTGCCTGTTCCGTTGAGTTACTTCAACATTTTGTGTCTATCTTTGGTGTAAACCAGCATCTGCAGTTCCTTCCTACATGTTAAATCTATGGGTGGCATTAAACCATTGCCTTCTCGACATTCCTGACTGTAACTGGCAAGACATAATGGAGCACCAAACCCCTCCCCCTCATGTGTGTGTCACCAGTTTCTGATTCCAACTGCAGGTGGCAAGGCTTCATCCAGAAATGTCTATCAGTAGATTTTGCTACAGCCCAGCTTTGCTGGCTGACAAAATCTTCAGTGCTTCATATTTACTCTGAACATTGAAAATGATTCAAAAATGTCTGCAAAAAAAAATCAAAGTATTAAGCATTTTTTAATCGTTTAGTTCAGTTTAGTTTATTATCACATGTACCAAGGTACAGCGAAAAGCTTTTGTTGCGTGTTATCCAGTCAGTAGAAAGACAATACGTGATTACAATCGAGCCATCTACAGTGTATAGATACATGATAAGGCAATAACGTTTAGTGCAAGATAAAGCCAGCAAAGTCCAATCAAAGATAGTCCGTGGGTCACCAAAGAGGTAGATAGTAGTTCAGCACTGCTCTCTGGTTGTGGTAGGATTATAAAGTCAATGAATAAAGGAACAAATTAAAGCCTTTAAGGGGTTTAAATCCATTTGGAATAATTCAATTTGTTAATACACACCTGAAAGTCCATTCTCTTCCTCACATCTGTTTCTCTCCATTGTGATAAATGGTGATGTTCAACAGCTCACTGCTCTGATCCTCCTGTATCGCTGCTGAGAAACTACAGCAGGTTGGTACTGTGCTTTTGGGCTCTATAAGGAGTCCATTGTCAGAGTACCTGTAAGGCGGTCTTTCGGTATGGTGGCTTGTAAATGACTGAGGAGGCCAAAGTGGACATCGCAGGATCCACCCCAAGTAGGGCAGGAGGTTCCTTATGGAGGTAGTTTGTAGGGAGGTGCGTTCCCCTCACTGTTTATGCTGTGCTTGTCTCTGCTCCCAGCACATGGATTTACCCTTGTCAGCACTATCCTGCAGGCTCCTCTGCTGTGAGCCATCATGGGCCAGGCAAACCCAAGAGTCAGTAAGGATATTGCACTTTCTCAAGAAAGCTTTGAGCACAACAATGACAACAGAACCTTGTGGTGCTTCTTGGATGGTTGTGAAGAATCCTGTGGCATTTTATTTTGAAGAAGTGTACAGAAGTTAAGCAGGGTCTTGCACAATAGTTACTCCTGAGCAAACGCCAGATGGATGTTAACATTGTACTGGCGCTTGTGGGAGCTGACTTCCCAACTTTGCACAAGTCACTGAACTTCGGAAGCATTTAGAGACACAGTTGCAGAAATCTTGACGCAATACAATTATCAGATGAACTGATGCGATTCTGAGTCCAGTGTTTTTGGATTCTGTGTGTGTTTTTTCCTGACTCACCCCAATATGGCTGGTTCCAAAACACTCTTTGAGAGTACCTTCACCACCTAGGCTGCAGCGATTGGAGCAGATGCTTCACAATCACCTTCTCAAGGGCATTTTGGAGATGGGGAATAACTGCTAGCTGCCTGAGTGACTTTCTCATGTTGTGTGCAGAAAGCTGAGGCATCGGGACAAGTGAACCCTGCCCTTCTTGTGGGTTGGAGCCCTATTAGAACTCTGGCGGATAGGCAGAGAAATCAGCAGCAGCAATATTATCCTGGCTGAACAATTTGGAAATGTTACAGGACACACTGGCATTAATTGATTGAAAAGTAACTCAGGGACATTTCATGTTCCAATTAACTCTGCTGTCAATTCTACAGAGAGGCCAATAGGTTTGAATTGATTTTGCCATTTGCTTCTGCAGCAGCCCTGCTGGTAATTATACTTCCAGCAAATAAGATATTTTTGATGGATTTGAAATAATGTTGATACTGGAATAGATTACAAGACATATCAATGTAGGCAAGATCAGGGGAGAAAGGTTTTAAAAAGAACATTGGATCAGTAACCATGACCAGAGAGAATTGTTGATTTGGACAGAGAGAGTGAGATGAGGAAGAGAGGCTTCACGAAATTGCAAAGCTGTAGCGACCATAGGGATTGGTCCTGAGAGTCGAACCCTCGGATTGGCCAACTAGGACAGGTGGTGGTTTTGGCGCCCAAAACCAGTCAGTGGGAAGAGAACTTCGAAGCGAACAGTTTGATTTAATGGTTGTCTGTAAATTCGTTTGTTATGCTTTGTAATCGAATATTGCTGCCGCAATAAACTCCTTTAACAAAGAACAAGCCTCCAGACTCGCCATATTGGTGACCCCGACGTGATCTAGCCGATCATCTACCATGGAGGAACAAGGCGCTCCTCCTGCGGCTCCAACGCCCGGCGTACCGCAGTTAAACGCGGTCAGCGTTCATCTTCCTCCGTTTTGGGCACATCAACCCAACCTTTGGGTTGCCCATGCGGAAGCCTAGTTCCACCTAAGAAACATCTCGGTGGATGAGACGAAGTATTATTACCTGGTCAGCGCCCTACCCCCTGAGACGTCCGCGCGGGTGATGCAGTTCATCACCGCCCCTCCGGCAGACGGCAAGTACGAGGCGCTGAAGGTACTCATGCTTCGAACCTTCGGATTCAGTAGGCATGATCGAGCTGAGAGGCTTATGCACCTACCGGATCTCGGCGATCGGCTGCCGTCTGCCCTCATGGCTGAAATGTTGGCGCTGGCAGGTGAGCACAAGGATTGCCTAATGTTCGAGCAGGCATTTCGAGAGCAACTGCCAGAAGATGTTAGGCTTATGCTCACGGATTGTTCTTTTAAGGACCCCGTGGCATACGCGGAGAAAGCCGATGCGCTTATGGCGTCCAAATCGAAGAAACATAGTTCGATCAACAGGGTCTCGGCTCCATCAGGCAGCGTGCAACGGCATCAAGATGGCGCCGCGACTCCCGCCATTTCTCCAAAACCCCGCCAAAAAGATCCGCACAAGCGCGGCTGGTGTTATTATCATCTGAGATGGGGTGGAGAAGCCCGCAACTGTCGCTCACCTTGCACCTTCTCTGGAAATGCCTCGGCCGATCGTACATAGAGGTGGTTGCGATTGGCCAGAACCGACACCTCTACGTCCGAGATCGATTCACGGACACAGAATTCTTGGTCGACACGGGAGCCATAGTCAGCATCGTACCGCCGACTGACCTTGAAGCCCGATCGGGTAAGAAAGGGCCTACCCTCATCGCAGTTAACGGTAGCCCCATCCGCACGTATGGTACACGGGCAATGTCTCTGTCCTTAGGCACCCGCACGTACGAATGGTCGTTTATCGTCGCGGAAGTCGGTCAGGCGATCCTGGGCGCAGATTTCCTCTGGGCCTTTTCGTTAGTTCCCGATGTCCGAGGTAAAGGCCTTCGACCCTCCGCTAGCAGCGATGAGCCCGCTGCTCCACCGCCGGCCACCCCGCCCAGCCCGACTGTCCAGGCCGTTGTCGCGGCCTCCGACCCGTATGCTGCGGTCCTGGCTGAGTTTCCGGAGCTGCTGGTTCAGCGTTTCGACGCCCCTTCTGCAAGGCACGGCATTGTCCATCACATTCCCACCGAAGGGGCCCCCCGTTTTCGTGCGGGCCCGGAGGTTGCCGCCGGACAAACTCAAGGTGGCGCGGGAAGAATTTCAAAAGATGTAACAAATGGGCATTGTCCGTCGGTCCAACAGCCCGTGGGCCTCTCCATTGCATATGGTCTCCAAAGCATCTGGGGGGTGGAGGCCATGTGGAGATTACCGGCGCCTTAACGCCGTCACCAAGGCAGACCGCTATCCCATACCGCACATCCAGGATTTCTCGTCCGGGCTGGAAGATGCCGTAGTGTTCTCCAAAATTGACTTGGTGCGGGGCTACCACCAGATCCCTGTGCATCCGGGAGACATACCAAAGACTGCCACGATCACTCCGTTCGGGTTGTTCGAATGGTTGCGTATGCCTTTCGGTTTAAAAAACGCGGCACAGGCGTTCCAGCGGCTGATGGACCGTGTGGGTCGAGATTTGTCTTTTGTTTTCATTTATTTGGACGATATCCTGGTCGCCAGTCGCTCGGTGCGAGAACACCTAGTCCATTTGCGGACGGTGTTCAAACGGCTTCAAGACCACGGGCTCGTCATACACCCCTCCAAGTATCAATTTGGCCTCCCCTCTATTGATTTCTTAGGACACCGGATCACCTCAGCTGGCGCCACTCCATTGCCTGACAAGGTGGAGGCGGTTCGTGCCTTCCCGCGGCCCGGGTCATGCGTCCACTCTTCCAGTGTCTCACAGGCAAACCTGTGGAGTTGGAGTGGTCCGCGGCCGCTGAGACGGCCTTTGAGGCAGCTAAAGTGGCTCTGGCAGACGCCACCATGCTGGTCCACACGAGCGCCTCCGCCCCCACGGCCCTGACGGTCGATGCGTCGGACGTGGCGGTGGGAGGGGTTTTGGAACAGCATGTAGATGGCAGTTGACAGCCCTTGGCGTTTTTCAGCCGACAGCTTAACACGGCTGAGCTGAAGTATAGCGCCTTTGACCGAGAGCTTCTGGCTCTCTATTTAGCTGTCCGCCACTTTAGGTATTTTTTAGAAGGCCGCCCATTTGTGGCCTTTACGGACCACAAACCGTTGACTTTTGGTTTTTCGAAAGTGTCCGACCCATGGTCGGCCCGCCAGCAGCGGCACCTGACTGCCATCTCAGAGTGTACTACCAATGTTCGCCATGTCGCGTGTAAGCTGAATGCCATTGCTGACGCCCTGTCCCGGCCAGCCATTTCCCCAATTTCAGCGGTGGAATGCGAGGTGGATTTCCAGGAGCTTGTGGAGGCACAGCGCCTGGCTGACACTGCCTCAGCACACCAGTCCACCACTTCGGGGTTGAAGCTGGCCCAAGTGGCTTGTGGGCCTGCGGGTACAAAAGTCTGGTGTGATGTTTCCCTTCCCCGCCCTAGGCCGGTGGTGCCGGCCGCCCTTCAGCGCCGGGTGTTTGATGCCATTCATGGGCTGGCGCACCCATCCATCCGCTCCACCTCTGCCTTAGTAGCCGATAGGTTTGTGTGGCATGGCCTGCGGCAACAGGTAGCCGCTTGGGCCCGTTCCTGTGTTCCCTGCCAGACCGCTAAACTTCACCGACATGTCCAACCTCCGGTACAGGAGTTTGAGGTCTCTGCGGTCCGTTTTTTCCATATTCACGTTGATTTAATTGAACCCTTGCCTTCCTCCAGGGGCTACACTCACCTACTCACGGTGGTTGACCGATTTACCCGTTGGCCGGAGGCTTTCCCGTTGTCCGACACCTCCGCCGCCTCTTGTGCCCGGGTCCTGGCCTTCCATTGGGTGGCCCGCTTCGGTGTTCCATCCATTATTACCACCGACCGGGGGCCCCAGTTCACCTTTACCCTTTGGGCTACGCTAGCGGAGCTGTACGGTTCCCGGTTGCAGCAGACCACGGCGTACCACCCACAGGCTAATGGGCTCGTGGAGAGGTTTCACCGGCAGCTTAAGGCGGCCCTCAGTGCGCGGCTGGACGGCCCTGACTGGGTAGACCAGCTCCCCTGGGTCCTTTTGGGCATCCGTACTGCTCCTAAGCAGGACCTCGGAACTTCGTCCGCGGAACTGGTATATGGCTCGCCACTCAGAGTGCCCGGGGATTTCCTTCCGGAGTCCTCTAGTCAGCAGCCCTCGGTTCCGTCGGTTTTAGCATCCCTCCGGGCGCGAGTGGGTTCCCTGGCTCCGGTTCTTACTTCACGTCACGGGTGTTCCATGGTGCATGAACCGCCTGCCTTGAAGGACTGTGAATTTGTGTTTCTGCGTAGAGATGCCCATCGTTCCCCGTTGCAAAGGGTCTATGAAGGACCGTTCCGCGTGTTGCGTAAAGGGACGGTCACCTTCACCTTAGATGTTGGGGGCAGGAGTGATCTCGTCTCCGTGTCCAGGCTCAGACCTGCACACTTGGATCAGGACCGCCCTGTCCTGCTCGGTCAGCCGCCTCGGCGGGGCCGTCCTCCTGCAATTCCACCTGACCCGGGACCCCCTGCTCCTGTGGTGCCTGCAGCCCCTCTCCTTACTCGTTCTGGTCGCGAAGTCCGGCTCCCTGCTAGATTCCATACCTCGGGTTCTGGGGGGGGGGGTCATGTAGCGACCATAGGGATTGGTCCTGAGAGCCGAACCCTCGGATTGGCCAACTAGGTCAGGTGGTGGTTTTGGCGCCCAAAACCAGTCAGTGGGAAGAGAACTTCGAAGCGAACAGTTTGATTTAATGGTTGTCTGTAAATTCGTTTGTTATACTTTGTAATCGAATATTGCTGCCGCAATAAACTTCTTTAACAAAAAACAAGCCTCCAGACTCGCCATAAAGCATACATTGTGCTCCCACAGCAGGAGATTAATGACCTTTGTATTGATTAGCAGAGATGCGGTATTCATTAGAATTGAATGTGAGCTCCAGAAATACATTTATTCACAAATACATGGTCGGTTAGTCAGCATCTGCATGTTACCCATTGAGGGATTTTAAATGTTTCCTACCACAGTTATCACAAAGTTGATTTCAAGGTTTATGGTAAGAGTTAGAGGAATTTTCATATTTTCAGCACAGCTGAAAAATTCCATCATCCCAACATGATGGTGCTAATGCTTTACTGGAACCTCCTCCCTCCACTAATTCTTCATTTTCTCTTCCATTCTCTCCTAGCTGTTTTTATCCAGTTTCCACAAGCATGTATGAGTGCAAATTACCTCAACTTTAGGTGGTGCCAATTCACAGTCTCATTCAAGGAGGCAATCCTGAACTTCCCTTTGGATTAAATGCTGCCACTCCTACATAATCAGCTACATATTTTATTGTCTTCCAAGAGGAGAAACCTCGTCTTCAGGTCCCTACATCTCCACACCAGTCTTCATTTGCTTGAAGAAAACAAATGCGGACTGCCCAGCTTTATCCACCAAGTTTTACCCTCGGTTTTGATAAACTTCCATTGGCATTCCACTATCGGTTTAGGATCATGGGTTGGTGATATGTGGAGGTTTGTGGATTATATTTTCCAAATTGGAGAAAAGACAACTCACAGGTTGCTTGGACGTGCTTTGTGACTTATGTAGCTGGAAATGTGGTCCTTGGCAACTATTAATTTGTAACTTTTGGGGTTGAAATTAATTCTACATCTTTAGCAGTGAATAGGTTAGCACACTCGTTCATCTGTTTGTACTTATTCCCACATTGAATAACCTCTTCTTCAACTCCACCCACTTTTGTAGTGGGGAACACACACATTCTCCTTTCAGCAACAGCTCTGACCTGCATTTCGCACTCTTATGTGGTAATTTGTGAGTTTTTTCCCTGTTTCCCCGTTTCTTTCTAACCTCTCATTAATCTGTTAATTAACTATCAGGATCACCTTGGCAACTCTGGTCTCACCCTGATCTTACCTGATCAGAGATGTTCCTATTGTTCCATCCATTTCTTCCTCCCCCACTCAAAAATATAAATCTAATTGTCTCTTTCCCAGTTCTAACATTAACCCTGTTTCTCTTCCACAGATTTTGCCTGACCTGTTTAGATTTTCCAGCAATTTGTGTTTTTATTTCTGGTTTCCATCATCTGCAATTTTTAAGTCCATATTAGCCACTAATATCGTGGTTGGAAATGATTTTGGCTCTTTATTTGGTGCTGCTTCCTTTTGCAAAGGATTCCAAACTTAGGTCAGATAAATTAATTGTTTGGAAGTTGAGACTGAGGAAGGAGCAGGTGACAATTTCCCACCTGAGAGATAACAGTTGAGAATCAATTACCAGTGTAACACAACAGGGCAGCACGGTGGCACAGCGGTAGAACTACTGCCTTACAGCGCCAGAGACCTGGGTTCGATCATGACTATTGGTGCTGTCTGTACATTCTCCCCGTCACCTGCAAGGGTTTTCTCAGAGATCATCAGTTTCCTCCCACACTCCAAAGACGTATAAGGTTTGTAGGTTGTTGTTGAGGTCTGAAGAACGGTCTTGACCTGAAACGTTACCCGTTCCTTCTCTCCAGAGATGCTGCCTGTCCCGTTGAGTTACTCCAGCATTTTGTGTCTATTTCAGGTTTGTAGGTTAATCGTCTTGGTATAACAATGTGAAATTGTCCCTAGTGTGTGTACGTTCATGTTAGTGTGCAGGGATCGCTGGTCGGTGCGGACTTGGTTCGCTGAAGGGCCTGTTTCCATGCTCTAAACTAAACTCTTTAATGTAGTTAGTGATTTTAGAAGGCAGTCCTGAAGAGAATCTATGGTGGAATATGGGATGACGATCATGAGGGATTGAAAAGCAGTGACAAAAAATCAAAAAACGTTATCATTTTTCCTTCCTTTGGTTTAAAAAACCAAATGTTTGGAATTGAACTCAGTCATGAATAGGGAAATCTCAGAACCTTCTTGAAACGCAAAAAATTGAAGCACTTGTAGACCATTTGGCTATTGAGCTGTTGGGTATGTTTATGCTTGGCCTTCTATTTCAGCATTGTATTTCCTGCTCTCTCTCATACCCATTGATGCCTTTTGTGCCTAGAAATTAATCTACATTTGACAAGAGCAGCAGTTTAGTCGAGTCTGATTACACACAAACGTTTGAGTCAATGTGTAGGAAGGAACTGCAGATGCTAGTTTCCACCGAAGATATAGACAAAAAATGCTAAAGCAACTCAGTGGGACAGGCGGCATCTCAGGATTACCCCTCCATATCTCTAGTCTCCCTCTCCCCTGACTCAGTCTGAAGGAGGGTCTGGACCCGTAACGACACCCATTCCTTCTCTCCAGAGATGCTGCCTGTCCCGCTGAGTTACTCCAGCATTTTGTGTCTATTTTGAGTCAGTGTACTGGGTGTTACGTGTCTGACACCAACTCTGTATACATCAGAAGAATACCCCAATCAACTGGGTAAATGTAAAAAAAATAAAAATTGTCCCTAGTGTGTATAGGGTATTGTTAATGTGCGGGGATCGCTGGGCGGCGCGAACTCGGTGGGCCGAAGGGCCTGTTTCCGTGCTGTATCTCTAAATCTAAATTTAAAAAAAATCTAAAAGAGAAAGTGAAGAGAGAGCGGCATTGTTGTTGGACAACTTGTAAACCGTTTGGAAGGAATTGAAAGTTCTCTTGTCAAACTTGAACCGTAGCATCTGAGACTGGGCACTTGCATCTGAGACTGGGCTCTTGTTCCCAGCTGGATGACATCTGATTCTGCCCGTTCAAATTATTTCATCAATTGCCTTAAATTCAGATCACACAGCTGGAGTGTAAGAGTTTTTTTTTGTTCTCTTAAGCTTCCAGTGGCATGGAGTTGCTGGTTTCTGCATTTAAAGTTAAGAACAGAATTGGACAGAAGATGACCGTCCCTTTATGCAACACGCGGAACGGCCCTTCATAGACCCTCTGCAACGGGGAACGATGGGCATCTCTACGCAGAAACACAAATATATATTACAGATGAGCTTGATAGAAACAGAAAAATAGGTGGAGGAATAGGCCTTTCGGCCCGTTGATCCAGCACCGCCATTCAATATGATCATGGCTGATCATCTAAAATTAATACCCCGTTCCTGCTTTTTCCCCACATTCCTTGATTCCCTTAGCCCTAACAGCTAAATCTAACTCTCAAAAACATCCAGTCAATTGGCCCCCACTGCCTTCAGTGGCAGAGAATTCCACAGATTCACAATTCTCTGGGTGAAGAGGTTTTTCCTCATCTCAGTCCTAAATGGCCTACCCCTTATTCTTAAACTGTGACCCCTGGTTCTGGATTTCCCCAACATCGGGAACATTTTTCCTGCATCTAGCCTGTCTATAAGATCCCCTCTCATCCTTCTAAATTCCAGTGAATACCCGGAAGGTCAACCAATTCTTTCACCACATGTCAGTCCCGCCATCCCAGGGATTAACCCGATGAACCTATGCTGCACTCCCTCAATAGCAAAAATGTCTGTCCTCAAATTAGGAGACCAAAATTGCACATAGTACTCCAGGTGTGGTCTCATTAGGGTCTTGTACAACTGCAGTAGGACCTCCTTGCTCCTAAACTCAAGGAATGTGGGGAAAAAGCAGAAACGGGGTATTAATTTTAGATGATCAGCCAGGATCATATTGAATGGCGGTGCTGGCTCAACGGGCCGAAAGGCCTACTCCTGCACCTTTTTTTCTGTTTCTATCAAGCTCATCTGTAATATAATGAATGATATGGAGAGAAGGCAGGTACAGGTTACTGAGCTGGATGATCAGCCATGCTCATATTGAATGGCGGTGCAGGCTCGAAGGGCCGAATGGCCTACTCCTGCACCTATTTTCTATATTTCTATGTAAACTCAAATCCTCTCGCAATGAAAGCCAACATGCCATTAATTTTCTTCACTGCCTGCTGTACCTGCATGCTTACTTGATGCTGCACCCAAGGCACAAGGTATTACAGCATCTTACTCCAAGGGGGTTGACCTTCTCAGGCAGGGCCCTGATAAGTTGCCCTGGTGCAGACCATTGATGCACTTGTGAAGTGGCCTCTATGGACAATATGGAAGGAAAAGGCATCACCTCTACTGTGCATGTTAAGTGCATTAACATCCAATGGTTTGTATAACGTTGGATGTTAATGCACTTAACATGCACAGTAGAGGTGATGCCTTTTCCTCAGGAGTCCAGCCGTAAGGCACATAGAGAATTTCTGCAGCTGAGTTTTCAGTACTCTTCAACAAATATAAGAATCCAGCGTTCTGCCAATTTTCAAATCTTAATTGATCGGTATTGATCGACCTACAATGGGGATATTGCAACTGAGACTGATCCTCTCCTGACCCAATGTATCAAACGAGAAGTAAGGAACTGCAGCCACTGGAATCTTGAGCAAAACACAAAGTGCCAGAGTAACTCAGTGCTGAGTTAATCTGGCACTTTGTGTTTTGCACAATGTTTCTATATGCAAGTGTTCCACTTGGGTCAGAACCAGAAATCCTCCTGACCTGTCAATTTAACTTAGTTTGAATTCCCTTTGTCCTGGAAAAGAATTGGCTGCCCCCCATTCTATTAAAATCCCTGAATGGAAATAGCAGCATGGTCATATAACATGGCAAAGGGCCCTTCGGCCCAGCTTATCGATACCGACCCAAATGGCCCACCTAAGCTAGTCCTATTTGTATGTGTTTGGCCCATATCCCTCTAAACCTTTATTATCCATGTACCTGCCCGTGTCTTTTAAATTCTGTCATAGTACCTTCTTCAACTACCTCCTCTGGCAGCTCATTCTATATATCCACCACCGTCTGAGTGAAAACGTTTCCCTCTAGGTTCCTATTAAATCTTGCCCCTCTCACCTTAAACCTATATCCTCTGGTACTTGATTTCCCCACCCTGGGTAATTTACCCTGTCTATTCTGCTCATGATTTTATACACCTCTATAAGTTCACCTCACAGCCTACTGCACTCCAAGGAATATAGTAGTAGCCTACCCAACCTTTCCATATAGCTTAGATCCTTGGTTCCTGGCAAATCTTCTGTACACTCTTTCCAGCTTAATGACATATTCCTGTAGCAGGGTGGCCAAATCTGAACACCATACTCCAAACGTGACCTCACCAACGTCTCGTACAACTGTAACTTAACGTCCTAACGTCTATATGCAATAGACAGCAAGGCAACATCTCTGGATAGAAGGAATGGGACCCACTGCCTGAACTGCTGAGTTACTCCGGCATTGTGTGTCTCTCTTTGGTGAAAACCAGCATCTGCAGTTCCTTCCTACACATTCTACATTCAACACCCTGACTAATGAATGTTCCAAACTCCTACCTACTTGTGACGCCACTTTCAGGGAACTACGCACCTATACTTCTCGATCCCTCTGCTCTGCAACACTCCCAGGGCCCTGCCATTCAATGTGAAGTCCTGCCCTGGTTTGATTTCCCAAAATGCGACAACTTACATACAGTAAGAAGGGTCTCAACCCGAAACGTCACCCATTCCTTCTCTCCAGAGATGCTGCCTGGCCCACTGAGTTACTCCAGCTTTTTGTGTCTACCTTCGATTTAAACCAGCATTTGCAGGGGTTTTTTCCTACTGTATATTCAATAAACTTTTTAATGTTTTCAGAATATTATAAGCAGCAGCTAGATTTAATTCAAAAGCAGCATTAGATGGTTCATTTATTTTTTAACCATTTTGCTTCATGAAAGTTGATGTAAGTGGCATTAGATTTTGGCTTGGAAGCATGGGTCTGTGTCATGAATGATATTATTCCCTAAAATCATGCTTTTTGGCAGCAATGTAAGAAAAAAAGCTGTGATGACTTGCCTGCAAATAAATAAGATTTTGTTTAGCAACCATCCCATTGCCCAGCAGATAAAGATAGTCATAGCCACAGGATTAGGATTCAGTCCCAAATCTCTGCTGAGCTCACTAATCTTAGTGCAGGTGCTAAATAGGGTACTGTTGTAACCCCGAAATGGACATGGACTGGCTCATTGAAGATGGGATGGTGTCTCTCATTTTCTCTCTCTCTTTCTTGGTTCATTGTCTGTCGCCTGTTGCAGGTGAACCTACGCTGCACTCCCTCAATGGCAGGTTACAGGTGAATAGCAAATAAGGGTGGAAGAGGGGTTCCATGTGGTTTATAGATGTGTATATGAAAAATAGCCCCAGGGCAAACCAATGGAATCTCACCCTAACCATGCTCTTGTGTGAGCTGGCACCCTCAGGAGAAAGAAAAGGATTTAGGTTTATAAAGTTCCACTTATGACCTTGGGATTTTCCACAACATTTTATAGCTAGCGTAGTATTTCTAAGTATAGTAATCGTGCTGACGTCAGAGGTGTAGCATTAGATTTGCACTTAGCAGCTGTTCACAATAGCTGTGTTGAGGGTTAAGTCCTCCCCCTCCCCCTCCCCCTCCCCCTCTCCCTCTCCCTCTCCCCCAAATAAAGCACAACTCAACCTAACACACCTTTCAGCTGTGGATCTGTAACCCTGCAGGTCACACCCAATTGCTTTTGAACAGTACTTAACCCTCAACACCCTGAAAGAGCCATCACCTTCAGGACTATTGAGCCAGTGCTGGCAGGGTTAGGTCGTGCTTTTTTTTTTGGATCAGTGTGATTTCAATAGGCTGATTGGCCTTCCCATCTCTCAATTGTGTTATATTTCAGTCATTCTATATTCTAACATGAGAAGTGAGAAAAAATGTTGGCACAATGTTGACAAATCAAAGCAAGGCAAAACCATGGATAATTGACATGCAACAGAAAATGTGGGTACAATAGTAAAATGCCTGACCTCTAAACTGTGTATCTCCAGCTGTCACTGGTTACAGATTACAAACACTTGAGGAGGATAGTAGAATTGTTCATTGTTCTATTGGCTTAGATGAATGAGAGAGTTTGTGAATATGTGAAGAGGGCAAAAGATCAAGTCCCTTGCAGCTTTTGAGAAATGGTAGAAAATGATCTGAATCATTGTGATTTTAAAAGCCAGCATCTGATGCCAATGGGCATTGCTGTATTTTCCCAGACCAGTCATTCTTTGCATGTGAATGAGGCAATATATCAGGCCAGTTTTTTACAAGAGACTGCAGCTGGAACTAGGAAGGGCAGACATCTTGTCATGTGATGCATCTGTGCTAATGGGCTATCCAGTAATTTTTAAGTTGGAAAATATATTGCAAGAAGCAAATTGGCCCCTTCTCAGGCCCAAATGCCCACTGCAAAGGGAATCACTGCCCTCCTTGTACATGATATTGAGGGGGCAAATACTTCAGAAACAGCACAGATTCAAACAGGAGAAGCTTCATTGAAAGTTGACCGCCAGTTCTGCCTTACATTTCAAGCTCTTTGATCTGGTGAAGGGCTGTTTACAAGGTGCATACTGATGGTGAGCGCCAAAGGGAACACAAATGGTTGCACTGTCTTCTGCTTCATTTTAGTCCTATGCTATTTTTAGAGGCATAGAACGATATAGCATAGAATGAGGACCTTCAACCCACCATGAATAAGCCACCCATTTGCACTAAAATGTAGTGGCCAATTAATCTACAACCTGCCTGTCTTTGAGATGGGGGAGAAAACTGGACAGAGCACCTGGATGAAACCCATGCAGTTTCCAGAACTTCCTAACTCCATGCTGAGAGAAGCCAGACTGAACCCGAGTCTCTGGTGCTGTGAGGCAGCAGCTTCACAAGGTACATCATTGTGGTACTGGTAGAGGATGAGGTGAAAGTGGTCGAGTGATAATGATAGTCACTGCCCCAGTGCTCTCCACAATCTCCACAAAGTAACATTAATCAAAGATAGTGGTCGTAAACTAGTGACGGACATTTATTACAAGCCCACCGACTCGCACAGCTATCTGGACTACACTTCTTCCCACCCGGTCCCCTGCAAAAAGTCTATCCCCTACTCCCAATTCCTCCGTCTACGCCGCATCTGCGCCCGGGATGAGGTGTTTCACACTAGGGCTTCCGAGATGTCCTCGTTTTTCAGAAAACGGGGCTTCCCCTCCTCCATTATAGATGAGGCTCTCACTAGGGTCTCTTCTACATCCCGCAGCTCCGCTCTTGCTCCCCATCCCCACACTCGCAACAAGGACAGGATCCCCCTCGTTCTCACCTTCCACCCCACCAGCCAGCGGATCCAACATATTATCCACCAACATTTCCGTCACCTACAACAGGACCCTACCACTGGCCATATCTTCCCATCCCCTCCCCTCTCTGCGTTCCGCAGAGACCGTTCCCTCCGCAACTCCCTGGTCCACTCGTCCCTTCCTACCCAAACCACCCTAACCCCGGGCACTTTCCCTTGCAACCGCACGAGATGCAACACCTGTCCCTTTACCTCCCCCCTCAACTCCATCAAAGGACCCAAACATTCTTTCCAGGTGAGACAGAGGTTCACCTGCACCTCCTCCAACCTCATCTATTGCATCCGCTGCTCTAGATGTCAACTTATCTATATCGGCGAAACCAAGCGCAGGCTCGGCGATCGCTTCGCTGAACACCTGCGCTCGGTCCGCATTAACTTTTTTTTTTAATCAAAAATACTTTATTCAAGTTATAAATATCATTTACAAACCATCATTTTTAAAACAAACCCATCCGACATTCCCGGAGGTTACATATTCAATACAGGCATTTACTTAGACCTTTACATACATTTACATACATATCCCTTATTTGGAGGGGCGTCTCTCTCCACCACACCCTGCCCCCCATGTCCAGCAGCGGAAGGACCCTAGACTGTGGTCCTCCCCCACAGGGCCTTGGCGTTGGCTGCACCGAGCTTCAGAGCGTCCCTCAGCACGTACTCCTGCAGTCTGCAGTGGGCCAGTCGGCAACATTCCTTGACGGACAGCTCGCTCCGCTGGGAGGTCAACAAGGATCGGGCAGACCAAAGGGCGTCTTTCACCGAGTTGATGACCTTCCAGCAGCACTCGATGTCAGTCTCGGAATGCGTCCCTGGGAACAGTCCGTAGAGCACAGAGTCCTCTGTGACGGAGCTGCTCGGAATGAATCGTGACAGGGACCCCTGCAGACCTCTCCAGACTCTCCTGGCAAATCCACACTCTTTGAAGAGGTGGGCCACCGTTTCCTCTCCGTAGCAGCCGTCCCGAGGGCAGCGTGCGCTGGTAGTGAGGTTCCGGCGGTGCAGGAAGGATCTGACTGGGAGGGCTCCCCTCACCGCCAGCCAAGCCAGGTCTTGGTGCTTGTTGGTGAGTACTGGCGATGAGGCATTTTGCCAGACAAGCTGGGCTGTCTGTTCTGGGAACCACGCCACAGGATCCATGGAGTCATTCCCCTGCAGTGCCTGCAGGACGTTCCGTGCTGACCACTGCCCGATGGACTTGTGGTCAAAGGTGTTGGTCCGGAAGAACCTGTCCACAAACGACAGATGGTTCGGCAATGTCCAGCTGACTGGCACATTGCGTGGCATCTGCGCCAGGCCCATCCTTCGCAACACCGGGGACAGGTAGAACCTCAGCAGGTAGTGGCATTTGGTGCCCACGTGCCTTGGCTCTATGCTCCGCCTGATGCAGCCACACACGAAAGTGGCCATCAGAATGAGGGCGACGTTGGGCACGTCTTTACCCCCGTTGTCTGCCGACTTGTGCATTGTGGCTCGTCGCACCCGGTCCATCGCCGACCCCCAGATGAAACGGAAGACGGCCCGGGTGATCCCCGTGGCGTAGGAGGGAGGGACGGGCCACACTTGCGCCAAGTACAGCAGCCCCGAGAGCACCTCACACCTGATGACCAGGTTTTTCCCCGTGATGGAGAGGGAGCGCTGCTTCCACAGCTCCAGCTTCTTCCCCACCTTGGCTATCCGCTCCAGCCAATTTTTGTTACATGCCCCAGCCTTCCCGAACCAGATCCCCAGCACCTTCAGGAAGTCAGGCTTGATGGTGAAGGGGATGGAAGATCGGTCAGGCCAGTTGCCAAAGAGCATGGCCTCGCTCTTCCTGCGGTTTACCCTGGCCCCCGTGGCCAACTCAAACTGGTCGCAGACGCTGATCAGTCTGCGGACCGACCCTGGATCCGAGCAGAAGACGGCGACATCGTCCATGTACAGGGAGGCCTTGACCTGAGTGCCCCCACTGCCTGGCAGTGTCACTCCTCTTATGCTCGCATCCTTCCTGATGGATTCGGCAAAGGGTTCAATGCAACAGATGAACAAGACAGGGGAAAGAGGGCAACCCTGCCTGACTCCAGACCTGACGGGGAAGCTGTCTGATTCCCACCCATTAATTTGTACTGCACTACAGATATCAGAGTAGAGCAGTTGTATCCACTTCCTGATTCCCTCCCCAAAGCCCATTTTGGAGAGCACGTCCCTCATGTACGTGTGCGATATCCTGTCGAAGGCCTTCTCCTGGTCCAAGCTGACCAGGCAGGCATCCACCCGTCTGTCCTGCACGTAGGCAATGGTATCTCTCAGCAGCACCAGGCTGTCTGAGATTTTCCTGCCAGGTACAGCACAGGTTTGGTCCGGGTGGATCACCTGTCCCAGAGCAGACTTGACCCGGTTGGCGATGGCCTTAGACAGGATCTTGTAGTCTACATTCAACAATGTGATGGGTCTCCAATTCCTTAAGTCATTCATCTCCCCCTTCTGCTTGTAGATCAGGGTGATGTTGCCCTTCCTCATAGAGTCTGACATGCTGCCTGCTAGGAGTATATCGTTGTACACTTCCAGCAGGTCCGGGCCCACCCAGTCCCACAGAGCCGAGTACAACTCTGCCGGTAAGCCATCGCCTCCGGGAGTTTTACTCGAGTCAAAGGAACGGATGGAGCCAGTCAGCTCCTCCAGGGTCAGTGGTTGGTCCAGACTCTCCCGCTTGCTGTCGTCCAAGACTTCCGTGATGGAGGACAGGAAGTTCTGGGAGGCGGTGCTGTCTGTGGTCTTTACATCGTACAGATCCTTATAAAAGGATCTGCAGATCTTGAGCATGTCTGTCTGCGAGGATGTTACCGAGCCGTCCTCCTCCCTAAGGCTTTTGATCACAGAGCTCCCCCTGTGAACCTTATGGAAGAAGTAACGTGAGCACGTCTCATCCTGCTCAACATGGCGGACCCTGGACCGGAAGATGATCTTGGAGGATTCAGAGGTAAAGAGCCGAGCTTGCCGGCCCTTCAACTCTCTCAGTTCCTCCCTCACATCCACCCCTCTCCTCTGCAGAAGGAGTAGCTGCTGCAAATCTGTCTGGAGTTGACACAGTTCCCTCTTACCCTGTCTTGCTCTCTGAACACCTTTGGAGACGAAGAACTTCTTGATGTTCTCCTTTGTTGCCTCCCACCAGAGTGTCTGGGAGTCAAAGAGGGGCCTCACAGTTCTCCAACATGCGTAGTCCCTCTTTAGCTCCTTAACGTTCTCCGGGGTCAACAGCTCCACGTTTAGCTTCCACGTCCCTCTGCCCGCCTTCCGGTCCTCCTGTAGGTGACAGGTGGCCTGAAGGAGGCAGTGGTCAGAGAAGAACACCGGGGCGAGGTCGGTGTGTCTGACCGTGACGGTCCGCATTAACGCAACTGATCTCCCGGTGGCCCAGCACTTTAACTCCCCCTCCCATTCCCAGTCTGACCTCTCTGTCATGGGCCTCCTCCAGTGCCATGGTGAGGCCCGCCGGAAGTTGGAGGAGCAGCACCTCATATTTCGCCTGGGCAGTTTGCGGCCCGGTGGTATGAACGTCGACTTCTCCAACTTCAGATAGCTCCTCTGTCCCTCCCTTCCCCTCCTCCTTCCCAGATCTCCCTCTATCTTCCTGTCTCCACCTATATCCTTCCTTTGTCCCACCCCCGACATTAGTCTGAAGAAGGGTCTCGACCCGAAACGTCACCCATTCCTTCTCTCCCGAGATGCTGCCTGACCTGCTGAGTTACTCCAGCATTTTGTGAATAAATTAATCAAAGATAAATGACCCTCAAAGCGACTAACACAAGGTTTCTAAATGTACCTCATGCATGTTAGATACAGTGCCCTCCGTAATGTTTGGGGCAAAGACCCATCATTTATTTATTTGCCTCTGTACTCCGGATTTACTTCCAGTTTACTAATAGCTGTATTAAAAAATAATAATTAAAAAGTGGTTTAGTGGATTTTTGTGAAAAGTGTGTGGGCATTCTTTGAAAATGTAAGGGAGGTGCATTTCTGGTTTCTGGGTTGAATATCTGAGTTTGGAGCCCACTTTAAATGCAATGGCTGAGGCCAAAATCATTGCGAAAATTCCCACACTTACCTGACCGTCAAACTGTCGCCTCCAATCTACCTGTCAAATGTCCTGACGGTAAATAAATTCGTTAAACACAAGCATTTTATGGTATTTTGAAATGACTTTACTTATTTTAATATTATGTGCTTCTAAATGCATCTTAAGAGAACCTATCAAATCTGGGGACAGCAGGCGACAGCGCCCGCAATAAGCAACGATACCTGTCGACAAGCCAGCTGTCGCCGAGAAATTTCAAACCGTTTGATTTCTCAGCGACGCGC